>NC_090937.1:1271744641-1272047671 GCF_040938575.1 Ambystoma mexicanum | reverse complement strand
CCGTCTGGCACGCCGAAACGTGATATCCATGTGTTTTGTTCCCTTTGGGAACAAGTTTATGATCTTTTCCTACACGTTGGCAGATAATTTAGCTGAGTGAATACTCTCTCTCTATACCTACCAGGGTAATTTTTAACACACCCTGGTAGCCTTTATGCTGTAGGAACAATTGGTATCCTGCAAGGATTGTTCTAGCGTTCCAAGTTTCCCCAACAATCCAATTTGTTATTTGATGAATATGTTGCTCTTTTGTAATTTATGTATATATGATGAATGTTATGTTTCATGTCTTTCTTCGTTTTTTTCAATTGCTTCATTTAATGTTTGTAAAAATTCTGAATAACTAAAAACTGTGCTCCCAATAATAAATGCATTGCCAGTACTCTCTAGACTTCTTCTTTGGTTTACCATTAGTGACTTTTTTTGTAAGCATTATCCTTGAATTACTATGGAGATTTTACCTAAATAATTGACAGAATTTAGGACTGTCCACAGCGTGAGTACCCTTTTGTCGGTTCTGTTTAAGCAGAATGATGCAATACCATCAATGACGATATAGAACCAAAGATGAAATGATCAGATCATTGTGTGTATTAGAACTGGGCTGAGGACCTCTTTTCTTCATTCCTATAGTACATTTATACTGTCGGCGGTTGCTTTAACAACCTGAATTCAAATCTGTTCTTATGGAATGGAACAATTGTGATAACAAATTGTTTGACCGGAACGAAAACGAAGGGATGGAAAGGAAAAACCTCGACTTAAGGTCATATTTATTTTTCAAAGAGACAAGTTTCATTTCATTTTTCAAACCGTTTTACTCCTTGGGTCTAGCTCATGTTTGCAAGGAGAGAAACAGAAAAGCCGCCATGGTAAAATATTGCACATCGGCTTCAGGGCTTGATCGAGACAAGGCCAGCGTGAGATATAACCCAGTGAGATTGCAATATTTTCCAAAGTGAAAGTGCAGCCTGCATTGGAAAAAAAAAACAAAAAAATAAAACAGCCCAAACAGCTTTACAAATCGTTCATTTGCTTAGCACTAATTTCATCAAACCTGATTTAGCAAACTGATTAAGTAGCTGGTTAGTCGTTTGACATTTATAGGCGAACCATAAGTGAGAACATGAATCATGCCACGTTCCTCACACAATAGGGAACAGTTCACAGTATGCTGCATTTAATCACCAGTTTTGTAAAAATGGATGGAACTTACCCGAGCAGATAGCTCATTCCTCACACTGCAATACAAATATGACAGTGAGAATATTTATTCTCTAGTGCAAAATACAGAGCATTCATCCTCCCCAGATACGTGCACAACCTTGAAAGTGAAGTTGGTGTTAAGCTGACAAAGTAATTCAGAAACTAAGCAGGCTAATAGGCCTATCAACATATCTTGCATTTGGCAAGTGCCTACTGCCATAGTTCACACTGTCTAAGCGCGTTTGCCTGCCAGAGAGGCAAAGGAGGAGTATGATAGAACATTCATTAGTGGTAGGCAGGAGCCAAGTTGGCACGAGGGCGAGTGGTAGATAGGTTGCTCAGGACGGCATGAAAAGAAAAAGTTGGAAGTGCTATGTGTACAATTGGACCACATTTTTCATGGGACTTAACTTTAATATATGGTGCGCAGCACCAAAAGGAGATGTAGCTGGGGAAGAGGTGTTTGCTGGGGGTGTGTCTGGAATGTACTCACTGTATGGTGAGCTGGGGCATGGTGAAGCAATGCCCAAGAAAGTACAGGCAGAGAAGCCCTTTTACCTACTTCCCTATGCCCCCAACAACATTTGGCAGGGGTTATATGACAGAAATCTGGGTTTGCCAATGTGTGCAACAGCTCCCTGAAAAGTAAGCCAAAAAAACTCACATTTTTTAGTTTCCTCATTCATGTCATGGTTACTAAAACCATAGGTTTGTGTGCAAAGTGCTTAAGAACAGCAACCCTGTCTATGGCTTAGCTGTGGTCAGACTTCTGAGCCTTCCACAGTGTCATGGTAATCCAGGTTTCTTTGGGAGCAGAAGCCCCAGTCCGGCCTTCCTGGATGCTCCTGAGTCCTGCTAGAGCCTTGTAGATAATGGCTATGTTGATATGTGAGACAGGAATCCTCTTAGGATGAGGCTGGCCACTTATGGGAGTTCATTTACATCATTTCTTCTACTTGCTTTCTGAACCTAGGCTGCAGTCACTGTGTCCTGTCAATAGATTAGCATCATACGAGAGTTCCGTCAAAACAACGGTGTATGATCTATTAACAGATTAGATTTCCTAATCTACCCTTCTTTCTTTTTGGGTTTTGTGCATGTTTAGGGGCTTGCTAATTGGCAGATTGAAATGCAGGCAAAGTAAAACATGATAATGAAACCTCAACATAATATAACATGACCTATCCAGATAGTATAAAAGAAAACCAACATCATACTTCCCTTCTCCACCCTCTCCCAAGGGCATGCATGATTGAATACAGTAGCACTCAAGCACATTCTAGTTAATGCGTAGTTAGCTTTGGGAAAAGAACACATTGGGCCCAGCAGAGAAAGACATTAAACAACCTGCTTCCACATCTTAAAATATGACACAGAATAGAATAACACAGTGAGCAAACCAAATCTAACTTCAAAACAGGGCATGTCATAGATAATGCAGCTCAGTGCAGGCGTATAGCAAAACATGACATTGCTGAGCATCCCAAAAAATTACTGATGCAATCCAGCAGAGACGGCACTGTATAGATAGCATGTTGCGTGCACACACAACACACAGTAACACGTGCACACACACTGATGGCGAGTTCATCAGCCCCTCAGCTGTTTTGCTTTCATATTGGCACAATTTTGTGTTTTTTGCAAGTTTCGTCAGTCCCGATGTTTCATGTCCCTTCTCCCTGCCCGACCCACTTCCGCATTGTCTCCAACCCTCCTCCCGCCATCCAGATCGCCCACCACCCCTGATTGGCTCTCTGTTTTAGCCCATTAGTGCGACGAAGTAGTAGCCTCGCCTGAGCCATGTGCGCACAATTATTGTGCTGCCTAGATGGTGAGTTGATCAGCCCCTCAGCTGTTGTGCTTTGATATTGGCACAATTGTACGTTTTTTGCAAGTTTCATCAGTCCCTACATCCTGTGTCCCTTCTCCCTCCCCGACTCGCTTCTGCATTGTCTTCAAACCTCCTTCCATCTCCCAGCCTGCCCACCACCCCTGATTGGTACCTCCACCAGTCATAACTGACCTTCTCAGGGCAGCCCTCTGCCCGTGAAGCCACTATGGCTAAAATCCCCAAGGCAAATGGCGGCTCCAATAGAAGCGGCTCCAGCTAGTGTCTGCAGGTGTCAGCAGGGGAAGCCAGTGGCCAGCCGTCAACCAGCAGCAACTAGTAAGGTAGGAGTGACCCGGGTAAGGAATAGAGCCTTCACTCTACCCTGAATACCCTACCACATAGCAACCTTACCTACACTAGATTAATACTGTGATTATTAGCGTGTGCCATGCTGTAATAACGCTGTGACATTTGTGAAAGTTCTTAAATTGCATTGTGAAAACTAGGCCGTTTTTCCCACTATACAGGACTCTCAGACTTAGGTGTATTTTTTCTCCAGTATTTAAATAGCATTGTGAAAGTAGTTAAATCGCATTGTGAAAGTATTTAAATTGCACTGTGAATGTATTTAAATTGCATTGTAAAATTAGTTATATTACACTGTGAAAGTATTTAAGTTGCATTGTGAAACCAAGGCATTTTCCTACTATACAAGACTCCCAGACTTAGGTGTGCTTTTTCTCTGGTGTTTTAACCACATTGGGAAAGTAGTGCTGATCTTTGGAATGCCTTCTGAGCAAAGTGTTCTTCTAGCAAACTGTTCTACTATTGTCTGAGCTCCTTTCATCTTGTTCAATTGTCTACCATGGCCTCATCTCTCTTTGTCTCGTCTGCTTGTGCCCCTCACTGTGTCCTTCCCTAGTGTTCTCCCCACTGCCACCCCTCCCACCCACTTCCTCTTCTCTCCTCTCCCCTCACCTACTTTATGGTGCTCTCTGTCTCTCCTATCTTTTCAAACTGTTTCTCTATTGACTATCCTCCTCTCCTCACTAAATCTGTTAGGAAGAAGTTTAAAAAGACATCCTGGTCTCCAACCCAGCCTCCCTATCGCTGAAACCTATACCAGTGCCTCCTCCAGGCAAACCCTCACCGACATCCTTTTCGCGTTCCCTCGCCTGACCGATGGACCCTTCATATGGTCTCTGTGCTTTCTCCTTTCTCTTCTTCTCCCATTTTTTATTTTTTTTATTTTATTTAACATTTATAAAGCGCTCACACAGCCCGCAGGCATCGAGGCGCTGTTACAGGGATTGTTTGTTTTTTCTTAGTTGCGTAATTGTTTTTTTTTTTTTTTTTTCTCTTAGTTGCGTATTTATAACGCGCTTAAACACCCAGAGGTTTTTAAGCGCGGACCCGGGGATCGAACCTGTTGTTGCTTCGTGTCGTCCTGCTTCCAAGACGCGCACGCTGCCGCTGAGCTATCCTCCCGGTGGGTGACCCTCCAGGCCTCCTTCCACTCCTCTAAGGTCATCATTAATGTTTACCTGAATGGTACCATCTTGGTCCAAGGCCCTCAGGCTAACCTTCTCCTCTTTGATAGACGCTTCCCGTGCCTCATCAATTTCCTTTCTTCCCCTCTCTGTCCCTCCACTGCTTCCTTGCATCTTGCTCCACATTGCCACTCTAAAACTTTTGCTCAGCTGTCAAACACTCCTCTGACATCTGCCGCATCCTGGAAGAACTTGACCTCGATGTCTTCGGTCTCATTGAGACATGGTTCGCGGCCAGCTCTGTCACAAGTTTTGACACTCTTTTCCCTGACGGCTACAAGATCCTCTCAGCACCCAGGTACAATCATTCTTGAGGGGGTGTAGCCCTGATATTCCCTGAGTGGATTCCTGCCTCTGTCGTTCCTACGCAGGCCTACTCCTCTTTTGAATGCCTCGTCTGCAGGCTCTCTCTCTCTCCTAGCCATTCCCTTACTGTGGCTACCATCTATCGACCACCTGGTCAGATACCTCTTTGCTCTCTGAATGTGTGGAGCTCTCCTCTTCCCTCCTGGTCTCGACCACTCAACTCCCTTCTTGGAGACTTTAACATCCACCTGGATGCTTCCTGTCCTTCCTCTGGACTCTTTCGTGACCTCTGTGACTAACTCTCACTCTCTATCCTCCCCTCTGGCCCGACTCACTCTGCAGGGCACACTCTGATCACTACAGACCTTCCCCTTTTTATCCCTCTCTACTCCTCTCTCCTGGAGTGATCACTTACTCCTTTCGTTCCAGCTCACTCTCTCCACCCCTCAGGCCAAGCCAACTCCAGCACTGCCACCTACCTTCTCGGTTATCCGACCCATGAAGCGTGTGTCTGTTGAGGCTTTTGCTGCCACATTCTCACTCCTTCCCCCTTCAGCTGACTCACACCCTGACACAGCCCATTCTATGCTCTACTCTGCTATATCTGAAACTTGTGATGTTCTTGCCCCTGTCATGAGGATCCACTTGAAGCCCAAAGCTAAGTGTAACTCCTGGTACGACTCAGACCTCGTCACCCTTAAACGCAAGTGCAGGGTGGCTGAGAGGAAATGGCATGCTTCCTGTACATCCTCTGACAAACTGGCCTGATGCCTGCTCCAAGGGCAATACCGGCACTCTGTCCGCATCAAGAAGAGAGACCTCATCCAAGCCTGCATCTCTACATCATCCAACAACTCAGCCAAACTCTTTAAAATCTGCAAGGAGCTGGCCAATCCTGCTGCAGTCTCTCCTGTCCCCTCCAAGGCCCTCTGAATGGGCCTGGCTTCTCATTTCATCTCTAAAACTCAGGACATATTGACCTCTCTCTCTTCCTCTCCTCCTCCTCCCTCTACTCCCCTCTCTTCCCCTGGCCCTTCTGTGGCCACCTCTCCTCACTCCTTCTCTGCCTTGCCCCTGTGTTTCCCCAAACAAGGTTTCTAGACAAGTCTGATCTAAGAAAGTCTCGTCAAAACAGGTTCTACCCTGTTTTCCTCTAAAACCATCAAGGACCACATTGACATCCTGGCTCCTGCTTTGGCTGACTTCTGCAACCACTCCTTCGCCACTGGAGTCTTCCCTTCCCCCAGAAGCACTGCCTTGTGCACCCTCTTCTTAAGATACCCTCTGCCAACCGCTCCTGCCCTGCTAACTAATGCCCAATATCCATCACTCCTTTCCTGGGCAAACTCCTGGAAAAGCTGGCCATCTCCCAGCCTAATCTTCACACTGAATTGGTTGATTGCCTCCATGACCATTGGTCTGGCTTCAGAGCTACCAGAAGCACAGACACTGATCTCCTGAACATCCTGGAAGATCTGCTCCCCATCCTTGACTCCAATACCCCCTGTGTCCTCATGTTACTTGAACTCTATTCTGCCTTTGACACTGTCAACCATGCAATCCTTGCTGAACCGTCTCTGTGATAATCTGGGTATCACCAATCAGATCCTGGCTTGGCTGACCTCTTGCCTCTCCGATTGACCCTCCCAGGTCCAACTTGGTTTCTTCCTCTCTTCTATCTCTTGCTCTACCTGTGGTGTTCCCCAGGGGTCTAACCTCTCTCCCTGGCTGTTCAACCAATACCTGGCACTTCTTGCCCACTGCATTGCCGCTCTCTGCCCCAACTTTCAGAGCTATGTGGACGACACTCAGCTCATTTTCAGGCTCCCTTTGACCAGCTCATCTCTGACTGTCTGTCTGCTATCCAGGAGTGGAGTGCCGCCAACGATCTCTGCCTTAATTTCAGTAAGACTCAGATTCTCCTCATCGTCACACCTGCTCCCTCCTTTCCTGTCTCTCTCTGACCGGCCTCTCTTGGCCCACTTCCTTCTCCCACCTGTGAGGCTAAAAATCTTGGGGTCATCTTTGACTGCACACTCTCCTTCTCTCCTCACATCTCTAACATCTCTAAGAAGTCACACTACCAGCTGCATGTCCTCACAGGTATTCTTCCTTTCCTCTCCTTCTCTCAGAAGCTCACTGTCTCTGGTTCTCTCTAGGCTGGACTACTGCAACTGCCTCTTTCTAAATCTGCCTGCCTCTACTCTCCGCCCTCTGCAACTCATCCAAAATAAGGACTGCGTGACTTGTCCTTGGCCTAAAGCCCAGGGATCATAACTCTCCAGGACTGAAATTTCTGCACTGGCTCCCAGTGGCTGCAAGGATTAAGTTCAAAACCGTCTGCATTGTCCACAAAGCCTTCTGGGGCCTAGGGCCTCAATACCTCCAACTCTCTCTTTCTATCTTCCTTCTCAAGTTGTTCACGCTTCCGCCTTCAGCGCCCTCAGGGTCAGTCGCTTCTCCAAGCAACAAGTAGATGGTAGATCTCTTTCTTCAGCTGGGGCCTCCCTCTGGAACAGGCTCCATGGTTCCCAGAAACTTGAGGAGATCCATGTCTGGTTCCGGAAGCACCTCAAGACCTTTCTCTTTGTTTCTGCTTTCTCTCCTCCTCTCCCTGCTGAACTCCTGACTGAAATTGCACTGGTCACCTGGCTACCCAGTGATCTCGGGCCCAGCTCCCCTCCCCCACCAGCCGCACACCTGCACTGCCTCCTGGGCAACCCCTGCACTTGGGGGCTGTTTCTGTATTCCTACATTCGCCACCAGCTCTTGACACCTGACATCTGCACTTACTCGTGCACCTGCCACTAGCTGGCCACACTTTACCTACTGTTTTATTTATTTATTCTTTGCTGTAATCCTATGCATTGCAATGCCCCCTCCCACTGCTCCCCCGCACTTAACATTTACACCCTCCCCTGCAATTGCGCAATCTTAATGTCACCAGGCCTAGTAAAATCGTGGTCTTTGTCTTCCCTCTGTTCCCCCCTCCCTTGCCTCGTCGCGCCTTCAAACATTGTGTATGGGTGCGTTATAAATGGCAAATCATATCATAACACACACATATACATATATATGATGCCAAACTTTCTGTGATGTGCACAATTTTACAAGCTGTTTTTAACTACATACTCTGCACCTCTGTCAGAAGGGAAAGACTAATATGCTGACATTATCCATTCCATTCTGGAGTCGCTAGTCCAGGCCTTGTTTTTCATTCTGGGATTTTGTAGACGTGGCTTTATAATGTGGAAAATCCAGCACTACAAGCCCCAGAATGCAAAGTTAAAACCAGGACTAAACTAGCATCCTGTGAATGGAATGAATAATGTTGGCATGTATGTAATCTGACACGATTAGTTGGTATGGCAGTTTCATACCCATTGTAGTGTTTTCCCATGTGTGTCAATCTCGAACAACATTATTATACCCTTTGGGGTAAACATGTTGTGCAAACATGGGAGTTCGAGTTAACAATCCAAGCAACGTAACGGTAGTTAACAAGGACTCAGCATTTAAACATGATGGTATGGACTTCAGCTGCAGGGTTTTTATGACAATTAGCCGACTTCCCAGGTGCTCATTTTTATTTGAATTCTGAATGCAACGCAGTCAGAGCGGAAACATATTTTCGCCAATGACATAAACCATAACATTGCTGCCAATGAAAAAGAAAAGGGCAATTTCTTAATTAATGAGACCCGTATATATTTTTGCGAAGCAAGAGGTGGCATGTACTAAGAGGAGTGGAGCCGGAAGAGGAATCTGATGGAGGGTTCAGTGCACCATGCTGAGAAAACAAAAGACTGGTGATGCCCTGAGCCCACAGATTCTTCAGAACTATGGTGCTATACTTAATGTTAATGGGCCTCATTCCGAGTACGGCGCTAACCAATGGCGCTATTAACGCCTTGGTTGACGCCGTACCCGGACCGGCAGCGCCTTGGTGGTTGGCGGAATTACCGCCCCATTCCAAGGTTGGCGGGGCGGTAATTCCCCAATCCCCATTTACCCTTCCCCATTCCCATTCTTGCCCCATAGGGCATAATGGGAGTGGGGAAGGCGTCAATTACGCCACCGTAAATTACGGTGGCGTAATTAACATCAAGGTCCCTTAGCGCCATGGTATTTAACGTCTGCTAAAAGCAGGTGTTAAAAGCACCATGGCGCTAAGGGAACTCGGAGTATGGCGGTAAGGGATTACCGCCACCGCTCTCGTTAGCGGTGGCCGCTATCCCTTAACGCCATACTCGGAATGAGGCCCAATGTCTTCTATGGAGCTACCTGATTCACTAAGCCCCATCAACCAGGTGCTAATTACCATTGCATTTTTGAGAAAACACATGTACATGTGTAAGCAATATGTACAAAAGTATTGTTCTAGGAGATAGGATTGTAGGGAGGTCGCTCCTCAGAACTGGAATGTCCTCAGTTACAGTTTCATTGGACCTTAAAATGTTTTTTTAAAGGAAACATTTTATAGAAAATGCTTTGCAAATCAGGGCTTAATTCACCAATGCACTCATCATGTACTGGATGTGAGTGTAATTGGTGCATGCAAAAATGTGCTCCTGATTTTCACTGGAGTTCATTTGTCATTAAAGATTACATTTTATATTGGAGGGGGGTGCAGTTTAGTCACCCACAGATGCCACATTTTCTAGAAATCTAATGCTCATCTCATTCTCTGTTATTCAATACATAGGACCTCATCTCGAGTTGGGCGGTATCCCAGAGGGATACCGCCCAATGCTAATTAAGCTACCACAACTCAGTCTGGCGGTATTTGCACCGGATCACGAGTTCAGGAGCAATAAATCCCCATCCCTTTTGCCCATTGGGCGGTAATAGCGCAAAGGAAATTGTCATTTCTACCTCCAGCAAAAAGCTGGAGATAAAAATGCCATTTTCGAAACAACTCGTGATTTGATTTGGCCAGCCCTTGAATGCAGCGGGAATACTGTTACCGCCACATTTAAGGGCTCAGGCCAAACGCGTGATTACGCTGATATAGGGAGGTATATGCTGAATATAGAGTCGTATGAAGACATTTCGATAAAGTAACAAGAAAGGTTTTTCTTTGCATATGGTTTAACATCTGCACCCCAAAAGTAACTCACCTCTCCTCTTATATCAATGAATATAGTTGTCAGCACCCACTTTGGGGGGGCAGGTGGGGTAGAGACTGATATTGTCCCACCAGCGAAGGCTCAGGGCTGTTTTCAGCCCTACACATGCCTTGACAAGGGGGTGATAGCTATTTTCAGCACTGGGATCCTTCCAGGGTGAGAATATTTTATGGTGATTAGGGTCAATACGTTGCAAACTAATGCACTATTCTGCCTTTGAACTTGGTCATAGTATAGGAGAGGCTCAAACCATCTGGTACAGATCTTAATCTCTCATGAGATGTAGATTCTATTTCTCTGATATGTCAGGTTATTTTTATAAAAACTATCACCTGGATGACTTCCTAAAGCGGGTGGGATTTTGTTCCGAGTTGACAGCTAAATCCGCTTACAGATAGCAACATTTCAAGCTGGATGGAATACAGTGTTATCTAAATACATTACACTATTGCTTCTTTCTTTTCTTCACTTAATATAATATATGTTTTAATGTATTGATAAAGTTTATTATGCTGTTACCTTAACACAATTATTTATAATGTTTGTAGACTTTTAGATGTTTTGGTTTAAGCTGAACTCTTTTTTAAACATTTTTCATTTTCAAATAATTGATTTGTAGTGGTATGGAATGGTATGGAGTGAAGGTTTTAGACTTCGAGTTTCATTGTTGAATTTGTAGTGATATACAGTGAGAGTCAGTACCTTAATGTTATTACCACGATTTGCATAGCTTCTATTTTGTTAAATTAACCTTAACATTGTTAGCCCCAATCTTGGTACACTTTATTTTTGTCATAAATAAATGCTTGTTTTATCTATAATGTCAGTGTTTTTGAAGGAGTACGGTGTATATTGTGTGGGTGTATATAGTGTGAGTGTTTGCTGTATTATTGTATTAGCGTATGGCATATGAGCCATATGCTTTACATTTACTAAATGTATGCAACAGTTTTAATGTGTATATTAGTGCAAATGCAAATTAACAAGAGGGGTCCTGGGAGTCCCTCTGCCAGACATTAGTCCTGGTTACGAGAGACTTACCCAGAGTCTTTAGTTCACTATCTTTCACAGAGAAGAAATATCTCAAACATATCAGTCTTTGTCCTGCCCTGGGGCAGTCCAGCACCGAAATGCTAGGCAATTCTCATCTGAACAAGAGTACCAACAGAAACCCCAGACACGGGTTTCGGTCTGGTTGGACCTCATCAGTAGGGTGGATCTGTGCCGCTCTAAGAATAGTGAGCAAGGGGTCCACGTCTGGATTCCCCTAGTAACTTAGGGTGAGACCCAAAGTTACTTAATTATGCAAATTAACAAGTGGGGTCCTGGGAGTCCCTCTGCCAGACATTAGTCATGGTTACTAGAGACTTACCCAGAGTCTTTAGCTCACTATCTTTCACAGAGAAGAAATATCCCAAACATATCAGTCTTTGTCCTGTCCTGGGGCAGTCCAGCACCGAAATGCTAGGCAATTCTCCTCTGAACAAGAGTACCAACAGAAACCCCAGACACATGTTTCGGTCTGGTTGGACCTCATCAGTAGGGTGGATCTGTGCCTCTCTAAGAATAGTGAGCAAGGGGTCCACGTCTGGATTCCCCTAGTAGCTTAAGGTGAGACCCAATTACTTAGTTATGCAAATTAACAGGGGGGGTCCTGGGAGTCCCTCTGCCAGACATTAGTCCTGGTTACCAGAGACTTACCCAGAGTCTTTAGCTCACTATCTTTCACAGAGAAGAAATATCCCAAACATATCAGTCTTTGTAATGGATGCACACTTGGATGTGAATATGTGTGTGTACCTGTTGACATGTAATGTAATAGCATGTTACAGAGCAACATTACCATGCCCATTTTGCATGCATTTGTCAATATTTTGTTGTGCCATGTGCTATGTGCTTTCAGAGAACCATGTTTGTAGGCAATGTCTCCACTGCCTGCATGGGCAGGAACATGGAATGTTGTTGCCAGTCTGCATATTCCATGATCCGATGGCTTCTTTTACATAGTGTGTGTATGCTATTTCTCTCATGGTGACATGCCCAGCATTGTGGTGCATGACAGCAATGTGATACAGATGTTTACTATCGACACATTTCACATGAATCCTCATGTCTTTTTACATCCTTGTGCAGGAGGGGAGGCATCAGATGCAGAGGAGGAGGAAGAGGAGGAACAAGAGTGTGTGCCAGTCTAGACCACCAGTGGAGGACGTGGTGTAGCAGGACAGGAGAATCCACTGGTGCAACAGACCATCCTGGGACTTTCCAGATATGACACTGACTCTTATGAATCCAGTAGCTCTGGTACTGGACCAGATGTGCAATCCTCAATGCTGGTGGAGGTGAGTGCACCAAGTGTTGCAGCAATTGGGGCCTGTGAGTCTGCAGGGGGTCAGGTGCCTTCACAGTGGTGTCACAGCCATCTGTGGTGGTTACGGCTGCAAGGCCGCACTCCCATGTATTGGTTATATGGTCCTGGGTCAGATGTCCAAGCGAGGGTTTCAGTCCTGCAGCCAGAAAAAGTGGCATCACAGCAAGGGCCATGCTCCCATGGGTCAGGCAGCCATGAGCCCCCACACAGGGACTTGTGCAGGCTGTGTGGAAGAAGCAGATCTTGCGTGCTGTGCACCAACAATGTGCTGTCTATGAGAGTTTGGCTGAGGCTATGGATAGGATGGCCAGTTCCATGATCCCAACAGCAACACAGGTGGAGCACCAGCTGCAAGTAATGTGATCCACATGCCGCTCACACAGGCTGCACATGGAGGCCAACCACAGCAGCTGACGGGCAGATCTGAGGTCTCTGCAGGCATCCCTGCTTGCAGATGGTCAGGCACACAGGGAAGCCCTGAGGCAAGAGTTGTTGGCCCACAGAGCTGCAATTCAAGAGGAAGAGGCAGCCTCCAGGAACTTCTCCCACAGGAGATGCAACAATTGAGGCACAACATCTCTGAGGAACTCTGTTCATACTGTGAGGTTATGCATGGTGAACTCCAAAACCTCAGTGTGCTGGTGCATTTGTCAGTGTCATATATGGCCGCTGCCACTGAGGAGCTGGCCAGGGCATTGTGTGGTGAGCCTTCTGCACCACTACCACCTTCTGATTCTACCCAGGAAGGTGGTTACCAGCAGACACATGCCTCCCGGTATACCATAGTGGTGCACTCCATGAGCCCATGGAGGGAATAGTTTTTTTTTTCTACATCCACGCATGTGGAGGTTGACATGCACCCTGCCTCTCAACCCTCCTGGGTGGACCATCCCCCACCCCCTGTCCATGATGGACATTTTAGATTTTAATTTTTTTCTTTTTTTTTGGGTCCTTTTGTTCACTGTTTGTGGCTTGTGACAGGAGCTGATGGGCGTGCTGATGTGATCCTCATGGAACGTTGATCCAGTGTAATCTGTGACACTTCAGATCCCTAGCAGGGTTTGTGGGTTTTTGGATGTATGTCACATTTGGCCTGTCTTCATTATGTATCAAGTATTACGGTGTGCAGCACACAAACATGTTGGCATGTATGCATTTTTGTGGAACGATATGTTCTTAACCAGCACATTCGGGTTAGTGGTGTTGGTACTTTCTCATTAATTTACCATGCATGCTGCAGCATGGTGTTTGCAGCTTCTAGTGCAACACAGCTGGGTGTATGTTAGTGTTCCATTTGATTGAATGCAGTATTTAACCATGTGTATGCTGTGACAATGAAGTCTGAATTGAACATGGTGTGGTGGTTCACATTGTACTTATAGTATGTTTCTATTGTTGATTGATGTATCACATTGCTTTGTGTTGTCTGTTTATTTCTTCCATAGCGGTTACTTCAGTGGCCAGCATGACATTTTGACATCAAGCATGGTTCTGGCGAGAATGCCAGAGGTGAGTATTTCTGTAATGCCAACCTATCCACTGTATGTCCTACACATACTCCTTCACAGTACCTTTGTAATGCACTTGCATCTATTATGTTTTTTTTTTAAAACACAGGACTGACTAAACCTACTTGTGACACGCTCTTCAAACACAACCCTCTGCACCTCTGCCCCCCACCACTCACCCTCCTCATTCCTCATACTCCTCATTCACTCATGTCTCCCCTGAGCACTCCCTTGTGTGCACCATCCTTACTATGCCATATGCAGAGCCTTCATGACCAGCAAAGTACTGGCACATTGCTTCCACCACCTTCCTGTGGAAACTGCTTGACAAGTGTGCCCTCCCACAAATGGATGCCCATGACGTGGTTGTTGGGGATGTCCATGTACACAAGTGTGGATTGAAACCGTCCTGAGCCACAGACACTGCTCTCCAGAACACCCATGGCTGTTGGTTTGTTTGCCCTCCAGAACACCCCATGAATTAATAGTAGCATCCCTCAATTCATAATCTCCTGCTGTCCTCATCCTCCTTGATATCTCATCTGCTTTTCACATAGTGAGCCATTCCACCCTCATTAAAATGTTCCATGAACAGGCAGTGGACTAGCTTAGCTCACTAATAAACAACCATTCATACTAAACCATTCTGTGCCCTTTCTTCTCCCCTACTTCAGCCTCCACCTGTGGCATCCCGCAGGTGTCCATTCTTTTGCCATGCATCTTTGACATATACATGTCCCTGCTGCAATGCTTCTTTACCTCATTGTACAACAAATTCATGTGCTATGCTGATTCCACACTACTCTTCAGCAATGTTCCTACTGACACACGTGCACCCTCATTCCCCATGACTGCCTCTCAGACATCCTGGCCTGGTGCACTGCAAATGACCTTGACTTGTATGCCATACAAACATTAGAGTGTCTCTATTGGATCCCCTGTAGCCTACTTCTGGCATTCACTCAGTCCTTCCTCCATGGGCTCACTCCCTGCCCTCACATCCCAAGCCAGGACTCTTAGATTCATCTTCGACTAGCCCCTTTTCGTCATACCTCATATTCGTAACATTGTCAAAAACTCAGACTGTCAGCTCTTCATGCTCAAAGTAACTGTACCCTTCCACACCTGCACACAGAGATGCAACGTTACACATGCTGTGGTTCTCTCCAGGTGACATTGCTGCAACAGCCTACTCCTAAGTGTTCCTTGGTCCACCCTGCGACCCCTACAGCTTACCCAGATTAGGTCTGCAAGACTCATCATTTGCCTCAGGCCCAGGGACCAAAATTTCTCCTGCAATAAGAAGCCTTCAGGGGCTCACAGACTCAGCTTGGATTACGTTGTAAACCCTGTGTATCATCCACAGGGCTATCTGTGTCTGTGTACCGTCTTCAATGCTTACTGATCATACTCCACTTCTGTACTCCTGCATTCCTCTGGCAACTACTCCCTGCGTGTGAAGCACTTTGGTATTGAAAGGGCTGTTGTTGAGTCCATTTCCTATGCATGCTACCTTCTGTGTAATAGACTCACTCTCCTTCTGTGTCTTGAGCAGGAACTCCTTAAGTTCACAATAATCATCAAGTCTGTTCTCTTCTCCACTTCCTTCTCCCACTCTCTTCCATGCTATTGATACAGTAGCATGCCTGATGGTAATGTCCCTTATGTGTCCTTGGTGCCCTGACCCCCCACATGTATCATCTAATGTACTGTGTATATAATGAACTTGCTCACGCTCAGCATCACCATGTGAGTTAGCACTTCCATGTATGTATTATTTTCTGGTCATTTCACCAAAAGGTGTTCTCCATGAACTAATCCAAACCTTTTCCCTTATCACCTTTACCTGTACACTTGCACGTTGTGAACACTCACAAGCCATTGTGTGTTTGACTCTCCTCCCAATTATTGTCATGATTTCTTTGCAGTATAGACTGGATTATTGATCTTTGTTAGTAAATCATTATCTACATTCACATGTTCCCAACCTGTTGCCCTGTGTGCACTTGATGGTGTGCTTCATGGACTGTGTGCAGTGCACTGTTCCAATACTACGCAGGTGCTGTCAAGCCTTATGGCATTGGTAGTCTTCCAAGGGTCGGCCATGTTTTGGTTGTGATCAAATATAAGCATATGTGCTGTCTTCACATGTTCATGCTGCATGGTGAGTGATGTGTGCACTGTGTATGTGACATTGTGTAATGAATGGGGATATGTTACATGCACATTAGCTGCATGTCATTGAGGGGGACAGGCAGCGTGGGTGACGATGAGTGCGTGTGTATTGTGTGTTTGAATTGCATGCACTGTGCAGGTGTTTGTACATGTGTGCAGGTACACATGTAGATGGTTGTATTGGGACATGTGGTTTGCATGTGATTGATGTCACTGAGGGGTGCCCATGGCTCTTCAATTCATTTGTGCATGTATGTGGTTGATGGACTATGTTTCATGTTTATCTTTGTCTGCAGATCCTTACATCAGGTAATGATGGCTATTTAATGGAATGAAAATTGACTGTCAACTGCATGCAAAGGGGGCAGGTAAGATCTTCTTTTATATTGATTGTTGTGGAATGTTACACATGTTACCAGTATGTTATTTATTCAGATGCACCACAGCAGAAGAGGACCACTAGAGTGGGTATGGTGCACAGGGTTCACGGATCAGGTTATGGCATGGTTTAGCTAATTTCTTTCTGAACACCCATCCCAGGTGGAACTTGAAGCCTTTCCTTCTCCTATGTCTCTTTCAAACTGTGGCGTTCCCCAGGGGTGTAGATTATCCCACTGGTTCCTATATGTGTACATGTCCGCCTTTTCACGTGTGATTTGCACTTTTACCTCTAACTTCCAGGGTTTTGTGGATGTCACAGAACTTTCTTTCAGGCTACCCTCAGCCGTCTCCTATTCAACAGTCATATCTGAGTGTCTGTCCACGGTTCAGTCATGGTGTGCTGCAAACAACCTCTACTTAGTGCCAGCAGGACTGAGATTGTTTGCATTGGGGTACCTGCTCCAGATTGCCCACTTGCACACTGGCCAGACAACCATGGCCATGCAGCCACACCCACCCGCAAGGACAAACATCTCTGGGGTCATCTTCGCCTACACTCTCGCATTCTCATGTCACATTTCAGACATCCCTAGAAAGTTCAACTCTCAGCTAACCCTCCGCTACCCCTCCACAGAGGTACTGTACTTTTCTCACTTTCCCCCAGCAGGTCACTGTCTCCATAGCCCTGGTTATCTCCAGGCTGGACTACTGAAACTGCCTGTTTATCAACCTCCCTGCTTCTAATCTGCACCCTCTATAACTCATCCAGATCATAACCGCAAGAATTACCCTTCACCTCAAAACCATGGACCGCATCTGTCTGGCACTGAAATACCTCCACTGACTACACGTGGCTGCAAGGGTCACATTTTAGAAACTCTGCATTGTCCACAAGGCTTTGTGGGCATGGGGCTCACCTATCTGCAACAATTCCTACCTAAATACTCTCCGTCTCAAGCCCTCCCCTCATATACATCCAACCTTCTTCAAGTGAGGAAGAAGAGATTTGGAGGAAGATCTTTATTCTCAGCAGGTCCTCCCTCTGGAATTGCCTACCTGCGAACCTCCATATGGAGCCTCATTTCCTTAAGTTCCAGCAACTCCTCAGGAGTGTCCTCTTTCTCTGTCTTCTCTCTCACTCTTCCCTGCTACCCTCTGCTCTATCCCTCCTTTTTTCCATACAGCTCAACGACTGGCCGCCTGATGTACCTGAGTGTCTCACCGGTCCATGACACCAACGCCAGTGTTTGCACACTTGCCGCCAGGACCTGCACCAGCCTCATCATCAGTGAACTTGGTGAGAGTTGCATCTCTATGCACTTACCCCCGCCTCCACCAACTGGATGCACTTGGACCAACCTCCAAACTTGTTTCTACCCTCCACATACCACTCCCCTGTAAACGTCTGTGCACTTGCTCGTTCTGATTGCATCATGCCTGTAGATTGTCTGTTTAACACTGTCCCCACTCCCTGCATGTTGGCACATTCAGCCACTTGGAAAACTATGCAATCATCATCAAACATAGTCACTGTTACCTCCACTGTTAATTGTATAATATGCACTTACTCTGCCTGTACAGACTATTATGGTTTGAGTAATTCAAGGCCTATGAATGAGTGTTCTTTTTCCCCTTGTTACATCCATCCTTGAGCGGTTTAAGACACTTGCCTTGTGTATCGGCCCTTTATGAATATACTTTACCATGACATAACATACCATTCCACTGTCTAATGATCATTTTACATAACATATGGGATGGTTTGGGTGACACAGAGGTGATTTAATGGAGTGTTTGTCATGTGATAGTGGAGTGGAGTACTCCGTCTTCAATGTGTTTCTTTTGGCATCACACAATGAAAAGTCTTCTATTTCTAAGGGATGCACACAAATGTGCACTTCCAAGGGCACTTTCTCAGGGTGTTTTTTTGGGCACAGTGGATTGGCCCATTGTCATGTTCGAATGGCACCTGGGATGGTCATGTGCACTGCACAGGGGAGGGATTTTAGGTGAAATACCTTTGCCCAACCAAATGCAAGCGGTGGGCCTGTGAGTGTGGATGGGGTGCCACCACCATTTTCACTGGGACGCCATGCAGTGTTGCAACATTGTGCAGGACACATGCAGCAACAATGATCCTGCAGACTAATGGTGGTGTATATAGCAACACACCACCAGAGTGGTCAAGAGAGCGGAAATGTGACTTGAGCACTCTCTACTCTACACTATGGCCCGAGTTGCAATATGGGTAGAGTTGCATCTTACGTAGGCATGTGTGCTCGGGTTGCGTATTGGCGTCATTATGTATGTACTCAGAGGGTAGGCACTGTCCCCTGTAGAGGAGAAAATTGTTGTAATTTGTTTACACTATTTGTCTGTGTGCAACATGCATGCATGTGCATGACGATTCCTAGTCACAAATGAGCCATGTGTTGTCATGCTTACCAGCCTCCAGGGGCCGGTGTAGTGGGGACATCCTGAAGATGTAACTATCATGGGTGCTGCCAGAATAGTTGACATAGACTGAAGTAATGATTCCCTTGCCATCACACACAACCTGATCTTTGATGGAGTGCCAGTGTTTTCGGTTGCGGTAGATGTGCTCTGTTGTTCGAGGTGGACGTAGAGCAACATGGGTGCAATCAATGGCACCTAGCACTTTTGGGATATGCAGCAGCCCATAAAAATCCTGGACCACTGCCTGCCTTTCTGCAAGTATTCTGGGCATATAGATATGCTGACGGACAAAAGGACGTGCAGTTATTATTGCCAACACCTGGTGTATGCAGCATGACTGCGTGGGCCGTGAAATGCCACCAACTATGGCAGTGGTCCGCTGGAATGAGGTAGTTGCCAAAAAAATGCAGTACAGTGAGCATCTTTTGTAAGGGGCTCATTGCTTGGCAGCACAGGGTGGGCAATGCGAGGTCATCTTCCCACTCCGTGACCAGATCTAGGATTATATGGGGTGTGAAATTAGACCTGGTTGCCAGGTATCCCAAAAATGGCTGGTCCTTGGGTGGAAGATCCGGGCCCTGGCCATCCTCCTCCTGCTGCTGTGTCCCAGAATGACTGCTGCAACAAATGGTGCATTCATCGTGGCTGTATATGTGCGTTTGTTGATTGTGTGTGCTTTTTATGCATTGTTTGTGTGAGCCCTGATGTTTATGCCTGTTATTGCACGGCATAGGTGTTCCGGGATTTGCATGTGTTTTTTCTCGTACCAGTGATCCCTGTTCAATTCCAAGATTACAGTGGTTTGCGCATGTATGGGTGGTGGATTGTTTGAATGTGGAATGTCCCTCGTAATGGCTACATTTTTGCTTGTTCCTCCTCATTCTACGTTTTACACCCCAGTTTTTGGTAGCTGTGCAGTCCTGGCCGCTTCGCTTGGGGTTTCGCTCAAGGCGTTTGTGGTGTCACAATGACGTGTCGGACCGGAGCGTATTCCTCACAAGTTCCAGGTAAACCCTGTGCTTTGTGTTCCATGAATCGACGAACGGGGACTTGTGCGCCATATCGCGCCCAAGTCCCTGATTTTCTGTGCAAATAAATCCATGAATCGAGCCCATCATCTTTAACTCCATAATAATGTTTTTGTTCTATTTGTCAATGCATAAATAAAATAAACTATACTGTGATACATTTTTGGATGTGGGTTTTCAAACAACCTCTTGACCAATGCCAAATAACTATGCATAAGTGTTATGACTCACGTCATACTCCCATCATATATCACCTTGCACTCAGCTTGGCTTAACCATGGACATGGGCACAGCGGTGCCCGTCTAGTACCACACTCTGTAGATATTGGGCAGGTACTTTGAATTTCGCTTTATGCATACCGTGTGGATTCATTCACCAGGAGTCACTTGCCAAGCTCTGGGCCTGAGTCAGTGTTTTACAATGCAATTTTCCCATTGAAAAATGCTTTGTGAATTAGGCTGCCTGAGAAAGAGTGCATCGTGCATCAGTTGTCAGTACAAATGTTGAGGACAAGAACTGTTTATGTGTATGTGTTAGGCCTTTCCATGTAGAAACAGGAGTATGACGTGTCAATGCGGTGTTCCATTAGCTCAAAGGGAAGATTCAGTAGATGTGTTACGAAGTTAAATATGTAAAAAAAAATGTTGTGAATATACTTCTTCTAGAATTCTTGTTTTATTAAGGCGAGTGTGAGTAGGTAGATACGTAGGTAAATAACATTTATAAAACACAAACATCTTGCCAAATAGTGTTATGGATACCGCCAATTGTAGGTAAGAAGTGGCCCACTGAGGTTAAATGCCTGCTAAATGGATGCAGACTATAAAGAAGTGGGCTCTAATTCACATTATGTCATATGCTGGGGGTTGCCCAAGTAATGGAGGTAATAATTAAACTGAACATAATTTCCATACACAGCAGGCAGAATCATCTGTAATTTGTTGATTGCATTGGTTTAAAGCAGGGAAAACTCAGATACATTTTTAATAATACAGCTAACAATGTCTTAATTCAGCTTGGCCTTCTTTGTAATTACACCCCCAGCACATAGCCCTCTCTTCAATAAATTGAATAAGCGGTGCAGTATTGCCAAATATTATAAGAGCGGATTTTTTGAATAAATGTTGTAAGAAACATGATATGTGCAGCGAGAATATCCAAGCAGCCCCTGTATCTACTTTCTTCTCATTACCCCATGAAATATGAAGGACAATATTGCAAAAATGCATGTATCTTACATAGCATCGTCTTGTATTTTTATATCATCTTAAATCTGGGGCCTGATTCATGGAATTTTTAGCGCAGTGCAAAGTGACTTCGTACTGGTGCAAACACCCTCATTCACAGAGCGGTGCAAAGTGTATTTTTGCATTGCAAAGTGTTAAGACAATCACGACAGGGAACTCAAAAGTAAGCATGATATGTTTATTAATTTAAATATGCATAAAAAGACCTCCAGCAGTAAAGACACAGCATTAAATGAACTGCAGAAGGATACACTGACAAACATGGAACTCTAGTAAAAGTAAACACCTACATCACACAGATGTAGAACGCTGATGTCATCCGATGACATAGATGCACTCCAGCATTGTTAGACATTCATAGACACACTAAAGCTGTCCAGATAAAACACCAAAGCTTACACCATAACACAAAGTAACTTTCAACTAAAAAAATACACTGTCCACCGCTTTGTGAATCAGGGTGTTTGTTGGCAGTGCAAAGTTCCTTTGCAGCGCGTTAAAAATTCCATGATGCTGTCATGGTTGGTACCCCTGATGACCCTTCACTTCACTGCCCCCAGGGTAGAGCGGGACTGCAGCATCCAAACATGGCCCTTCGGGCCCCTAGGAACTGGAGGAAGAACACCTTGGCCCTCATTACGACCCTGGCTTTAAGGGATTAACGGTACTGGTAAGGGTACCAGTACCGGTAATCCCTTAACGCCTGATTACGAGGTCTCTTTGCAGGTCCCGACCTTAACGGCTGGTCTGTACCAGCCGTTAAGGTAAGAACCCACAAAGGGACCTTGAAGGTGATTACGGTACCGCAAATTACCGCCTTCCCCATTCCCATTGAGCCCTATGGGGCAAAAATGGGAATGGGGAAGGGCCAATGGTAAATGGGGAATTACCGCCCCGCCAACCTTGGAATGGGGCAGTAATTCCCCATCTCACCATGGCGGATCCGGTAAATTACCGGCGTTAACCATGGCGCTAATAGCGCCATTGGTTAACGCCAGGGTCGTAATGAGGGCCCTTGTCCCTGTTCTGGCACCTTTGGCGCCAGGCTCATTACAGTGAATAAGGGCAAAGTGTCATGAATACTATCTGAATCCAACATGGAGGCCTACATCACAGCGTTGTTCCCCAACAGGACCATGCAGACTAGTGTTTTGGCTGTGGTTGGGTCCTCGGGTGTGGCTGGCTATATAAGCGACGCCCAGCCGAAAATCACTCTTCGCGTTATTCTGCATCTCTGCAGCCTAACGCTCACTGTGTCCAACTCTGCTTACCTGAATCACAGTCCCGAATCCAACCGCCGATCTACAAAGAAAAGGAGCAGATCAAGGAGAGGAATAACAGTGCTTACCTGCAACCAAGTTTTACGACCTTGAACTCCAAGCGGTCTGCTCGATCATCACTCCAGGAGCCCACCGCAGCCTGCAACGTCGGAACAGGAGAAAACACAGAGACAACAGGTTAGCATGATTCACACTCACCCCATCCCGATGCTAGCACCCGCGCACTAGAACTTACCTGCCATCTTCGCCAGTCTCCATATTCTGGGCTCTGCATCTGTTCTCCTACCAGCGAAAACAGCCCGCAGCTCTGCTCCACAAACTGCAACTGTGGAGATAAAAGAGACAAAGTACATTAGTCGGGCGCACCCTCAAGTACTTTAAGTACTGTTTACTGGTGCGGCGGGCTGGGCGCTTCGTTTGACTCTGTTGGAGACTGGAATTCAGCATTGCTGTTTGCGCGTGCGACCACTGGGAGGACGTCTTTCTTTGTTGCACACTGTGCCTGGACATTGGAAACTGAAGAAGGTGATTGTCCATACTGCTCGAGCACTTCGTGCACATGTTGTGCCCACGTTGTGCTTACTGACAATTTTTGCTTAGCCTCAATGCTGAATAATTTATTTTTGTAATTTACTCATAGGGCTTGACAAACGCATGTCGACTCTGCCCCTCGGGCGGCAACGCCCACTTCTCACGTAATAATTACCCAGGAACCTGCACACCGTGATGTCCTTTAAGTACTGTTTACTGTTCACGGTGGGCGGCGCGGGGCGCAGGGGTCCGCATTGAAATGTTCTTTTTTTTCTTTTAGGGGATAAGGTGCATATTTTTAGTGTGACCCTGATAACAAGTAAAGCACTGGATTTTGGGGGCCTATAGTGGAACGTGTCTGATTTTATTGCAACTCGTAAATTTGGGTACCTACGTTTTCTTTTCTTGCTGGGCAGACTTGCTGTTTGGGCAGAGTGTGAGGTCTTTGCGCCTAGCTGGCCAAGAACAGCCTTTTGACGGCTTGCCGGAGCATGGTCGGCACTCTTCGCAATGGTAAGTCTGTTTGTTCTATTCAGCTGGTAAAGAAAACATATTCATTGGCAAAACCTGTTTTTGTGTTTAACATGGACAGCATTCAGAAGGGAGGTCACTCGTCCAAACCTGAACACCCACAGAAAGATGTGTCAAGCAATGTTAAAGAAATAAGCAATCAACTCCCACTAGGGAAGGGCAAGTTGATCACTACAGGTCCGTGTTCGGCACCGCAGGTGGAAGCGAATATGGGGGATAGAGGGATAAACTCAGGCTCAACCTTGGTCCCTACTCTAAAAAGTATAGTAAGTGTACAGGAAAATCTGGGTAGTTCTTCTATGGGACAAACAGGGAAGGTAGTTAAAATGAAAACAGGGGCTGATACCTCTCTCCTGGCACCTGTGGTACTTGTTGAATTAGATAGAAGGGTCTGCTTGTCGACAGGGCAGTCGACTCTGGCAAGGCCCAGAGCAGGTGGTTTTGACAACGTACACTTGCATGAGGCCACTGAGGAAGCACCTCCTTGTCCCCTGCCCATCTCTATTTTGGGTGCGCAATTTTTTGACACCAATACTGGGGTAGGGGAAAAAGGGTCACCTAACAGGGATAGAGAGGGGCTGGGTAGCCAGGCTACTAACCCTTTTTAATCTCCCAGCCCCCGCTCCGCCTCTTCCCCTATACAATATCAGTCTTTTGGTACAAACTAACCTCTCATTGGTCTGCTTTTTGAAGGTATCATCCCGGAGGACACGGTTTCAACATATGCCACATTTCCTGTGTTGAAAAGGATTCTGATTCTCCTGGAAAAAGGCCATGAGCGGACCCATTTAGATATCCAGGAACTTAGATCCTTGATAATAGCTAACACAGAGAAAACATGTAAATTGGAGGGGTATCTTTTGGCCATGGACAGACGTGCAGTGGCAGGGGTCATTGTAAAGCGTAAAGCAGATTGTATTACCACAACCAGAATTCACAAACAGAACCTGAGAATGAGACGTGTCCCAAATCATACGCAGAAGTTCTCACAAAAGGGAACATTGCGCCGTCTTGCCGGCCATATTGAGCTGTCTGTCTAAACTTAAACTAATGGTGTCTGTAAATGGCACCCAGATCAAAAAACTAGAGGAGAACATTGGAGTAGTGCAAACTAACTTTAGGAGATTAGAAGAGAAGCTGGTAACTAGCGACAGTTTGTCAGAAGATCGACACCAATCCAGAGAGCCCTACTGTACTTTTAAGGGCACTGGAGTGAGGAAGTGATCTCAAGGGGGAAGAACGGGGATCCAGGGTGGGGGATTCTTCTGCCGAGTGCACAAACACTATCAATCAACCCATCTCCCGTATGGAGAAAGAAATGCGGGCTAGGGCCATCAGGGGTAGAGCTGCTAGGGAGCAGGGTTCCTCCAAAGATCTTGGAAAGAAAAGCAAGAATCTTGCCACCCCAAAAATCGCCAACACTAATTCCAATATAAAAGACCTTTCTAACGAAGATGGCATAGATCTGTCACAATTCGATGAGGAAAGCAAATAAGCTCTAGAATTGAAAGAACTGGGGACACCAAAAAAATTCAACCCAGCCTTAGACAACAACCTTATCTTTCACCCATCGGTGCCCATGGATCAGAAGGATGGCGAATATGGGGAAGCCTCTGATACATTGATGGAGGCTATGAGCCATAAGGGCCGTATACAAACACTTAAATTAACAAAAAAAGAAATCATAAAAAAGAATGTCCCGACAAGAGAAGAAGGTAATATGGGGAGAAAGCCCCCGCAGGACCTTAACTATTGTAATGATGTCAAACCCTCCAAAAAAAACAGTACACAAAATAAAAAATAACAAAAAAATATTGAGAACGAATGATAATACAGACATTAAGCTTTATTTCACACCAAAATCGACAAATAATCAAGGCAGTGGAGAGGAACCCACGGGTACACTACCTGCTCCACATCCCATACCGACATCCAAAGTGTTGAACAACATCATCCCCGTACCTCAAGAGAAGGCAGAATTAGTAGAAGGCAAATACACCTCTTACGGTGGGGAGGCCATTAATGCAGGGCAACTGACTGCCAAAGGAGCATTTATGGGAAGGAGGGGGGAGAGGGTCAGGTTAACACCTACATTACCTACTCTGATACCAAGTGAGGACATTAAAATTATTGTAAAACAAGCAGTGGAGAAACTGTTAGAAGATTCTAGCAGACAGGGTGCCAGATTACCGGGTTCTTATAATTGGACCAAAGTACGTCACCACTCCTCCGAAAAGAAAGACAATATTGAGGGGTCTCCCAATGCCATTCAAAAACTTTGGCCTGCTCAAGACTTTGTTGGGACAGAAAAATTTCAAAATGAGTCTTCATCCATGATTGGACTGGATCGTGATTCAAATAATTCATTTAAGAGCTCCCATAATCCCTCAAGGCAGGTGGGCATTAGTAATGCACCTCCAGCTGTGCTTAATTACAAAACACATTTTATGGAAGGACCTGCAGTATGGGCTAACTTACCCTGCCCAGACCCCTTGAAATCTAAGCTAAATTTGTTGCTTGAACAACAAGTAATGAGAAATACTCCGGAAAGAAATAACAATCCTCACCCGCCGAAACAATAGTAGAATTTGGCACAAGCTGTGCACTTGATAGAAGAGGAAAATCGTAAGCAGCACAGACCCGACACAAGGGCTTTCGATAATATTCCTCAGAATAAAGATGAGTCTCGAGAAGGTCTTGAATATCAATTAGGGGGAGAGTATCGCAGTCCCTATAGATCAAAGAATCCAGCCTTAAATAATGAGATGTCCTATAGAATAGATTGGAGAATACCCCATTTAACTGACTCCCCTAGCATTATGTTATACTTTATGCTTCCGCAGGGCGGTCCGGTCTCATTAAGTCTTATCCCTTTTTAGTGAAATACCTAGACTCTCTATGATTTCATCAGGTGACATTAAATTGGTGGACTTCATCCACCCACTGAGGTTTGACTATGTTAGACTCGTATTCGCCTCCCAAGCCATCATGGAACTAGTAGCCTCCGGAATTGATTCTTTCCACTGCTTCGGCTTCGATCTAGAACCATTTAATAACAGATTGATTAGCCAAGGGGTTGAGGCAGAGGGGAATAGTTTGTTGAATGCCACCTCCCACGTACTCTTAAAAAAGACTGAGAGGGTATCTGTACTGACTACAAGTCCAGAAACAGATCTAAAATGACTGGTACAATCATTGAGCGAATCTGTAGCTAAAATTCAAGCTCTAAACGTGAAATCATATACTACCTCAATTTATACAGTGGTATCCTGGAACTCTCTGGGAAATAAATCTCTTAGGCTGGTGTCTGCTAGCGCTAGTCAGCTAATCGAAGCTAGTATTTTCTGCCTCCAGTAGACATGGGCACTATCTCCCCTAGTGCTGGATGGGTATTATATGCATCAAATGCTAGCAGTAAAAAAAGCTAGAGGGAGACCAGCGGGAGGCATGCTCATAGCTACTAATAACTCGTTGCCCTTTAAGTGTCTTAAACTTTTTACCACGCATAAGGGCTGCATTGCCATGTTGGTGCATTTTTCCCCCCCGTGCCATTCGGTCAATTGTTGGTAGTTAATGTTAGTCCTGAGTTAGACCTAAGTAAATGCATTGACCTGATCGATGACATCATACATGAATGCCAAATGTCGTGCATAGTTTTGAACATCATTCTCCTGGGCGATTTTAATTCTGAAGCAGGTTTGTGTTCAACGGGTGTACCTGGAGAGTTGATTCATTGTCCCTACACTGCGGGCTCCTATAGAAAACAAGTCCAAGGATTACAGTGGAATCACTTCCTTAGGAGTTGGGGCTTAAGTTGTGTAAACAACTGCCTGAGTAAGGAATCTACATGCTACACTTGGACAAATGGATCTGAATTCTCAACCATAGATTACATTTTTGTAAATATACATTTATTTAATTTCTCTTCTGATTTCACAATAATACCATCTGCGGTCAGTGATCATGATGTGCTTCAACTGACCCTTCAGGCCCCAATGGAGGCCCCTGCTAGCGGTGTATATCCACTGACGATGGAGACTAACACTGCAGGGAATAGGATTAACTGGCATTATGATAATGTTGAAAAAGTAAATAAGGTCTTCTTCCAGGATTATGACAGTAATGGTTGCGAAAAAAATGTTATGAGCATGTACATACATGGGGACTTTAATAACTATGTCAAGGGTGTGATTCTCGGTGCCAAAGGGATTAGGAGGCCCAAGAAACAAGGTCCCTCACATACACATGTATTTGATCCTACCATGTATCAACTTAAAAAAGAGAGGAATCGTGAGATTCGTCGCCTAGTCAAACAGCCACACACTCCGCAATTAGTGGAAGTGATAAAAAAGGCAAAAAATAAGTTGAAAACTAAAGCTCGAACATTAAAAGCCAAAATCTTTCCGCAGGATGCGGAAAGCATACTTGAGGCATTATCCAAAACCAATTTCTGGACCCTGGTCAATGGGAGATGCGAAAGCCAAGCTAGAGAACAAGGTGGGTGTATTTCATCGGCCGTTTGGGAAGGGCATTTTGGCTCTTTATACTGCCAACCTACCACCAACTGGCATGTGCCGGCACATCTCCTAACATGTCATTGGAATTTTGCTTTCACACTATCAGGTATACAAAGACTCATATCACGATGCTCGTCTTCACGAGCTCCAGGGCCAAATATGCTTGCTAATGTAGTGTTCAAGGGGAACTCGAATCTGTGGGCTAAGATTTTGTTTCTTTTGTTTAAGGATATTGTTATATCTAGGGTATTTCCAATAAGCTGGAATCTGTCCTTCGTGGTACCCATCTATAAAAAGGGTGATAGGTCTGTACCAACCAGCTACAGACCTATCGCCCTATTGGATGCTGATTCTAAAATGTTTGCATCCCTGGTTTTGGAACATATCCACTCTTGGATGGATACAGAGGCAATATTATCTCCCCAGCAATTTGGCTATAGGAAAGCAGTGGGCACGGATGCTGGGGGCCTTCTTCTGTCCATTATGCAGCAACAGACCAGGGCAAGAGACAGCCAACCAATATACTTGGCGTCAATAGACTTGAGTTCTGCTTTTGATTTAGTAAACAGAGCTACGCTGTGGACTAAACTGTATGCCCTCGACATGCCCATCCAGCTATAGCTATTATTTATCACCTCCACACTGAAACTAACATTAGGGTTCGACTAAACACAGTGGGAACACTCTCAGAATTTGTTTTCACTACTAACGGTCTCAGACAAGGATGCATATTTGCACCAACCATTTTTAATGTGAATTTATCTGATGTGGGTCCGGTTTTGTAAGAGGCATCCTTTGCGACTCCTAAAGTGGAAGGTACCAAAATTGTATGGACTGCATACGCCGATGATGTATTACTTTTTGATCTGACTCCCATCAGCTTACAGCATGTGCTTTCCTCTTTTAAGAAATATACTGGTGAAAATTAATTGGCTATTAACCGTAGAAAAACATTCATTAAGCGACTAAGCTATAAGAAATGTGCAATTAGATTTGCCTGGTTTTTAGATAACGTCAAACTCGTAATATGCCATGCCTTCCGCTATCTAGGATACCCCATTTTCGAGTTTGTAACCAAGACTAATCTATGTACTTTTCTGGATAAGAAGGTCACGACTCTGATTGCGCAATTGCGTAAATTGGATAATAAATATGGAAACTGTTCAATGTTACTGTGTCTGAAAGTGTACCGTAACAAGACCCTGGCCCAGTTCTGTTATGGAATGGAATTGGCCCCTTTTTGGTTTAGAAACGAATTTTCTAAGTATGAGGCGTGCTTGTTGAGGTCTCTGGTTTGGTACCTCCCTAAGTGTGTCCCACTAGCAGCGATACGCTATGAACTTGGGCTATTTTCATTATCAAGTTTAATTCTTTGGTGTAGAGTATCGCTGTATAGGAAATTGCTTGTGGGTAAGAAGTCCACTATGTATGGAATCATGGGAAGGTGACTGGTAGTGGGAGAGGTTTCGTCCACAATCCTACGGGAACTAGAAAGGGAGGCACAGGTTACCCTTGCAGAAGTTGGGGTTTCTAAAGATCTACTTATTAATAATCCCTTGAAGGTTAAGAGGCTCCTGCAGCATGCGGATTGGAATTTGACGGTCAGTGTAATTTCCGGTAAAAATCTTTACGCACATTTGGCAAATACAACAAAAAAACGGGCACTACGGAATCGTATCTCATTAAATTCCCAAGCAAATTGCTTAGACAGTAAATTATGAGATTTCATTTTAATGTATTGGGCACGGGTCAAATTGTGAGTATAAAGCAAGGTCCGCAAGCTGCAGGTTTGAAATGTAGATTCTGTAACTCCAGGGATGTAACACTAGGGCACCTGCTGACACAATGTGCGGGACTTAGACCTGCACGTATTGAATATTTTCTTAAATATGTGCCCAACCCAGAATGTGTTAATCTTGAAGCACTCTGGATGGACATGCTGCATGTCTAAAGGGTCAAACTGCAATTGGCGGTGTTGCGCTATCTAAAAATCAAATGTGATTTATTGGGTTGATGATTTAATATTAAATAAATTGCTACGTTAGAATGTGGATTATGTTCTAAGCCTCAACTGTAATCACTTGTTGAAGAACAATTATTAAGAAATGTAGTATGAAATATCTTGGGTAAAGAAAAGTTATGTTTTAAGCTGCAACTGTAATCATTTGCTGAAGAACAACTTAATGATAAAGTCATTAAGATTTATTGGGACATGTAACTTGAAACATCTTGGGCGAAGAAAAGTTTGTTTTTTTTTAAGTGTAATTGCCTGATGAAGAAAGTGTTATCATTTTTGTACTTGTTTTTAATCAATTGGAATTTCATGTAATTTTATCTAAGATCTCTATTTTTTGTAAAGGTTACTGTGTAGCCAAAACAAATCAAAAAAATCAAAAAAATTAGTCGGGTATAAAGTGAACACGGAAAAGAACATCAAAAAGAAGAACAAACATGGAAAGGGAGGACAGAGACAGAAGAGGAGAAGTGCAATACAACAAACAGAAAAAGGACAATTCTCACCTTAAGACAGCAAAGCAAGAGTCAGAGTCACAGCCGGTTTGGACTCGACAAACAGGACCAGTGAAGCAACTAGGTCCATTTGTCGCCTGCATCCACAACGGCGCTCCTGCATAGGAAAGCAGGACGGAGAGTTAATCACTCATAAACCCAAGGAGCAGTCCTCCCTAAGTTGACCATTGACCAGAGTGACCTCGGAAGCAGTAGAGCCATTCTCAGCATCGTTTGGCGCCCCCACGGAGACCAGGTGAGTGTAACAGAATCAATGTATTAAGCGTTCTGTACAAACTATGCAATATGCTTGATTTGTCTTCCATTTCACCATCTCCTATCTGAGCATATTCTTTGGCACAGAGTATTTTTTGTTGCTTTGTTTGTTTATTAAAATGTTATATGGATTCATATAACACCATACAAGTATTAGCAGCCAATGAAATAAAATGCATCATTTATCAAGAAACGTTTATTAAGCTTAACTAAAATAAACTGGATAAATCTGATACAAATTGAATATGTTCTTCATTCACAGAAGAATATTAAGTTATGAAAATTAAAAAGTAACTTATCTGTGGGCCATTCCAGCATTGTCATACAATGTAAAGATATATGTGCTTCATTCTCAACACATGTCCCACATGAATAACCGATTTGTGCAGTGGGCCGTTATTACCCCAGGATGACTGGTCCTGGTTCCCCTCCCCTCCCTCGCCACCCCCTCCTGCCGGAATTCCTCACAGGGCCTCCGATCACATGATAAAATGATAAACAGATGCTGTAAGATTTTGTTTACCCTTTATCAGTCATCGCTGAAGGCTGGAGGAAAATGACAGCTTGTTTGGGACTCTTCCATCTAACAGTGAGAGATTTTTTTTTTTTTTTAAATATAATATTGACAATGCAGCATGAAATGACATTTGATGTTTGCTTTTTTTCCTCGCAGCAGCAGTTTAGCTCTTCCTAAAAGCTTTAGTAGCCAGCGGGAAACCTGCAACTCTATTTTATATGGAAAAGTTGGCGACTTTTATGAAGCATCTGATTAAAGGACTGCAATCTAAATACAGATTAAAAGTCCCAGCACCTAGAACTCCAGCAATGAATATTTATATACTATAAGCAGAATATGAATGCACTTTAAATCTCCAGTGCAGCATGAGGCCATCGGTTCTATCCTATTTGGCTCCCTCCTTTATTAAAATGTTCTCCTGCATATTTACACTCTCCCAATAACTGTTGCTTGAAAGCCAAACACAATGAAACACTTCGCACCGATGCCCTGCCTTCCTGATCCCACCGCTCCACAGATTTATTTCTCTATCAAGTATTCATTTAAGAAGGAGTCCTTTGTATTCCATCTGCATAATTTGCTGCACGGCGGATCTGTTCTTTTAATGCAGTTACTCATTTGACAGTCACCATAATTCTGCGTCTCTGTTTGTTTTGTGGGACTGTGCCTATTTAATTCTGAGACTCTGGTCGGATTTTTCCTGTGAATGCTTCATTGTAAGTAAGAGGATTTCTGATGATTAGAGTTTTGTTTAAGCATTTTTAATGTGTTTTTGCCTATATTTATAATTTAGGCTTTGCAGTTTTGCATAATGATGTTCCCTACTTAATAATTACTATGTGGGGCTCCTATTCAGAATATGCGTAAACAACAGTTGCTTCTGAAGGTATAACATTAATGCAAAATCCACTGCCCATTTCAGCGTTAATAATTGTGTCAACTTCAGAAGCATAAAAGGCTGAGCTTTTCTTATCCAGATCCAATCCTGAGACCTGTAGATCAAACCTAGATCTCTGCTATAAGTGTCTTAAACTACTGAGATATCTTAGTGCAGATTTGAATGTGCCGTCCTATTTGGATAACATTCAAAGTTTCATGGGAGTCAATTTCCTCTGAAATCCCCATTCAACCTCGCCCTCGCCAATCTGTTAGATCCACTAAACATTATCTCCCTTCTTGCAGCCATTGACGTTATTTTGTGTTTGTTTTTCTCCCAGGACTCAACCTGAACCTGCCCCAACTTCTAATGAACTTCCCCGAAGATGTATAGCTCTTAAAGAATATTTCAGCAGATGTGTGCTGGACAACAAATCCGGAGGGACTCACACACCTACCAGAATCTCACAAACAGATTTGCAAGACTTCACAAACCATACTAAATATTTGCTGAGGACTAAATATAAACTATATATAAATTGACCCTTTTTGGGCTAATAGACTTGTTATTTATAAGTACCTTGGCAACATGACAGAAGGCCATCTAGTGAGGGCGGGATTTTTAGTAATACAATTATGAAGGAAATTATGTTTCTGAAACTGGAGTCTACAAATCACAACCCACTTTCATAATACCACATTATTAATTATGGTGCAATGCTTAAATGATCTTGTTATTCATAACAGGGACAGTCTGTTTTGTGTGTTCTATTTACTAAAAGAGGGCTGGTACTGTTCCTCCACTTTAAATTGTGTTCTGTAGGAGCACCGGCACACCCGTTAGGATGACACCTTCATGGAGTTGTAAACTCTGGTGACTTCTTCAGGGGAGACATGAGTGAAGGAGGAGAATGAGGAATGAGGAGCATGAGTGGTAGGGGGCAGAGGTGCAGAGGGTTGTGTTTGAAGAGCCTGTCACAAGTAGGTTTAGTCAGTCCTTTGTTTTTTAAAAACATAATAGATGCAAGTACATTACAAAGGTACTGTGAAGGAGTAGGTGTAGAACATTTAGTGGATGGGTTGGCAATTTCAGAAATACTCACCTCTTGCACTCTCGCCAGAACCATGCTTGACGCCACAATGTCATGCGGCCCATCGAGCGAACTGCCATGGAAGACATAAGCAGACAACACAAAGCAGTGTGATACATCAATCAACAATAAAAGCATGCTAAAAGTACTATGTGAACCACCAGACCATGTTCAATGCAGACTTCATTCTCACAGCATATACAAATAGTCAAATACTGCATTCAATGAAATGCAGCAGTACCATGCACCCAGTTGCGTTTGCACTAGAAGCTGTAAACACCATGGTGCAGCATGCATGGTAAATTAATGAGAAAGCACCAACACCACTAACCAAAATGTGCTGGTATTTCCTTACTTCCTCGTCACTGTCATGCTGGAGAAGATGTATTCAGCCTCTCCCTTTCTCTGCTGTGCTGAGTGCTTTGTCAGCCTCTTATCTGGTCTCAATACATCTTTCAGATTCATTGTCAGTCTCTGTATTCCCCCTCACCTTTCTCTCAGATTTATTTCTCTGGGGATTCTCTCGATATATGATCTCAAGGCTCTTAATACTTTATTGAGATGGGATAAACTCATTGGTGCACTAAACATTGCAATACCAACATTTCTATTGAATTCCATGATTCATCAGAGCCTATTTGCTGCGGTTTTGATATCTTTGGAAAGTGAGAATGTAGAATTGCCATGGTCTCAACTGCTCGTGTTTCCTCTTTGGAGATATACAAATTCCTATGCTGCCTTCCATTTTAGCATCACTATCTATGTGACTTATCAGGTTGCTGATGTGCCACTTTGATGAAGTGACAATTTTCTGTTGCTTTACTCATACATGCATCAATGATATGTGCTTGGTTTCTCAACTCTAGATACTATAACAAGTTTGGATACACTCATTGGTCTGCTGAATATTGCAATACTGATATTAATATGTATAAAATGGCTCAACAGAGGGCCTTTAGGGTTTATAATGCTAACATGTCCTTGCTTATTGTTTAGAAGTTACGATAGATATACTAAGCAAAATAGTAGCATGGAATCCAATCAGTTTCTCAGTCATTCTTCTTTGAATGTGTGAACTATGTTAGGGGAAGTATCTATTACATGTAATATGGCATATTCAATTGTGTCTCCAATGTTTGTGTCTCCAATGTGTCACATTCCTAAAAAGTAGATTTCCTATTGAGTAACTAATTCATGTATAAATTCATATTTGTGGCTTCTATGCCTCAATGTTAAATATATATTTTCCTTATCTTCCAACGGTTATTCACTTGTGATGAAAATCACATATGCCAACATAGCTCTTTTGGGTGATTTGAAATGTATGTGTCATAGAGGCAGAACCAACAGGCACTGAATTGCATCTATTTCTTATTCTATGCCAAGACCGGAGGTGAGCATTTTGCTTCAACTTTCCTTAATTCACTCCTCATAGCAGATTTAAATCTGTGTTTTTATGTATTTTTTAAACCTCAAAATCACAACAAAAATAATCAAAACTACACATCCAAGCAACCCCCGGGCCTTCTGTAGTCCTCTAGTCCATTCCTTTCCCTGGACCACACTAGTCACTTCCTATCTAGGTCCTTTCCTCTTTCTTTTCTGCTCTTCACAAGCTTAGCTCCAGCACCTGGAGCCTATGTCCATATTACTTCACCTTTTGTGTATCAAGCATGGTTAATGTAAGCATATAAATAGTGCCTGTGTTGCAATTGTACTTTACATATTGCAGTGCCCATGACGTCAGCTGCTGCAGCGTCTTAGTGTTACTTTACAGATTTAGGCTGCAAGCAGCATTACGCAAGCAGAGCTCACCTATGAGAATCAAGCTCATGCGAGCGTCCCCGACTGTGCTCCATAACGTTTATTTTCCCCATTTCGTCAGCGCGGATGTGCTAAACTGCTTCCCAGCAGAGTCTCGGCTAAGCGCACATGGTGAGGGACTTCTGCGCCTGCGCGAGTCTCCAGCCACACTGGCACAAGCGCAGTAGCAGTTTAGCTGCACAGAGCCCATATTTACTCCAGCGCAGCAAGATCAAAGCTGCAGCTGGTGTTCAAGATCCTACGGATCGGTGATTAACACATGCTCTCAATCAGAGAACATTGGAGATCCGTTCTGCGAAAATCCAACGCGAGTAATACTCACTCGTGCCTCCCAATTGCAGGCTGGATATTGCAAGATCAGCTATCCCGCCAACACTATAGTGTGCCCTGGCACTGTGCCCTTACTCAGAGGCCATCACAGTTTATCCCCTTACAGCGGCATTTATCCCCAAAGAAAGAGGACGTGCCACTCTACCTACACTGAATTTGTGTACTGTAACAAGATGGAATCAGATGGAGGGAGTGTGGGGAGCCATGACCAGGTGATGGCACATGAAAATACAGATCTGACCCTCAGTTTCAAGAGGGTGTTGCAGTGGCACTAGAGGTGCGCCCTCTTCACAAGACACTGGAAGAACTGGAGTGCTTGATTGGGGATGGCCTTAAAAGCAAGAGTTCTGATATGGATGACAGCACATCCTCTAACCAACCTCATAAAGAGGTAGTTCAGAATGGGAGCGAACAGACCAGAAAGGGGAAGGCCTTTTCAACTCCCATGGGTCCAGCAACGGAGGAAAAATGAAGGCCACCTGAGGCTGTTGACGCATTTGACATGCTTAAAGGAGCATTCATGAAGCATTCGACTGTGCTGATCCCCCTCCGCAGGAGGGCAAAATATAGTGGACGATGATGACTCTTCACCAGAGTCCGACTTGTCAGACTCGAGATCAACTCTGAGAGCGCAAGGTGGGAAGCGAAAGGCTAAAGTGATTACCTTTGTGTCCCAGGCCTACAGGGAGCTTAGAAAAGGCATGGACCTTGCTTGGAGAGGATGTCAGGAAAATGTTTTGGACTTAGCATGACAGATGGCAAAGATCATGGACCTGGCAGAAAGGGCCATGCACACTGGCAAACTGGTGGACCTCGAGTTGCTGGTGATTTGGGAGCAGAGGGAAGTATGTCTTCTGGGGAATGCAAACTGTGCCCTGTCATCTGAGAGGCCTTCTTTTAAAGATTGATTTGAAATTATGGGAGCTAGCCTTCTATGAGGTAGGCGAGGCGGCACAGGATTTCTTATTTGGCTGGGCTTTCGCTAAAGAGATGGGGTGGTGTGTGGGCCCTCACCGCACCCTGGAAAAACCACTAACCTCAATCAAGAAGATTTTTCTTGCCAATGTTTTGGGAGGGACCAGCTGGAGTAGGGGTTGTGAGTCCAGTTGCTTTGATTTCCAGGGACCTCAGAATGCCAGATCGCAGTACTGGGAATCAAGGCAGCAAGACACCTTCTTGTGGGCACATGGACATGGCGACCGAGGATGCAGAGGTATAGGCTACTGCCACCATCAAAGAGCCCCACCAGATGAGGAGTGGGCTCAGTTATCCTCCAGTGGGAGGGAGGACAGCTTTGCATTTAGAAAATTGGCAGAGGCTTTCCAGTGAAATCTGGTTGCTCCAAGCTGTAACGTGACTCAAGCTAGAGTTTATCTCCTCATTGACATTCTCTGGACAGGAGGCTGGCTAGTGAGGTTAGTTTAGTTTATTTATTTGTATAGCGCAGCCAAACCCTTGGGTATCTGGGCACATTAAACTTGGAGCACAACATAGGTTACAAATTAGAGCTGAAACATGGGTTACAAATACAAAGTAGTTACAAATGACAAGAACAAAAAAAATAGGAGGACCAGGTTATAGAATGGTCTGAGTCGAAGGACAACACAAATGTTACAAAGTAGAAAATTAGAGCAGGTATATGGCAGGCTATATATATATCTGAATGTCGAAATGGCAGGACTGAGGGTGAGGGAATAGCATTACTGAGTAAAAAGCAAATCCTTCACCTTGGCTCTGGAAGACAAAAAGGAAGAATCAGCTCTAATGTCAGTGGTGAGCGAATTCCAGCATTTAGCTGCTAGCACTGGGAAGCTCGCTCCCCCTGCTGTTTTCAAGTTAGACTTGGGAATGTTCCGTTGGAGTAAATATGGGATCTGGTCGGTCTTGTGAATTTGTCAGATAGATATTGGGGTGCTGTCTGGGAGAGGCATTTGTGAGTGATAACAAGGGTCCGTAGTTTAATTCTCTCACTAATTGGAAGCCAGTGAGCTTCCTTTCTAAAGGTGGAGATATGGGTAGCATGCAGTAAATTAAGGGCACATCTAAGGGTGTTGTCCTGAAGAACCTGTAATCTGTTCAAATTGTGATTAGAGGAGCCAAGAAAAAGTGTGTTGCAGTAATCCAATTTAGACAGAATCAGTGCCCTCGCCAAAGTGAGGCAGTTGTTGATGGACAAAAAAGGGTTTGCATGAATTGATAAGTTTATTATTGTAGGCAGTGGAGGAAATTGTGGCATTTATTGTTTTTTAAGTGAGAGGGTGGAGTCGAGATAGACACCCAGTGTTTTGACTTCTTTGGTGACTTTTATGATATTACCGTCAATAGTGATAGACTGGTACCGGGGGTCGAGCTTGTTGAGGCGGGCCTGGGATCCGACGATCAGCAGTTCTGTCGTTGTTTAAGGAGAGGCTATGAGTAGCCATCCAAGCCTGGATTTCAAGGTAGATTTCATTTAATTTTAGAACATCTTTCTCATAGCAACGGGTGAGGTTGATGAGGACCTGGGTATCGTCCGTGAAATTCATGTATGTGACACCCAGATCGTCAAGACGATCAAAGAGGAGCTTTGTAAAGATGTTGTAAAGCGTGGGAGAAACACAGCACCCTTGGGTTACTCTGCATTGGATAGGGACAGGGTCAGCCGAAGGAGCGAAGACCCTGGTCGTTCTATTGGAAAGGAAGGATTGAATCCAGTTAGTGGCATTCTGGGAGAATGCTGCAGCCGAGGAGAGGTGTTTGGTCAGGATTTAATGGTCAGCCAGGACGAAGGCTGCAGACAAGTCCAACAGGAGCAAGATGGCCAGCTTGCCCTTGTCTGTAGCTTCATCCATTTGGATTTTTAGGTCCAGGAGGCTGTTTTCGTCCCATGCCTGGGTCTAAAGCCAGATTGTCGCAGACATAGGAGGTTGTTGTGTTCCAAATGTTGTTGTACTTGGAGGTATGCCACTCTGTCTAGTATCTTCAAGAGAAATGAGACAGTCGTAATCGGTCTGTAGTTGGTCGGTAGATTGGGTTTTTTGGGTAGTGGCATGACCCACGCTTCTTTAAGGTTGTTAGAGACTGAGGAATTCTTGAAGGATGAGTTAATCAAGGTGGTAATAAAGGGAGCTAGGTCTTTAGCACCATCCTTGATAACTGAAGCTGGACATGAGTCATCTTGACAGTTAGAACGTTTGAGGCTTGCAATTATGTTTACTACTTCATCCTCCATGACTAGGAAGAAGTGGAAAGGGGGACAATCTGGTTGAAGAGAGCTAGACACGTTACGCGAGTGGTCTTTAGGGGCGAGGCTGCCCTTTTTAGACACTATCTTGGCTTGCAAGAGAGCTATTTAGTTTGATAAGGCTTGCTGAATGTTGTCACACTAAGCTTTGTCCTTAGTACAATCATCAGTGGGTGGCGCCGGAGATTCCAGTTCTCTTAAGATAGAGAAAGGTTCTTTTGTACCAGATTTAGAATTCGGAATTCTGCTGTTGAATATCACATTTTTAGTGTTAGTAATGGCAGCTTTCTATGTAGCAGCTTCGATGCAGAACCTTTCCTTAGTGGGGGAGGTTGGGGCTTTTCTCCAGCTTGCTTCAGATGTTCTTTTGATATTTCGTAACGCTTTTAGTTCTGCGGAGAACCATTTGTTTAGATGGGTGGTCGGTTTAGCCTTTCTCAGTTTTAGTGGTGAAATTTGGTTTAGGGCTTGTTCCAGCATACCGTTATAGAGGTCAACGAGGGGGGCTGGGTCTGTGTTAGTGATGGGCTGAATGTTGGTAATCGGCTGTAGAAGTGGTCTCAGGTTCTCTATGGTGATATTACATTTGTTCCTGGACAAAACTTGTGGTGCAGTGGTGATAGGTGAACTCTTGTGAGTACCTTTGGGTATGGTGAAGGTGATAAAATGGTGATCTGTCCAGGCACAGGGTGTAATGTTAAGAAGGGACGTGTCACAGTTGGAATCTGCCAACCAGTCCAGTGTTCTGCCTTTGGTGTGGGTAGCCTTGTTTATATGTTGTGTGAAGCCAAGTTGTGTGATGGTGTCATCGATGGGGGCATCGTTAGGATCAAGGTCGCCCAGTAGAATAATTTGTGAACCTGGTTTGATGTTTAATGTTAGTAGGTGGGAAATGTCCTCCTCAAAAGAGGCGATGGCACCTGGGGGTCGGTTTATAAGGTGAAGTAATATGGGGCGGGTGTTGGATAGTGAGAGTTTGACTGATAAAAGTTCTGCTGAGAGTAGACCTGTATTGGAGACTTCTCTAAGGTTCAGGTGGAATTTCGCTATGAAGGCCATTCCACCCTCTTTCCCGATGTTTCTATCTGCCAGGATAATAGTGTAATTCTCTGGGATGGCAATCGATAGTGAGGGACCTGCAGCCGGGTGTAGCCACATTTCGGTGACAGTGAGGAGGTCCAGGTGGTTAAAAGGGATCAGGTCAGCAAAATCAGGGGCGTGCGCCACTAAGGAGTGTGCATTGATAAGAGCTCCCTTAATTGTGGTGTTGGCAGTGACCGGGACTCCTAGAGGATGATCGAGAGACGTGGTGAGACTGTGGATATTATGTGGGCCAGTTGGTGCCAAGAGAAGTGGAAGGGGAAGCAACAAGTTGGAGTCATTGGTGTGTAAGGTAGGTGTCCTAGGGGACTTGGGTCTGTGGCAGGAGCGAGAGCCTAGTCTTGCGTTTCTCAAATGGGTGGAGCATGGAATCAGCGGTGTTGGAGGGGTGGCGAATCGGGTGATATATTCTGTGGGTGATAGTGGCGAGTCAATAGAGGGGGTGACTGGAGCCAGTGTGGCTGGCGATACATGGGGCAGCATGGCGGATGGGAGGTTAGAGGGTGTTATGGCATGGAATAGTGGGAGAATAGCGGCCATTGTGAGTGTCACTCTCCTTAAAGTGGCCATAGCTAGCAGGTATGAAGCTAGATAATGTGAAACAGGGGACGCTTGACAGCAACGATGAGCAATTGTGTGAGCTGTGTGGTGCAGTGGTGCTTAGTGGTGCAGTGAAACCCAACAATGTGGATGTCTGCTATGTTGCTCTAGTTGCACAAGCAGAGTGGTAGTGCAGTGGCAATACCTTGGGGACGGGAGGCCAGTTTAACAGTAAAGATAGTTGGAGTGAAGGTAGAAGTGTCATTGGGTAAATGGAAAATAGATGTAACAACCTTATACAATGCGGAATGGCAACTGGACGCGCAAACTTTGAGCCAAAAATTAGGTTATAGATTGGATATAGCGATACAAGCACAATGTGGCGGGCAGTGATAACACGAGTTTGGGGGATATGATATTGTGATGTAAACTCGAGGAAGGAGTTGTTATAAAAACTTGAGGAAGGAGCTAAAGAGACTATATGCAGTGCGGAACACACAATGTTTAGCCACGCCACTCCAGACACTTGGAAGTAGTAAATAAGCAGTGTGGAGAAGGACTAGTAACTTAGCTTAGATCAGGTCCATTAGATGCATCCAAGAGGCAGTGTGCAGCAGGTAAGAGAGTTCAACACGTTGCAAACAATAACTTAGCTTAGATCAGGCCCATTATATGCATCATAAAGGCAGTGTGCAATAGGCAAGAGAATTCAAAATGTTGCAAACAATAACTTCGCTTAGAACAAGACACATCACATGCATCCAGAAGTCAGTGTGCAATAGGCAAGGCATGCAGAGAATGCATAGCAAATGCTGAGGTGGGCAGTTGGTGACTAGAGTGTGTGTAGATCAATCAGGGCACAGTGCGCATATACGTTGAAGTAGGTTTAGGTAAGGGAAGGCCTGGTGTGGGCTCACACTTGGAGTCACTTCTGCAGTCAGGCGTGAAGACGTAGGTGGCAGTAGAAAGGGAACAAAGTTTGCTAAAGATGCTGCATGGAGGGTGGCGGGCAGCTGTGTTCGTCAGCACATGCAAGGTAGCAAGCGACTGGCAACTGAAAGATATAGTGAAGATGCTATTCATGGCGATAGGGCACAGGCATCAAGTGATGAGGGTATGAGTACAGGACAGAACGAGGGGGTGCATTCAGCTGTGAGGCTGGGATGCCTGGATTATTGTGCGAAAAGAACGCGAAAATGATTAACTTTTAGATGGATGTAAATATACGCAGTCAAGCACGGTGTCCCCGGTGTAACGAGGTGGCACTTATGAGTTAGTGGAGGTTTAGGTCCAACTATATCAAAATGAGTAGCGCAGCCACAGTTACCTGTACGATACGATAACCAGAGAGGCGTAATATCATGTGTGGCGGCTAACAAGTGAGAGGTGGCGTGGGCAATCAGCTATTGCGGACAGGTGCAGGTGAGGAGTGATGCAATGTAAGAGGGGTAGCACAAGGTAATGAAGGCACAATCAAGCAACATAGCAAAAGTTAAAATCACAATGTGAGAGTGTACATGTCAAGCCGCTATGCAGGCAGTTCCGAGATCCTTGTACAGCAATAATGCAACAGAGCTCACCGTTTCATGTGTGCGGACAACTTGCAGATGGATGATGGCAATGTTCCTGTAATGTCCGAAAGGGGTGGTTACCCTGTAGGGGGTAGCTGGGTGAAGAGCTGGGCAGCATGGCAGGCCCCATCAGGGCTAGCTGGTCAGAGACAGACGATGGCCTTGTGATGAAGGCCTTAGTAGGATGGGTCGGCTGACACCATCCGGTACAGTACAGCTGGGTAAATACGGTGACCAGCCAATCCGAGCTGCGGTGGTTGCCTAGCAACCTGTACACAAGCTTGCGTCTGCCATTTCAGGCTGCTTCCTCCTTTCAGCAGTCGGGAGCAGGCAAACAAAGGATTCAGCCATGGAGCACTGGGCAAAGTGAAGGACAACATACCCGCAAAGGGAACAAGGTGTAGCAGAGCTTGCCCCAGACCGATTCAGGGGCAATGCGGCACACGGTGATCCCTTTGCGCCTCTCCTGAAGCTTCCAAATTTGCTGGGTGCTGGGTTCCTGCCCTTCATAGGGTGCTTCTATTGGAACAGGGTACTGTGGATGACCTGATGGATGACCTGCAGGATGTCTTCTTGATTGTCCCAATAGTCAAAGAGCACTGCAGATACCTGAGTATCCTATTGGGTGTTCAAGTGTGGCAGTTGAGGTGTCTCCCTTTTGGTCCCTCCTCCGTGCCATGGGCGTTCACAGAGATTATGAGGTTGGTGGCCGTAGCCATGAGGGTGAGAGGTATTTGGATGCTCATTTATCTGGACAATATCCTCATGCTGGCGATCGACGAGCAAGTGCTCTCGCCCATATGCAATGAGAAATCCGAACTCGTCCCCAGGCGCTGCATGGAATTTATGGGGTGAACTCCACGAAAGCGACCCTGAAGCTTCCGGTTCTAAAGATGAGAGTGATAAAGAAGGAATTGAGAGCAGCACCAGCAAAGACTGTGAAATCACTGCAAACTCTATCAAGGATAGTCAGTCTTCTAGCAGCCTCCTTTCAAGAAATCTTTCCACGCCTTTGCATTACAGAGGTTGAAAATCCGAAATCTGCAAGAGGGTCTGGGTTATCCTCAGCTGATACCATTGGATCAGGAATGGAAGTCAGAGTTGGAATGGAGGATCCAGAACATGGAAACCTGGAAAGGTTGGGAGAACTTCGAGGACACCCCAGATTTGATATTAGAGTTCGACACAAGCAGAGACGGCTGGAGCATGAGGTGCAGCCAGCTGGAAACAGGCAGCAAATGGTCCCAAGAGGAGCTCGCCCCTTCACCTCAATTGCCTACAATTGCTCACAGGTTCCTTTTCAGCAAAAGCATTCTCAAAAAGATAAGGCTGAGTGTTGCATTCTTCTCCAGAAAGACAACTCTGCAGTGTGTTACATTAATTGGCTGGGAGGAACCAGGTCGAGGATGCTAGTGAAGTTGATGAAAGACTTCTGGCATTACTGCCTCCACTGAAAGATCTTGGAGAAGGCAGAATACCTTCCGGGAGTCCAGAACGTAGTGGTGGATTGGAACTCCTGCATTTGGCACGATTCCAGCAACTGGATGCTACACAAGGGCATCTTTGCGTGGATAGCAGCCCGGTGTTTTGGCTGCCTACAGATTGAACAGACAGTCAAGTTCTTCAGCTGGAGGCTGGCCCATAGGCGCACGGAGTTGATGCATTTCTGCAGTCATGGTTGAGCGCAGTGTACTACTACCACCCAACCCCCATCCCCTTCTTTATGCTAGCCAGAGCACTGGAAAAGATCGGATGGGAAAAGGCAGATGTAGTTATAGTGGATCCAAACTGAAAACAAGCATGGTTTCCAGTTCCCGTGAGTGATCCCTCACAGGCAGGATCTTCTTATGGATCCATTGGGGAGCCTTCATCATCTGATGAGGATGGGGAAACTACATCTACTAGCATGCAGGGTGTCCAGAGCACATGGAGTCTGCCAGGCATTTCAGGACCGGCTGCCAAGTTTATCAAGCAGTCCTGGGCCCCATCTACCCTCAAGAGCTATGATGCGGCCTAGAGGGGATGACACCTATGGTGCAGCCAGCACTGTATTCATCCTGTTTTGGCCCCTTTAGTCCAGATGATGAATTTCTCAACATTCCTACAAAAGGGGGGCAAGGGATTCTGGACTATGGGAGTTTACAGGTACTCCATTTCGGGTGGTCACTAGCTAGTGGATGGAGCTTCCATAGGGGAGCACCGGCAGAGTGAGTCTGCTGTGTGGCGTGAAGATTTGTACTCCTCCCTTGCCGAGATATGAGCAGTTTGGGACGTCACAACGGTCTTGCAGCTCTTTATGGGATGTCCGTGGAACAGAGACCTATGAGACTATCAGTTGTCGGGGAAACTGGTTATGCTATTATGTCTGGTTTCCTTCAGGAGAGTGGCAGATGTGAAAGCTCTTGAAGCTGATAGGAAAATATTCTCTCCAGATGGGGTGTGTTTCTCTATCACGAAGAGAATAAAAGAGTCGCTCAACAGTCACTTTGTATCCCTATTTTCAGGAGCAGCCGAAGTTATGCGTTGCTAACTGTATTAAAGAGCATGAAGCTCAAACGAGCGAGGTGAGGCCGCAAGGCATAACCCAATTACAAATTATGTGGAGGAGACCATATAAAGCTGTAGTGGCAGCAACAATATCAATATGGGTAAGGGAGGTCATGAGCCAAGCAGACATGTGTGTCCCCGTTTTTGGAGTGCAGTGAGGGGGGCAATGACTTCCTAGGCTTTCATGGCCAGAGCTAGCCTTCAGGACATTTTGAAGGCTGCGGATTGGTCCAGCCATGCTACTTTTACGACTTTTTAGTTTAAACAGATTACAAGCATAGCAGCACCTGTTGTTCATAGCTTTGAACAAGCATAATGCTCACCTTCAGTCTTGACATAGAATAAAGATTACCCGTGCTAAAGAGCAGAGAATCTTGATTCTATTAAAGACACACAGGCAAGCATTATTCCACCCTTTTTTGCGCACATCCTGAATGATGGTTATGTGTTAATAGCTGGCAGATGTCTTTGTTGTACTTTGCACCTTGATTCCCTCCCTAATTCGTATTTTTTGGTTTGCGAGGGGATGACCAGAAGGCAGGCTCATCGCCTATGAGACAGTGGTGCCAAGGAGTTGTGGTTTGGGTTTACTGCACACACCGTGGACCTGTTTCTGTTTGGTTCCAGGCTGGACTCGTCAGTTGGTCGGTAGGATTGGCTTTCCATTTGGTTTGGTCGGATGTCAGATGGAAGGTATCTAAAGAAAGTGGAAAGGACCTGGACAGGAAGTGACTAGTGTGGTGTAGGGAAAGGAAATGGACTAGATGACTACTGAAGGCCCAGCGTTTGCTGGGATGTGTAGTTTATATTGGTTTTGTTGTGATTTTGATGTTTAAAAAGAAAAAAGAAAGATTGAAATCTGCTGTGAGGAGTGGATTAGAGAAAGTTGAAGCATAATGCTCCCCTCTGTGCCTTTAATAGAATCAAGACCCCCTGCGCTATAGCAGGGGTCATCTTTATTATGATTTTAAATAACTTAAAAAAAGAAATAGGCAGAAACAGATATGACTCTGATTGGTCTAAATTCCTCCTTCTTCCCACAAGCACTGTTATGATCTCAGTGTACTGGATGGGGCATCGGGACACTATGGGGAGAGATTCAAACACTCTGTTAGACCATGAAGCTCATCATTTCCCTGACAGACTCCATAAAAGACCTTCATTGAGAAGGTAGATTTCAGAAATCTAAGGATCATCACAAATAAGATTTCTGACAGGCAATCACAATATACATCAGTTATCAAGACAGTTGGCACATCTGACTTTGGCATATTTTTTCAATATGCAAGGACTTAAGAATTATGAACCTTATGCATGAATTATATTTGGAAAATGTCATGAAACTCAGCCACATGACATCTATGAAACTCTGATAGCCTAAATGCCTACTGTTTCTCACACGAACCTGCTAGAATTAATAACCAACAATGGTAACCATTACCTACTGTAATGCTCCACACTATGCTGCATTGTATTCCAATTCGAAACTGATTATTACATCTCAGTTTAAGCACAATAATTATAGGCAGAATTGAGCATGCATTTTCAGTGAAATGCTTAAAGCACATTATAAATATAAAGGTACTGCATATGCTTGCTTAGCAAAGAGTTAACTCTACGTATACATTAGCATAATATAAATTGATCAGGCTTTACTAGAGTTTGCATGGCAGAAGTCAAACTTCGTGCTTTTGACACAAATCATGACAGCGTTGCTGTCAACAATTATGCATCACAGTTTTCACAGCAAAAAAACACACTTCACCTTTTAAAAATCATAGGGCAGTGTCTTATAATAATATCAATGGTCAGTGTTGAGAAGCACGGTCTGTCTGTATATATAAATGCAATCATCGAAGAGTTGTTTGCCTGTGGTCTTGACCCCCACCCACAACTTGGAACACATATATTCCAAGCACTTTTTTATGCAGTTGATGCAGTGTTGCTATCCACCCCCAACCCCCATGTGCTTAAGACATAACAAACATTTTTGTCAAAGAATGCAAAGAACTCTTGATGGAGCGTAACACAGGAAAAACGAAGGTGATGGTGTTCGGTCGTAACTCTAGCAAGAACATTAATCTGAGGATATCAATTGAAGCGTGTACATTGGAGCAAGTATGTTTTTATGATTACCTAGGGATTAGGTTTACAGGAGATCTAACATGGACAGCCCATTGTAGTAAGGCTGTCACCACTCTAGAAAAGTATAGTGGAAATATGTTGTTTTTGTAGCACACATGGGAATGGCACAAATTCCCCACCTTTAATTTGTATAAGGTCCAGGGATGGTTAGTGACCAGGCAGTACTGTGGGGTCATTGTGTTAGTGCAGTGATTAATGTGACGGATAACCACTTTCTGAGGACCCTACTTATGCAAGCCAAGAGTGCTCTGATGGCTAGCTTGCGATAGGGGAATGCGATCTCAAGCCCTTGTCTGAAGTTGCATCAAGCAAGTCATTATTATTTTGGACAGGTTGTGGAGTACTCCAGAACTTGTTAAGTACAGGGAAACGATTGTTAGCCTGCAGAATGTGCCTGTGTCAACCGCACTTCCATAATTTAGGCACGTTGGTAAAGGGTTTAAGAACCTTAATTTGTTACATTTTTGGTCCAATCCTGCAGAGCTATTACCAAGTTCCAAAAAGGTGGTCAAAACAAAGGGCCACGATGTTATGATCAGGGACATGAAAAGGGCATGTGCTGTACTGAAGACGGGTGTACTCTAATTAATGTTGAAACACATAGAGGGCTTTGAGCCCTATTTAGATTGTGTGGCACCTGGGTATGCTTGAGCTTTGGGCCTCCAACTCTGCACCAACACTCTTAAGTTGGCCTCCTTTATAGCAAGGTGGTCATGTTCTTTAGATACTCAATTTAAGGTCTCGGGTAATCCGCAGGAAACGATAAAACACCTTTCACTTTTCTGTCCTGGATATTTGGATCTTAGGAGATGTTATCTTATTGCTCTATTTAGGTTGTCAGGCAAACTGAAGTAGCTGTGACATACTGTAAAAGTACTACTGATGTGAACGCAGTTTATTTTGTTACAACATGTCTCCATAGGGCGTGGCTAAGAAGAGCCAAACTGGTACTGTAGGAATGTGAAAATTCACGTTTTATTGGAAGTCTGATTTTAAACATTTGCTGATATTATATGGACTGTCTATGCTTTTTACTTGCACTAATGGTGTGTAGTTTCACTTGTACTACATGAATTTTAACTTGATTAATGTATTTTAAATGTGTTGACAATGTAATAATGCTTTTATGGTTATTATTCCTGGATAAAGCTTGTTTGAACAATAATATCAAATGCACATATTTTGATCAGTTTAATGATAATCAGTAAAAGATTAAGACCTGAGTTAGATCTAATGGGACTAAAACCTGAGACTTTCATCATTTGCTTCTTTGGTTTGAAGGGCCCCTTTTACATGTGTGACTCCCATTTTGTCCTTTCCTGTCTCTCTGCTGGTATACACTGAATGCTCCCTCACTGTCGTCATCTTAACTCCTGAAAAATGTAAAACCACTTCAACTTCACATGCTCGTCTGCTTCTGCTCACTATTTTTCTACTACGGTTTCTCTTCCTCTGTCCTCCTCAGCTCACAACATACAAGTAATATTTGATGAGTTGTTGTAACTTCTAAACTTCCATCCCCTCGTGTGCTCGTACCAGCCATTTATAACTTTTCAGAATCCAGAAAATATGTCCTTTCCTGTCCCTTCCTGACTACTAATGGTGCTAACACTATCATTCTCGCAATGTGTTTTTCTTGTTTGGATTCCTGTTTTTCTCACCTGCTTGACCATCATTACTCTGACTTTGCTCCCCCTCAGCCTACCCTCAACTCTTCTATCTGCCTCGCCCGACTGCTATTCCCACATTTTTCCCATATCTCTTATGTACTTACCTCTCATCCTTGGCTTTCTTTGCCAGCCCATCTACACTTTTGCTACCACTGTTTCACCTTTACAGTCCTGCTCCGTCTTACCTTTCATCTTGTGTTAGCCTTCTCTCCACTGCCCACTATGTGTTCTCATATCTCCAGTCTCCACTTATCTTCTAAGCCCACTTGTGTTCCTTTTGTTTATATGCCCATAACTATGAGACGCCGGCCCCTCCCATCTTCCTCTGCTCTGCCCCCATACTTGCTGATTTTCTCCTTTTTTAACCACGTCCTACCCTAGTCTCCCCATCTTTAATTTTGTTTACAAATGGCTGCCTCAAAATATATTCTCTCATTAAATTGTTACAGATCTCTACTTTAATCCTTGCACTACGCTTTCGCAAATTAGTTAACATCTTTACTGATAGGATGTATGATATGTTCGTGGCTATTTTCCTGTATTCACCTTTCCCTGACAGCTTGTATATGAGTGCATTTCCATTGAATTGCTAACCTTGACATTGTTGAAGAAGGTTTTAAAGCTCAATCCATGTTCACCAAGTGCGTATTCGTCCAATTGCATTTGTTTTTGTACTTGGGTGCATTCCTTTCCTATTAATCATTTTGAAATATAGAAGAGTTTTTTCTAAAAGTACGTTTCTTCTTTTGTGATCATGGGAAACTCTTCTTAGGATGTATTCTATTGCTCCGCACACAAGGTCGATATCTATGGTTGAGCCATTTCTAAGCACTTGCAGTTCTCTTGGCTTTATTCATTTTGATCCAACGCAATAGTGCAACATTTGAGCACAGGATCAGCACTATAGATGGAACTGCAGACCCATTGAGTGTGTGTGCTTTGTTTCTTTAAACACTGTAGATGCTATAAAATGTATTCTAGTATGTCCTTGGGGATCTACATGGATGGACACTTATATCTAAATAAGGAAGCACCATACAATGGGTTTCATGCCTTGGAGGGAAGTGCACGTGTAAGATTCCTTGTGAGTTGAATGGTGTACCCCTTGTCTGCCGCTACCTACACTTAGCAGAACTGTCTTTTCTAATATTTTGATCCAATTAGTAGATGTCTGACACTATTTTTTTGGGGGCTCCTATCGTGCACCAAAGAAGGGGCAGGTTATGTGCCTATTTTCTCAGGTCTCTGTGAGTGTAATTGTAATTGTAATTGTTTATTTGTAAAGCACTTATACACAAGTGAAGTGTTTCAAAGCGCTTCAAGGCGGGAAGGGAATGAGGGAAAACAGTGGTCATTCTTAGGCCTTGAAGTTTCCAAATGATCTAACAAAATTAACTAGTATACTAGGCCAGAGACATTTCTACGAGTGCAACTGCATGACAGGGGGAAGGAGAGAAGGGAGGGGGAGAAGGGAAGAGCAAACAATAAATAATCTGCCGTGCAAGGCCTTTTGACTTGCCAGATAGTACAAGTGCATGACAAGGAGTGTGGAGAGAAGGAGGGGGGAGGAGGGGGAAAAGGACATAGAGAACAATAAACTACTGTGCTATGCCTGGCGACATTCATATTGAATGATGATAGGTCATCATCAATAATGTGGCTATGCACAAGTATGTCAGGCGCAACCGGGTAGACAAAGGGAGGACAGACAAAATGACTTTGCTAGGCCTAGTGCATTAAAAGTTGTGCGTGTGCACAGACAGGAAGCGCGAGTAAAGGGAGGGCGAAAACGTGTGCACAGTACATCAGGGGCCTGGGTTAAGTGCAGAAGTGGTTGCCTCTCACATGGAACGTATTCTGAATGCAGAAGTGTGAGACAGAGTGCAGAGGCCCGGAGGCAATTGTAGGACTGGGGCGGAGTCTGGGACATCTGTGGCTCTGGTGGTACACCCGGCGACTGGTCAGTGAAACTGAGCAGAGTTGGGGAGGAAAGCCGGAGAGAAGAGAAAGGGGGTTAGCAGGGGAGAGGGAGAAATAAAGAGTAAGAGAAGAGGAAGGTCTTGAGGAGTTTTCAGAAATTGAGAAGAACTTTTCAAGACCGAGAGAGGCATGGAGACTGTTCCTGCGGGAGGCACCTGCAGAGGTTAAAGTTCTACCCCCAACTCTCTGTTTGAAGAAAAGGCTCCCCCACAAGAGAGTTGGAAGAGGCCAAGCGGAGGGCTGTAGAAGGGGAGTATTTAGGTAGAGAGTGTTGTAGGTAGTGAAAGCCCTGGCCCCAGAAAGCCTTTTGGACTATGCAGAGGGACTTGAACTTGATCCTTGCAGCCATTGGGAGTCAGTGGAGAGATTTCAGCAGCAGAGAAATGTGGTCCCTAGGCATGAGGCCAAGGATAAGTCTTGTGGTTCTGTTCTGGATAAGTTGAAGAGGTAGGAGAGTAGAAGTAGGAAGCTTGAGAAAGAGACTGTTGCAGTAGTCCAGTCTAGAGAGAACCAGGGCTCTGGAGTTGGTGAGCCTCTGGGGGAAAGTGAGAAAAGGTAGAATACCTCTGAAGAGGTGCAGCGGGTAGTGGTACTTTTTAGAGATGTCCAAGATGTGAGAAGAGAAGGAGAGAGTGGAGTCGAAGATGACCCCAGATCATCTTGACCCCACTTTTGGATGGCAGAGGACAATTCAGTAGAGAAGTTTAGTGTTTGCAATCTGATCTAACCAGCATATTTAAACCTTCTTCACTGTCTCTGACTATATACCAGTCAATCTACATCACCCCGGGGACCATCTCCTAAAGAGGTGTAAGTTTACAGGGCAGTGGTACACGACTGAGAAGCCTAGGATGGACAGGTGTGTGTAAAAAAAAAAAAAAGAGGCGGTTTACCCTGTCTATCTGCAGCCCTGTGTCAGCTAAGTGCTAAGCTATTATACTTTCATTTTGACCATGCCATCAATGTTGAAGTATGTTTTTAAGTCTTTATTTCTGCCAGTTTCTTTCTAGTGCGAGTGACCGCTTGACTATCTCTCCTTCCTCTTCCAGTGCTTGTTCCTTTACCTCACACATTCCAATTTCCACAATGTCATACCTGAAATGTGCGAGAATGTCACGCATCTACCTCCTCCCACACAGCTATGGGTTGTCTGGCCGATGTAGTGTTGGTGAAAAAACTGGTGCTCGGAGGGATATTTTGAAATGGTGATGAGTCCACGGTTTTCCTAGTCTTTGGCTCACATATTCCCTATAGTATTTGGGGTACTTACACATAACTCAGGTTTGGTCTTCTTTATGGATCTGTACTTCATTAAATGTTGACCTACCCTTTTCAGACCCCCCTGCACTACTAGTCATACAGCTCCCTTATAAGGTATGAGTCTTCCTTCGTGCCATGCTCCTTTTTTTGCTATAAACCTTGGGGCCTGTGCTGCTTTCACCTAAGATACTGGCATTTTGATTGTCACGTGTGCACACCATATTCATATTACACACTCTACCATCTGAAGGTTTAACAGACCCATGAACAAGTGCCCCCACTGTGCATGGATTTCACCACACATATACCTGTCCCTTTAGTTATCCTTAATTTGATGCAAGCCCAGTCATCTATCATAACTTTCCTTATGGGGGTAGCTTCGCGTGTGTCATAACCTGTCTTGTGAAGACATGTCTGTGCATAATTCTGCCCCTCACCTTCCCCATATCTACTCGTATTCCACCAGCCCTACCCGTCCATGGTGGACATTCTCTGGTGTTGGGTTTCCTACCCCTCAACAATTCAAATGGCCATGCTCCAGTGGTGAAGTGAGGTATAAACGTATGTGCTTCCCATGTTTTGCTTGCATACCATTGTTCCCTGTCGTCAGGAGAACCTTGCATGCTCTCATGTATCATACAATGAAGTCTTTCCTTTGTTTCGAGATGGTACATGGCACTGGTAGTATATTATGCCATTCTTCATCAGATATGTCTCAATGCCAAGGGACACTAACTGCTCCCCGTTATCTGTTGGTATAATCCGGGATATCCTCCCTTCTGAAAATGTAATCTAAAAGCCAAATTACATATGTGGTGCGAATGTTGTGTGCAACCCTATTTCTGCCCATCTAGATAACATGTCCACTAAACGCATTTAATATGTCTGTGATGATGGACCACGTATTGGGACCTATTATGTCAAGCTGCACCCTCTCCCATGGTAAATTTAGTATGGTTATGGGATAGCTGTGTGCTGTGCATGCCTTCTGTTTTCATATTAATGACATTCTCAGACAAATGTCATTAATATGTAAGTCACATGCCTGCTACCAGGAAATTGTGTCTGATCCTCTGTTTAGTGTTTGTTACACCCAGGTGACCTTTGTGTGCCAACTCTATGATGCATCTTTAAACCCCAACTGTTGGTAGGATGTAGTCACCTCCCATGACAACTCCCTTTACTGCTCATTTAGCTTCATAACCTATCTCCTTGAAAAGTATATTTGCTGCCTGAGTTGTTCTCTACTGCTTCTTTTACCTTGATGAGCACTGTGTCCCCGTTCATGGCTGCTTCCCACTCTTTTTCATATTATCCCTTAATCAGTAAGAAATATTTGTTGTAGAACTTTCACAATCTCATCACACTCTATCTGTGTTAGTCTGGGCAGAAAGCTGGCTGCCTTGTTTTACACTCCAGGTAAAAATATATATCACATCCCACATGTATACTTGATGCATTTTCTAATTTGCATTACAGGCACGACTACAGGCAAACTCGCATCCGTCACCGTCACCCGCGAATGGGCACTTACCGGCCAATTACGAGTATAATGGGCCGGCAAGTGCCCATTCGCGGGTGGCGGTAATGCCGTGCTCCTCATCCCCATTCTGCCCAATAGGGCAGACTTCGGATGGGAGAGGGAGCAAACAACGGGCCATTACGAGATGGCCCCTTGTTTGCTCCATCTTCCCCTCACGGGACCCAGTAAGCACACCTGTTTTTCCCAGGCGTGCTTACCGTGTCCCGCGAGGGGACCTCGTAATGTGGCAGAACGGGTTGAACGGCGCCGTCACCTTTTACAGCGCCGTTTAACCCGTTCCGCCAGGGTCTTAATGAGGCCCTTTGTCTAGTACATTCCTTGTAAATCTCCTTCAGTGGCATATGATCCAATCTTACTTCAAATCGATTGCCCCAAATGTACGGTCTGAACTTCCTGATAGCCCACTAGATGGGAAGTAACTGGCTGTTGAAAAACACGCTTCTGCGTGTCTGTACATGTTACATTTTTTACACACTAATTTGAAGGCCAGACAAGATTTGGTTTTTGAAAAAAATGAAATGGACTTTCGCAGGGTAGAATCTTTTCGTCTACTCGTTGTCTACTCTCTCCACTCGGTTGCCCCTTCCACGCCTTTGGAACAGTGGTCTCTGTTTATTGGAAGGTCTGTATTGCACTGCTTGTAATTCCAGAAGAACTTGTTTACTGTTGTTAGTGTTTTCCACATGACTCTTCATCTCTAATTCTTTGATGCACTTGTTGGTGTGTCCTACCTCCTTGGCTACAAATATTACTTCTTCCAAAGAGGAATTGGCTTTCACCCACAGGGCAAACCTATACTATCTATTCCTGCATTCGAGAATAAATTGGTCTCCGTGGCACTCATCAAGATTGAAACCAAATTTGCATGATGCAGCTAAACCGCTGAGTGCAGTTATACATTGTTTAACTGACCCACCTTCTGCCAGTATCCAGTTTCCAAAATACTATTGTTCAAGAATTGTTTTTCATGATGTCAGTCAAGTATTTTAACACATTTTTCAAATTTGCTCAGACCTAGGAGCCGGACTGCCTTAAAGGCATACGATTTTCACATTGGTAGTGATCTTACGTTCTCAAACCGTGCATCAGTATGGACTCTTTCCTTTCTTCGAGCAGCTTCCACAAAATGTTCAAACCTATGTTTCCACTTTTTCCAATGGAGAGCTGGGTCTCCTTGCGCAAGCAAGAAGAGTTTGGGTGGCGAAATGCAATGCATTATGGATGGGTGTCAATGGCCATGACTTTACTCTCTCTCCAGAATTTCCAATTTGTTATGTTAAACTTATGTTTGTTTAATATCTTGTTTTCGATCTTCAGTTAGAGTGTAGATTTTCCTTTTCTTTGGTTGGTAAAGTCTTTTTTTTTTTTTAATATGCCACTCTTGTGTTGTTTTCCTTGTTTATTACTGTTTGACTGGCACAGTACTTGTATGCCTAAGCATGGCGGGCGGCTTTGTGGGTTTTCCCTTCTTTCTTACTCTTTGTCACTTTGCCTGGCACACTTTACGAAGGCCTAAGCACTAGTTGTTGCTAGCAGAGCACTTGCCCACAGCATCAATTGCTAGTTAGAAGTGCACGTGTTGTGCACCAACGTTCTTCCAATTTGGGGATGGGAGCATGTGATATGATATGATAGTTTATTTATATAGCGCCAATACACAATGGGCCTCATTATAAGTTTGGCGGTAGCCTTGCCGGTTAAACCGGCAGGCAGCCGCGAAACTTGCGAACATTTCGGGCACCCGCAAATGGACAATTACCGGGTCATTACTGCCCTGCCAGACCCGGTAATTACCCATTATCGGGCACCGGAATGAAGTGCTCCCCATTCCCATTGAGCCCATAGGAATGGGGAGGTCGGGTGCACCGGCACCATTCACAATGGTGACGGTGCATCTGACATGCTAGGCTCGTGGGTTTAGGTCTGCCCGCCAGGTCTGACCTGACGGGTGAAAAGGCACCCACGAGCAGAACTATTAGTTTGCCAGTCCGGTAACTATGGTACCAGCAAGCTTACCGGTACCATAGTTACCGGACAGGCAAACTTATAATGAGCCCCAATGTGTTTCAAAGCACTCCAAGGCAATGGAGGGAACAAGGGGAAAGACAATGACATTCTTACAGGCCATGAACAGTAAGGATGTATAATTAGGAAGGGAGAGGGTGAGTGAGAAGGATATGGAAACAGATAGGCGACTACCGTACTAGGCCTGATGACATTTCTGTTAGAGCCGGAGAAATACAAAAGGTGAGGGAGAGGGGTGCAGAAAGGGAGGGGAGGAACAACAAACCAAGCGACTATCATACTAGGCCTGACGACTTTTCAGATAGGGCTGGCTGGAGGGAGTGGGAGGGCAAATAATGGGACCAGGAGGAGACAGACGAGGTTGCTATCACAATAGGTCCAGGGACAATTCTGATAGAGTAAGTGCATAGATGAAAGTAAGTGGAGGAGACAGAAAAAGGGAGAAGGGAAAGGAGGAGAGAGAAGAGAGTAAGCAGTCAAAAAATGTGGAGAAGCAAGAGGAGAAAGCGAATACAATTGCAGAAGTCAGTAGTAACACATAATGTTGAAACAGTGTGTACGAGCGCGATAGAAATAAAATATCAATAAAGCCACGACACAAGATGAAGATGGGAACAGCATGATTCAGGGCCCCAACGAGTACAGGATGCAAAGGAAGTCCAGCATGAGAGTTGGGAAAGGATGACGCACTGTGAATCAATGAAGTCCATACATGTCAAATCCAGCACTGGCCACAAGACGGTGATGTTGAAACCAGAACGTATCAGGACAGACTGCTGCAGAACTAGGCTGGAGGGCTGAGGTATGTTTTAAAACTCTTTATTTATGCCAGTTTCTTTCTGGTGTGAGTGATCACCACACCGTCTCCCACTTCATTCCTCTCCAGCTTCCTGAAGTTCTTGTTACTTAACCTCACACATTCCAGGTTCCATAATGTCACATCTAGAATCAGTGGCGCCCCCAGACATTTTTCATAGGGGTGGCCACACTTGAATTCTTCGGGTGGCACACCAAAACAAATATACATAAATGAATGGGCCGGTGGGGGGAGGCGTGCTTTTATAAGGGTGGCCGTGGCCCCCTTTGGCCACCCCTTGGAGGCACCCCTGTCTAGAATGTGCTAGACTGCCACAAACATTCTATGTGATTGGATGGAAATTCATGCCCTTAGCATTTAAGGGTCTACAGGGCTGTTAGCATAATGCCAACATGTGGAGAAGTTGAGGCAAAATATTCAAAAGAAAGCCCAGTGGAAACAGCAGTAGTTTCAGACAACTCGGAAGAACTAACACCAGACATTAAAACTTAAGGAAGCAGGTCAGGCCAGAGAAACATCCTGGTACATCTGGCTCTGAAGATTTTATTGACTTGCACCTTTTCTTGAAAATGATTACATATCTAGGCAGCGACTAGGCAGCAACTGTTTAGCCTTTTATGACTGCGTGGAATCAAAGATTCTAATTTACTCACCCTGTTTATTCTATTTCAATGTGATTTTATTCATGTGAAGACTCAGTGCTGCTTCCCGTCAAAGCAATTGTGATGGTAGATTCAGACTTAGAACTTAACTGTGAAACTTTTCTGAACTTCTTTAACTACATAGTCACTCTCTTTCTACTACAGTAACTTTTGTAATTTCTTTTTAGATGTGTATGATGTATTATAATTACGATAGATTTAAGTTATTTGCTCCTCAATTTTGGGGATTTGTTTATATAAGTTCTCAATCCTTTAACTTTCATGAAATTGTTTTGAACTGACTCAGATACTCTTTTCATGGATTCACGCAATATTATCACTCGGGTTGGACGTGGCTGACAATTAGGTAGCTCTGAACGTGGGCTGAATCTCATGATACAAGCCATCTTTTGTCCCTCTCCCTGGAATGCCTACTGATGCCTCTGATCCTTTCCCACCTAGCATTTCCCTGTGGATGTTGTGGCGCAGCTGCGCCGCTTCTCTCATGCTCCCCGGGTCACCATGGAAACCGAAAAGTGCTCTGCTCTGAGCCTCACTTCCATTTCCAAAGCAACTATGTTGGGGTATTGTGTGATACAATGGGTCGTGCACTCGCCACAACCTATAGTTTTTTTTAAAAAAACATAGTTTTAAACAAATACATTGCTATTAGCACCTTGGGGCATTAACCTGTTGATAAGCATGCTTCATACTCAGATAAACAGGAGGGATTCAGTTGTAGATCAAAGTGAGGCAGCTATCATTATGTTGGAGCCAGCCTAGAGGCTCAGAGTTGTAGTAAGGATAATGACATGGTAAATGCTCCGAAAAAGTACTACTCTAATCCTGTAGAAATCGAAAGTTTTGATTATGCTCACCTATCCCATGAGAAAAGGGAAAAAAAAGAGATAGCAAGACAGAGAAGGCGATTATGATTGAAAACAGTGAAAAAGATTCTAAATGAAAATATGGAGATGGAGAAACTGAATGGGGTAAGAATGGAGTCTTTGGAAAATAATGAACTTAACCAAGCCCCCACAGGTCAATCGAAGGATATTACTGATGGGGCATCATGCTTGGGGAAAATAAGTAAATGGGAACCGTGTATCAATGGTTAACCAAAGGGACGAAAGGGATTAAGGGCTCATTGATGGAAAATACATATAGGGATTTAGGAGAAAATGGAAGAACAACACACCAGGAAGGTATGAAAATGGCAATTAAGGAGGGTGGTTCTAGTGAACCAATAAAAACGACCAGGGTGGTAGAGAATGTGTCTGAAGAATGTACTATGAGGCTTAACAAATGTAAGGTCTCAAAGTGTAAAATATTGTAATTTGAAGTCACTGATCTTAGTCCATTCATAAATAGATATTCTAGAAATGTATATAGAATATTATAGACATTTTCCCACAGCTGTCAGTAATCTCTTCTAGGGATACTGGTTGAGTTACCAGACTCAGCCGTTGATTCAAATTGGTCTATTATCCACTTTTCCTCTCCTGTGTTTGTGGAATATGTGTTATTACACGCTGCAGTGCTTAAACTTAACAGTTTCAAAGTAATTCACCTACAAACAATCATGTCCCAGGAGGATAGCTCAGCCGCAACGTGTTCTCCTTGGAAGCAAACCGACACGAAGCAACGAAGGCTCGATCCCTGGGTCCGCGCTTAGAAACCTCTGGGTATTTAAGCGCGTTATAAATACACAACTAAGAAAAGAAAAACAAAGACAATTACGCAACTAAAAAACAAACAATTCCTGTAACAGTGCCTCAATTACTGCGGGCTGTGTGAGTGCTTTAAAAATGCAAAAAATAAAATAAAATGGCTGATTTGGAAACAGACTCCAATTGAAAATTAAAAAATCTGAGTAAACTAGAGATAGTTAAAATGGATCTGTGAAAAGAGATCTTGCAATGGGAATTCTCCTCTCCTCTCCTCTGCCACCTCCTCTCCGTCTCTCATCTCTGATTGCCTAACTGCCTTTCAAGATTGGTGTGCCGCTAATGATCTTTGTCTGAATGCCAGCAAGACGGAGATGGTGAAGTCACACCTTCACCATCCTTTCCCCTCACTCTGTGGCTGGCCTCCCTTAGCCCTCCCCACCTGCAAGGCTAAGAACCTCTGGGTCATCTTTGACTCCACCCTTTCCTTCTCCGCCCACATCTCTGAGGTCTCTAAAAAGTCACATTTCCTACTGCACCTGCTCAGAGGTACTCTGCCTTTCCTCTCCTTCCCCCAGAAGCTCATGGTATCCCAAGCTCTGGTTCTCTCTAGCTTGGACTATTGTAACAACCTCTTTATAAATCTACCTGCCTCTACTCTACGCCCTCTGCAACTAATCCAGAACAGGACTGCAAGACTTGTCCTTGGCCTCAAGCCCTGGGGCCTAGGTCCAAACTACCTTCAGCTATCCCTCCGCAAATACCTGCCCTTTCAAGCTCTTAGATCCTCTACCTCCAACTCCCTCAGGGTCAGCCGTTTTTTTCTAAGAAACAAGATGGGGGTAGATCTCTGTTTTCGGCTGGAGCCTCCCTCTAGAACAGCCTCCCTGCCACTCTAAAACTTGAGGAGAACCATCTCCAGTTCCAGAAGCACCTCAAGACCTTCCTCTTTTCTTCTGCCTTCGCACCCTCTCTCCCCTGCTGATCTGTTCTCTCTTGGCACTGTGCACCTGGCCACCCTCTGTCCTCCAGGCCCAGGTACCTGCTCACCCTGGCACCCTCCCTCACTGTCTCCAAGCCACCCCTTGCACTGGGGTCTGTATCTGTACCTATACAGCCCCACTTTTTCTTCCTGCACTTATCAGACCTACCCTGTCTGCTGCCTTAAGCCTAGAACTTGCAAATTGCTGGCTGCACTACCACTGTGTGTTGCCTTTATTATTTATTTATTGTTATTTATCTGTTTCTCCTCTGCGTCTCACTTTCCACTTCTCCCCCCTTCCATGCACTTTTCCCCTCCCCCTCTCCCATGAACTTGCACGTTCTCAATGTCACTGGGCCTAGTAAGATCGCTGTTTTGTTCTCCCCTGTTCCCCTCCCTTGCCTTGTCACGCTCTGAAACACTTGTGTACGAGCGCAATAGAAATAAAATATCAATATCAATATCAATCTAAACTCAAAGCTTTTAAGTTAGCGATGAATGTGATTTCAGTGGAACCATTGTCCTCTTCATATTGAATTAAGGAGAATGGCTTACGGATGTTAAAGAAGGAGGCCATTAAGTTGTTGTCATGGAATTCACAAGGTTATAGCTCCTTTTAATACAATAAGGGTTTAGGTCATCTGCTTGACCCTGATATATTTTTCCTGCAAGAGACAAGGCTAACTGAACTGTGTTACATGGATGGCTTTGTGCTTGCACAGAAAAAGGCGGCAACATATAAATCTAAGTGTCGCCCGAGGGGTGGCTTAATCACGGGTGTTAGAGCATATTTGAATCTTGTTGAATATTTACAGCAATGGAAAAATAAAAATGCCTTAGCCATTGAAATGACATATTGGGTCAAGGATAAAAGACCACAATTGATAAATGTGGGTATATCAGGAGGACGCAAAACTTTTCATGTTCCTGGGTGAGGTTAAATTGGACGGCAGGTAACATTTAAGTATTTAATCTCTGCATTTATGTACATTGGGAACATTTGGTTCTGAACTGTAGCCTTGATTCGAGGGAGGCAATTAGATATGCTGTTCATGACATTGAGATGGCAATGTCCTATACAAAGGGTCAAATGAAAGGTATCCACCCTGTCACTGAGGTTTATGACACACATTTTGACATCAATATAGCAGTAAAGAGAAAACAACATCGGGCAGTCAGTAGAAAGATAAAAAAAAGAACATCAAGGAACTTCATGTGAGAGAATGAGAGAGATTGCCAGCCAGGTGACAGTATTTAAGAATTGGATTAGATTTTATAAACAATCCCAATTTGATGCTAACTGGAATATAAACTTGTGACATTATTATCTAGAGACAGTAAGAAATCTTTGTATCTGGTAAATAGGAAAGTCTCTAAGAAAGCCAAGGAAATGAATCCGATATATGAGAAAGGATGGATTGAGACTCTGAAAGGTTTATATTTTGAAAGTGGCTGTCAAAGTGCTGGGGTGGTGGGTGGAATAGATATAGAGGCTCCCGACTGGCGCTATGATGGCAAATGGTTCACGTATGATGATGCGGATAGCTTACAAATCATAATGGGCTTAAAACTGTCTAGAGCTCGGGGGCCTGATGGGGTACCCAATGTGATTATCAAAGAACAAGCGGGAATGTGGGCTACTATTCTGTTCTGGCATTTTAAATATATTGCAACGCAGGGTAAGATTCTGAAATCTTGGTAAAAGGCAATTTCAGTTCCAATACTGAAAAAGGGTATAGGATCTGAACCAAGTAATTATAGTATGTTACAGAATGTTAGCATTGTAGGTCTTTAATTTAATGTTTGGGTGAAAAGGCTGCAATATTGTCTTTCAATCCTGTTTCTAGTAATTTTCTCTTGGAAACATTTTTGAAATGTGGCTGTAACAGGTACATTTTATATTTGGTTTGCAATTTTATCATGGCATGAGTGTCACTGCATATTTGGACCATAAGGGAGCTTTAACTCATAAAATTAGGACAAGTTGTGGAGTCAAACAAGGGTGTGTAATACCCCCTTTTTATACAATTTATATGTGACAGATATGCCCCAGTGTGGTGAAAATTGAAAAATATGTCCCTCCTAATATCAGTCATAGCCCTCTGGGCTAGCTAGCCTATGCAGACAACACAGTCATTTTTGATAGTACTACTGCTCTGGGTCTGCAGAGAAGTATAGAAGCCCTTGCAAAATATTCTATGGCTAATGGCCTCATAATCAATGCTGAAAAGACTAAGCTTTTAATTCTGGGTCCAAAGAAAAGAAAAGTTAAGAAATGCGAATGGAGATTGAATGATGCCCTGATAGAAGTATTTGATAAGTATGTATACCTTGGTGTCCCAATCCATGCAACATTGCAGGTAGATACATTGGAGGATTATGTTGTTTCAAAAACTTTGAAATAAATGTGTGTTATTAGATCCTTTGTGACTCATAAATGTAGTTTCTCAATTCCAGCTATGGTTAAACTCCATAGATCAAGAATGGTCCCGGGCATTCTTTATGGACTGGAACTGTATCTTGAAAGTAATGTAAAATGGTTATAGCGGCTGGAGGGGAAAATCTGGAGGTATTTTTGGGGGTGCCTCAATGCGTGCCAATTGAGGCTTTACATTGTGAATTGGTCTTGTTTTCTGTGGTGACTAGATGGAAAATCAACAATGGGAATTTTTACTTGAAACTATTAAATATTGTCATGATCTCTGCTTCCAAAAGGTCAGGGTTTTCCCAACTCCCTTGGAAGCAGATCCATAACCCAGGTTCCGAGTGCCAACCAGTCCCAATTGGGACCTTTTGGACCCAGTCCTGGCGCCAGTGGCACCAGGCTCATAAATATGCCCAGTCCCAGCGCTGGAAGCGCCGGGCTCATAATGCTTGGGTGGACTTACCTTCAGCAGACCATGCTGCTTACTTGCCTGCCAGTTGAGCCTCTGATCCTCTTCTGTTTGGAACTACTTTTCCTGTTGGGTGGGGCTGGAGCCACTCCCTAGATTCAGAACACTGGAACTCTTCTGGAAGGCAGGAACTCTTTTCTTACCAGGAACTCTTTTCTTACTTAGGCGTGGCTGTGGAAGGAGACACCTAAGCACTACAGGAGGCTATTTAAACCACACCCGGTGGATGAATCTTGCTTTGTGTTATTCTGCAACCTCTGCAGCAGAACGCTCATCGTGTCTTCTGCATCCGGTCCTGGGCCTAAGGAAAAAGGCTTACCATCCTGAATCCAGTCTTCAGCAACACCTATAAAGACAAGAAAGAACAGGTTAGCATTCCGGCATCTGAAAGGCAAAGGCTTACCATCCTGAATCCAGTCTTCAGCAACACCTATAAAGACAAGAAAGAACAGGTTAGCATTCCGGCATCTGAAAGGCAAAGGCTTACCTACTCTTCGCACGCTCCGGAGGCCTTCGGCGCTGCATCCCGCATCTGAAAGACAAAACAAGGTGCGTTTAAAGACATTGGGGAACTTTAATACTCACGTGCCATTACTCCTTTCCACATCTAATCCAGTGGGTATTCCGGCACCCTGCAGCCGCTCCGAACTCGTACCTGCAAAATAAAAAGACAGTTAGAGCGCATAGTGAAGCAGGCAACAAGCGCTTACTTACGTGCTTCCAGGCGCTTCTATTCATCACACGGGCTCCATCTTCAACTCACTTCAGCCCGTCATCCGCCATCGCCGGAACCCTGCAAAACAAGAGACATCATTACCAAAGACTTTAAAGACATTTGAATGACTCGAAACTTACCGTTCGTGCAGTAAACGACGGACAGCAGTCCTCTGAAGTCAAGAGGCCTGCGCTACCTATCCAGTGAAGAAACTGGTTACAGCACCCTGCCCCGAGGCAGATGGAGAGCTCGGCATTCACTTACCTAAGACATCTTACTCTACACGTCAGGCATACAGTGCACTGAGGTCCAGCCCAAAGAGCCAACCGAGTGCTACACATCACCTTTGAAGATACGGTAGTCGCCCAGTCAAGACCGGCGCCTCTGCGAGAATCAGGTGAGCGTTACAGAACACAAAGCCTACCGCAAAACTCTCGCCCAGGCGCTATGGAAACCTCGGATACTGACCCCCTAGCCCGGTTACTTGGGGAACTAAGGGCAGAAGTGCATGCAGCTCGTCAGGAAACAAATGCTCTAAGAAGGGAACTAATTATTTCCAAGGAGAGAACAGACAATCTTGCTAGACAAGTGCTACAGTCACAAGCCGGACAGACCCCGTTACCCGCATCAGGGGCAAATCTTCCTTCAACATCCTCTATGAATCCAGTGCAGATCAACCTACCTGGGAATGTACCTCTGGCTCCGCCCGAACGATTTTCTGGTGACCCAAAGAGGTTTGCAGTATTTATCAATCAGTGCCGGTTGCACTTCTTATGCCGGCCAGCAGCCTTTCCAACTGATCAAGCAAAAGTAGCTTTTGTACTTTCGTACCTTAGTGGGAATGCGGCAGACTGGTCGATCCCTCTAGTTAATCAAGATGATCCGGTTCTCCATGATTTTCAAGCCTTTCAGCTTAGTATGGAAAAACTGTTCGCAAGACATTCACAGGGGCAGGCCTTGGACAATGAGCTTCTTTCGTTGCGACAGGGTAATCAAGACCTTTTGGCTTATATTGCATCTTTCAATAGACTAATAGTGGAAACTCAATGGCCTGACGACAAAAGGATTACGCTGTTTTATAGAGGTCTACGTGGAGAGCTCGAAGACGTTTTAGCCCAAGTAGTGAATCCCCCACAAGACTGTTCGGATTATATAGACTTGGTCGTTCAAATAGATCACAGGCTGCAGAACAGGAAGGCCGATCGTTCCAAGTTTGATGCTCGAGTATTTTCCAAACCGCCAACTCCTTCCAAAGGAGTAGACTCCGGGGAACCCATGCAAATAGGGGGTCTGAAAGGTCCTCTAACACAAAGGGAGCGGGAAAGGAGGAAACAGTTGCAATTATGCCTATATTGCGGAAACTCAGGGCACTTTCTTCGAGACTGTCCGGTGAAACCTGCCAAGAAGGCAGTAGGAGCTGCAGTTACCAAAGTTACAAACTCTGAGCAGGGAAACGACCTCGCCCGACAAGAATAGAGGTCCTCTTGCCGAGCGTGAAAACCAGTTCCGTGACCTCGCATTTCGTGATACCTATGGTCCTCATTAGCCCTGATAATCCGGATCGATTACATGCAATTGAAGCTTACGTCGACAGCGGTGCCATCGGCAATTATGTGGATCATGAAATGGTTTTGAGGATGAATCTAACTCTTTGACCCAAGGCTGTAAAGGACGTCATTACTACGGTGGATGGTACGGAGATAGCCTCCGGGCCAGTAACGCATACCACTCAAGAGGTGACGCTAGTAAGTCAAGATGGACACCATGAGAAGATCGTGTTCGATGTGATCAAGGCCCCTCAGTTTCAGATTATTCTAGGAATACCTTGGTTAGAGAAACACAATCCTCTGATCGATTGGCGAGCAAGAACGGTCCAGTTTCCAGAATGTGTCTCTACTTGTCACCCTCCACCTGGTGTTGCACTGGCTGCAATTTCTTCAGAGACTCCCCAGTTACCTCCCGAATACCTAGAATACCAAGATGTTTTCCGGAAGGATCAGGCTAACTCTCTACCTCCTCATAGGTCTTATGACTGCCAGATAGACCTGATACCTGGATCTACTCCTCCTTGTAGTAGAATTTATGCCCTCACCGAGCCTGAGAACCTTCACCTTCGACAATACCTGGATCAATACCTGGCAAATGGGTTTATTCGTCCTTCCAAGTCCCCTGCTTCTTCAGCTTTGTTCTTCGTTCCAAAAAAGGAAGGAGACCTTAGAACTTGTATCGATTATCGCTCCCTGAACCAGATCACCGTTAAGAATAGATATCCGTTACCTTTGATCCCTGAACTCCTGGACCAAGTCAGAAAAGCATGCATTTATACAAAGCTGGATCTTAGAGGAGCTTACCACTTGGTACGAGTAAAAGAGGGCGATGAATGGAAGACGGCCTTCCGCACCAAGTATGGGCTATTTGAATATCAGGTCATGCCCTTCGGACTTTGCAATGCCCCAGCCGCCTTTCAATATTTTATGAACGATGTCCTCAGAGAGCTCATAGATGTATGTGTTGTTGTTTACATTGACGACATCCTCGTTTATTCTTCATCGGAATCTGAACATCGGAAACACGTGAAAATGGTCCTCGAAAGATTGCGTCAACACAAACTTTTCGCTAAGTTGGAAAAATGTGTTTTCAACGTGACTGAAGTTGAATTCTTGGGATTCATATTATCACCTGGCGGAGTGCGTATGGATTCAAAGAAGGTCGATGCAGTTCTCAAATGGCCATCACCATCCTCCGTAAAAGGTGTGCAAAGCATGTTAGGCTTCGCTAACTTTTACCGCAGGTTTATCCCCGAATTCTCTCGAATAGTCCAGCCCATCACTGCCTTGTTAAAGAAAAACAAACGTTTTGAATGGTATACCGAGGCGGAACAAGCTTTCCAGGATTTGAAAACTAAATTTATCTCTGCACCAATCTTAAAACACCCTCGCCCCGAACTCCCCTACATCGTGGAAACTGATGCTTCAAGCCTTGCCATGGGGGCAGTTCTATCACAAAAGGACCCGGTAACCAATCAGTTGCATCCCGTGGCATTTTGGTCCCGCAAATTCTCGCCTCCTGAAATCAATTACACGATTACTGACAAGGAACTTCTGGCTATCAAGTCTGCCTTTAAGGCTTGGCGGCATTAACTGCTGGGGGCCCGACACACCGTTACTGTGATTACGGATCACCGAAACCTGCAATATTTGAAGACCGCAAAAGCCCAATCCTCTAGACAACTCCGTTGGGCATTATTCTTTGCCGAGTTTGACTTCATAATTACCTATCGACCTGGTACAAAGAACGGTAAAGCCGATGCCCTTTCTCGGATGGGAGTGGAAGAACACTTGGTCAACCCTAAACCTGTACCAATCATTCCCGAACAAAGAATTCTGGGTGTAATCGCCACAGAATCCATAGAGGAAGTTAAGGATAAAGCCAGGCAACTTGTAACTCCAGCAGACATACAGAATTGGCATCTGCAGGGAAAGGACTTTGCAGTAAAGGACAACTTATTGTATTTCCAAGAACGATTATACCTACCCAGCACAGATTTACAGAAAAAAGTAATCTCTTGTTATCACGACTCTTTAATGGAAGGTCATCCCGGTATAGCCAAGACCTCAGAAAAGATCAAGCGCTACTTCTGGTGGCCGTCTTGGAAAAAAGATATCAGAGACTTTATAATGTCCTGTGGAGTATGCGCCCAAAACAAGAGTCAAAAGGAAAGACCAGCAGGCCTCTTACGCCCTATTGACATCCCACCTCGCCCTTGGCATACGCTTTCTATGGACTTCATCACCGATCTACCTCCATGCTCCGGATACAATACGATTCTAGTAATCGTGGACTTATTCTCCAAGATGGCGCATTTCATTCCGCTCAAAGGCTTGCCAACAGCAGCAACTCTGGCCCGAGAATTTCTCGAAAACATCGTCCGACTGCACGGTTTTCCTTTGGTTCTAATTTCGGATCGAGGTAGTCAATTTATTTCTCATTTTTGGCGAAGTTGCTGTCGGTCGGCTCAAATTGATGTGAGACTATCGACCAGTCACCACCCTCAGACCGACGGACAAACCGAGAGGACCAATCAAACTCTGGAACAGTATTTACGCTGCATGCTGCAACAAACTGAAAAAACTTGGAAAGATATCCTTTGGATAGCCGAGTATGCCTACAATAACTCTGTCCATTCGGGAACTGGGAAAACCCCGTTTTTTCTTTTGTACGGCAGTCACCCTCGAACCTCGGAGTTGGATCCCCTCCAAGATCTTGAAACACCAGCAGTAGACTACCTGCATTCTACAATCACCCAAGCCTTTAAGGAAGCTGTTTCTCACCTTCAAAGGGCTAAAGAACAATACAAGAAAGGAGCAGATCAACATCGGAAGGAAGCCCCTCACTATCAAGTAGGGGATCAAGTCTGGTTATCCACCAAATATCTATCTCTAAAAGGGCCACGCACATTCAACCCAAGATACCTTGGTCCCTATTCCATCACTACCATAGTAAACCCAGTAGCAGTCAAGTTGGACTTGCCCCCACACATGAAGATACATCCGGTCTTCCACGTCTCTCTATTAAAACCCGTGCAACCTCAAACCCGACTAACCAAATCTCCAAAACCTATCCTAGTGGATGGAGAACTCGAGTTTGAAGTCAAAAGCATTCTGGACTCCAAGATCTCCAAATCTAAACTATTCTACCTAATTGACTGGAAAGGCTACGGCCCCCAAGAGAGATCCTGGGAACCTGCTGAATATGTCCACGCTCCTCGCCTAATCAAAAGATTTCACCGAACATTTCCTGACAAGCCAAAACCCCCGGAGAAGCCCGGTTTGGGAGGGGCCTTGAGGGGGGGTACTGTCATGATCTCTGCTTCCAAAAGGTCAGGGTTTTCCCAACTCCCTTGGAAGCAGATCCATAACCCAGGTTCCGAGTGCCAACCAGTCCCAATTGGGACCTTTTGGACCCAGTCCTGGCGCCAGTGGCACCAGGCTCATAAATATGCCCAGTCCCAGCGCTGGAAGCGCCGGGCTCATAATGCTTGGGTGGACTTACCTTCAGCAGACCATGCTGCTTACTTGCCTGCCAGTTGAGCCTCTGATCCTCTTCTGTTTGGAACTACTTTTCCTGTTGGGTGGGGCTGGAGCCACTCCCTAGATTCAGAACACTGGAACTCTTCTGGAAGGCAGGAACTCTTTTCTTACCAGGAACTCTTTTCTTACTTAGGCGTGGCTGTGGAAGGAGACACCTAAGCACTACAGGAGGCTATTTAAACCACACCCGGTGGATGAATCTTGCTTTGTGTTATTCTGCAACCTCTGCAGCAGAACGCTCATCGTGTCTTCTGCATCCGGTCCTGGGCCTAAGGAAAAAGGCTTACCATCCTGAATCCAGTCTTCAGCAACACCTATAAAGACAAGAAAGAACAGGTTAGCATTCCGGCATCTGAAAGGCAAAGGCTTACCATCCTGAATCCAGTCTTCAGCAACACCTATAAAGACAAGAAAGAACATCTGAAAGGCAAAGGCTTACCTACTCTTCGCACGCTCCGGAGGCCTTTGGCGCTGCATCCCGCATCTGAAAGACAAAACAAGGTGCGTTTAAAGACATTGGGGAACTTTAATACTCACGTGCCATTACTCCTTTCCACATCTAATCCAGTGGGTATTCCGGTACCCTGCAGCCGCTCCGAACTCGTACCTGCAAAATAAAAAGACAGTTAGAGCGCATAGTGAAGCAGGCAACAAGCGCTTACTTACGTGCTTCCAGGCGCTTCTATTCATCACACGGGCTCCATCTTCAACTCACTTCAGCCCGTCATCCGCCATCGCCGGAACCCTGCAAAACAAGAGACATCATTACTAAAGACTTTAAAGACATTTGAATGACTCGAAACTTACCGTTCGTGCAGTAAACGACGGACAGCAGTCCTCTGAAGTCAAGAGGCCTGCGCTACCTATCCAGTGAAGAAACTGGTTACAGCACCCTGCCCCGAGGCAGATGGAGAGCTCGGCATTCACTTACCTAAGACATCTTACTCTACACGTCAGGCATACAGTGCACTGAGGTCCAGCCCAAAGAGCCAACCGAGTGCTACACATCACCTTTGAAGATACGGTAGTCGCCCAGTCAAGACCGGCGCCTCTGCGAGAATCAGGTGAGCGTTACAAATATGGAGAAAGACGATACAACGGCACTTACCTGCTTCTCGGCAATGGTGAGGGAGAAAAAACATCAACATTTATTACATTTGAAAATGAAGTACTTGATTGTTTTAAGCTGATTGATTTTAAAATAGAGCCCCCGCTTGAATTGGGAGCTGCTATTCGAGAGTTTGATCATAAAGCACATGAATTGGATAAATGTATGACCACTGACCACTTAGCCACAAAAATGTAATTTAAAAAATACATTAAACAAGGTTTTCATTTTGAGATGTTGAAGATATATTTGGATTTTAATAAGAGTAAAGCTGTATGAGATTTTATACTTAGGCTTAGGATGAATCAACTTCCTACCTTTGAGTTAACTGGGCCCCGGAAAGGTAAACCACGGGAGCCTAGGTTATATAGACTCTGTCGTAAGAAGGTAGAGTTGAGTCGTCACATCTTAGCTGAATGCAGTCAGATGTTTTTTGAGTCCCCCCTGTCATGGAGCACACACTGAGACATGCTTACAGTTTGGGTTCCATGGTCGCTCTGGTGCAGCCGTGGTACGGCCCGGTTATTCAAAGCACACACGGTGGAGTTACGTCACTTAAAGGGGCAGTCACCACTCTTCTTCTTTTTCATATCAAACAACAAAAGAGGAAAGCTACACACACTTCAAAACATTAAACTGCACCCAAACATAAATACCCTTTAATCACGTGCCTCCCAGACCCACAAGTCACTTTCCAGTCCATGGGCTAGCCCACCAGATCATGGGTTACAATACATAGTCATTGAGTTGGGCATGCTTCCCCCTCCTGACCCTTTGGGGATACCTCCTGCCTGCCTCCCGGATCGGGCCTTCCTCACCTGGGTCCCCCTGACCTCGGGACCTGGGGAACTCGGCGGATGGGCCAGGCCACCGTCCTCGTCTGGTAACCAGAGTCTCTTCTTATAATCGCCTCCGGCCAGCCTGGCCTCTCCAATCTTCTTGAAGAAGCTGGCATTGCGGTTGACAGTGGCAGTCCCATCCTAAGCAGTCACCATGGAGCCATGCACTGCCGCCACATCCATTGGACTGGGCTCATAGGTTAATGACAGCTTGCCTTGAGGGTGCTGGTTCTCCATAAGCACTTCATCTCCCGGAGCCAGCTGCTGGGGCTGGAGCCCTCTCTTCACGTTCTCTCCTTCCATCCTGAGACCCCTCTCTCTTTCCACCTGAGCATCATCAATGAGAGCTGGTTCGTGCTCCCGTACTTCCAAGATCAGACCCCTTGCACATCGCCTCTGCTGGTGCCACTCTAGTGGACGCATGCGGGTTGGTCCTGTACTCCTTTAGGAATTGATACTTAGCCCGCTGCAGGGAGTGACCTTGGCCATGAGCAATGCGAAACATCTTATTTAACAATCTCATTCATCTTTCTGCTTCGCCATTAGCACAGTGTCGAACAGGTGTGATCTTGCGAAGTTGTATCCCGTACTCCCCCATAAGCTGGGTGAAACTGGCCCCCTGGAACAGTGGTCCATTATCAGAACAAAGGATCTGGGGCAAGACATTGGTGACAAAAGATTTTCTCCAAGGCCACAGCTACCCTGTCAAACGAGACAGAGTCAATGAACTCGACCTCAGGATACCAGGACCATTCATTGTCGACTACCAGGAAATGAGTGTCACGGCCTGTGGAGCCGAAGTCAGCATGGACATTCTCCCAGGGCCTTGTTCCTCAGGGCATGGTCTCGATCAGGGGCTCTTTCTCTGCTGGGAGGTTGCCTGCCACCACACACAGGCGGATACAAACTCCTCCACTCGTCTCTCAAGTTCTGGAAACCATACCTTCTGTCATGGACGGGTCTTGCACATTGGTATTACTTTGCAGACACCCCATAGTAATAGTCCGACTCTGCAAAAGCCAATTCAACCTTGGCCAGCGTGTCGACCACCAACCTCCATGACCCCTGCTGAAGGGCCACCTTTAAGATTTTGAAACACTCGTCCTCAGCCGCCGCCTGTTGCAGAACGTGGATGGGTACCCAGTTTGGGGTTGCCGCCTTTACAACCAGCCTCATATGTTCATCTGCTTCATCCACACTGATGTTTCCATGTCCTTCTGGCTCACATCTCGGGTGCCTGGACAAGTAGTCTGCAGCGTTGTTGCTGCTGGGTCGGTACACCAATGAGACCCCATATTCGGGTAACACGGGTATCCACCTCTCAATGCGGGCTGGAGGCTTGGAAGATGAGCCAGCCATGATCGGTAGTAGGGGTTTGTGGTCAGTTACCACCATCACTGGCCGTCCCAGCATATCAAAACAAAAAAGTTGACATCCCCACAGGACTGCCAGGGCCTCTCTCTTGATTTGGGAGTAGCACTGCTCTGTTTCTGAGAGTGCCTTGTTCGCGTATGCAATCCGCCAGACCTCTCCATTTGCCTCCGTCTGGGTAAGGTCTGCACCCAGACCACATGGGCTGGCATCCACAATAATTTCTGAGGACAAGGACAGGTCAAAGAATGCCATGGTATCCTCTGCCATCAGTGCCCCCTTCACGTCCTCGAACGTGGCCTGCTCGAGGGGTCCCCACTGCTATGTTGTGTCTTTCTTGGTTAGGGTCTGCAGAGGCTCTGACCTGGATGCAAGGTTTCGGATGAACCGGCCACACTAAGTGACCATCCCCAAGAAGCTTCAGACCTCGGACACAATCTCTGGGGGCCGTGCCTCCACAATGTCCTTGACCTTACGAGGGTCTGGTGATACACCCCCTTCTTTGAATACGAATGTGCAGAGTTAATCTGTGTGCCTGCAGTTGTTCCAGGGTCTTCACCAGCCTATCCAGGTGCTCACCTCCGTTCTCACCAACACCAGGATGCCGTCATTGATATTGAGGGCACCATCCAAGTCAGCCATGGCCCCGCAAATGATATTCTGGAATACCTCTGCCTCAGATGATACCCCAAAACTCACGCGTTTGTATCGATAGAGGCCATAGTGTGTGGTAAAGGTGGTTATGTACCATGAATCCGGATACAACACCACTTGATGGTAAAACCATACCCCATGCAATTCTGCAATGATGTCATGAATCATGGGAATAACGTGTCTTTCGCACTTAATGGCCTTATTTGGGAGCCTCATGTCCACACAAATTTGCACAGAGTTAGGTTACTTGAGCTTCCGTGCAATAAAAATCAGAGATAGGGCCATCTACTTTCTCGATTATATCTAGTGCCACCAAGCTGTCCAGCTCTTTGTCAACCAGATCCTGCAAATTAATTGGTACTCAGCGGTCCTTGAGCACAATCGGTTGTATCCATTTGTCAATATGCAGCCTCACCGGGTCACCAGCCATGCAGCCAATTCCCTCAAAGAGTTGACTGTATTTCACTAGCAGTCCTTACACATCTTCAACATATAGAGAGTATGCAAAACTCACAATGCCAAGTGCTTAAGCTGCTGCACAACTAGGAGGGTCTTACTGCTGATGCTTGTAATGTAAAATCAGGCCTTGATGGACGACCCTCCATGCTCTACATTGGCTACAATGGGATCGGCTGCTCACCACCAAAGGTAAATATGCACACCCTTGGCTTCTGTAATTTGGGTGGCGCTACCATGGTACATATTGCATCCTGGCCATCACATTAACAGACGCCCCTGTATCCACCAGCACTGGCACCGTTCATTCGTTGACTCTCACAAGGCACTATGGCTGTCTACTGGTATTGGTGCGCAGCGCACTGATGCTCAAGATGAAAAAAATGTTCTCTTCTTTGTCTTCTTCCTCATGAAGGGTGCTGTCCTCCCCCATGTCTATCTTGGAGACATTAACCGGGTGCTGTGGCCTTAAAAATCCTGCCTGCAACGGCCCCCTTGGTACCACCACCGGCAATTGAGCCCTGCACATGCGGGCATAGCGGTCAAAAGCCCCACAATGTCCTCAGGGCTTCCCCTGCACTGGCCATTCTGCAGAGCGAGGGAGGTCGTACCCACACTTTGTGCATGTTTTGAGGGCCCTCGTGCTTCTTTCTCGATGGCCCCGCTTGGACGTCTGGCTTCTCTACTGCACTGACCGCAGCCCACACCAAATACCTCCTAAATCTTCCCTGGATGCACAGCTGCATCCATCCTTGAAGAGGCACCTCTGACACCTCCTGGCAGAGTCTGAGCTCCAATATGCGTGAGTCCAGGCTCCCACAGCACCTGTCTGTGCAGTTTACCAGAAGAACACCCAAGTATGAGTTGTTTTCTAATCATCATTTGGGGATTTTCCCAGGTGCATGACAGGGACATCCGGCACAGCCATCCATGGAAATTGTACAGGGACTCATCGTCCATCTGTTTGGCACTGCACATCACATCACATAACGCTCATAATCCGCATTGGCAAGCGGCATGAAATGCTCACGCAGTGCATCTGTGGTTGCCCTGTAAATCGCATCCGCAGGTGTCAGAGACTGAAAGACTTCATGCACCACCGGTCTCACTGAGTAAAGAAGTGTGGCCAGCTTGCTGTCCTCATCAGTCTCCCCAGTGGCCCAAAAGTACATGTTGAGCCTATCTATCCAGAGTCTCCATCTTGGTCCAAGGCTTCACGGGGCCCCTGATATATCAAACTCGGTCATTGGTGTAAGCGCCCCCTGCTTTCTCGGCACGCGTGTAGCCACTGGGCCAGTTGGCCCTGGCAATGGTGCTTGGGCTCATGCCCCTACCCCCGGGTCATACATGACAGTGAGTGCACAGGCACCCCACCAGAGTCCTGGGGCTGCAACTCACTGATGGTCTCCTCCAGGCAAAACTGCATCAAGATGTTGAGTGTGATGATGTTTGCCAGACACACCCCTTGCAGCTAATTCTGATGATTCCTCTCCAACACCAAATTGCCACTAAATGCACTGCCTGGTACCTTGTACAAATGTCCAAAAATTGGGCGTATAAACACTTGCCACTATAGGACCCTAGGGCCAACCAACACAGCAGCCCTTTCCACCAACATTCAAACAGCCAGGAAGAATAGAATGGATATCCTAGTCCACAGACTGGGTTTCCAAAAATGTATTGTGATTGCCCAGGGGAGAAGAACAAAGGACAGTAGGCCTCCTAGCTCCTCACCTCACACTTGATGCATTAGAAGTTTTTGAAAGGGGCATGGCATGGAGCGCCAGTGATGTGGCAGCTCCTCTGATGGCCTCCACATGGGGTCTGCAGCATTCGTTTAAAAATCCTAAGTTCCCACTATGTTCCAACACCACAAATGCCTGATTCGGTTTGCGGAATGCCAGGGGCCCTGATGGCAGTAAATTGAGCCCTTAACGCGTGCTTGGGCACCAAAAACGCAGTGGGTGAACTTGCCGGCGCTGATCGCCAAGCAAATCCAAGATGGTGGGCGGGCTGCATTGGCCCCGTTTTGGCGGATATCCAGCAACCTTCGTCAGTGCCGGAGCTTCAACAGGGGGCATCTGACCTCCGGAATAACCCCCTCCCTCCAGTGGACCCCGGCGGCACTCACCCGGTAATCAGTGACTCAGCCGCTTCTGCGGCACTGACAGAAGCTCTGCCGCGAGCCCATCTCGGACCTGGCCCCCCGGGGCTGCCGTGGGTTGTGCCCGGCTGTGCCTGGCTGGGGCCCCCACTGAGGTGGACTCCAGCACCTTCAGTCTGTCTCTGCTGCTCCAGGCGCTCTCCACCTGCTTGCCGGCTTTCCGGGGGACAGCTGCTCCTAGGCCACTTAGCTGCATTGCCCATCTGAAGGCGCGCATGGACCGAAGCTGTGTGCCCTTGAGCCCACAGGCAGAGCTAACAGTGACTTTCAGCTTCCACGGGACCAAAGCCTCGGAACCGCCTTCCACCTCCCCCCGCTCTGAAAGGTCCTCACTGGTAGAATGTGTGGTCTCCCCCTCTGGATGCTGGAGGGGAGAGGTTTCGGCTCCTCAACGCTGTCTCTCGGAGGGGGCCCCTCATCTCATCTGTTACTTCTCCCCAGCCGGTATCATGGCCTTAGGGCGGCAGCCATCATCTCCGCCCCCTCACATTTTCTTGAGCACCCTTTGCGCCCACACGGCTCCTGGTGGTGGTCTTACCTCTACAGTCAGGGGTGCTGAAGCCAAACCACGGGCGGGCCTAACACAGTCCTGAAGAGACTGCTACCTCTAGCCCTGAGCCCTCCCGGCACAACCAAGGACGCCTAGCTACAACCTGGACTCCCACGGAAGTCTCTGCCACCGCAGGGTTGCGGACTGGACCCTCAAGACCTGCAAAACCCAGCCCCCCCCTCCAGAACCCGGCCTACGTTTCTTCCTGTTCTTCTAGACTTTTGCAGAACCTCCAAAGCAGTCCTTGCTGGCAGCAGCATTACCTCCAACTTCCTGGTGCACCCCCTGCCCACCTCCAATCACCACCAGAACGGAGAAGCCTGGTCCCCCTGCTTCCACCCCTGGGGGTCTCAGCAACCGGTGAGTAGACCACCAACTGTCATCGCAGCTTTGGAGCCCACTCTCTCCCCCCTATCCGTGCTCTGACCACTATATAACCTCAGCAGACGAGCCTACTGACACTAATTTGACCTGCAGCTTCCTGGGGCGCCCCGGGCCACCTCACCCCCCCCCACTGCCGCCAAAGTAATGTAGCGTTGTACCTGGGCTGGCGTCTTGGTGATTTCCACTGGCCAATAAACAGCTTGCCAGCGACAATAATAACTCATAAACCCTGCTAGGAGCCGTCTCCCTCCCTTAAACAAAGGCTAAACTCCTTAAACCTCCCAAATCCACTGACATTTTCACCATGCTTCTCGCAGCGGAGAAAAGGATGAAATCAGATCCCCTAAAACTCACACCTCAAAAAGCGCCGGAAGATAAAGGGACCCTCCCAACCAAAGAAGACCTCCAAACCTTCATGTCCGATATTATGTTGGAATTCTGATCCTGCATGTCGGAACTCACCTCAAAGCTGGAACAAACGGAGCAGATGGTCGTGGACATCGAGCACAGGATGGGGGAAACTGAAGGTCTAGCCCAAGAGTATTCCACTACACTGGTGGATGTGCAACGCATGATCCAGACCTTAATGGACAGAACCAAGATCCTCGAATTCAAGCAAGAGGACCTTGAACACTGTGCCCGCCGTAATAACCTGCGCATTCGAGGTGTCCCCTCCTCAGTTCCCGACAAGGAGCTACCCAAGTACGTGGGTGACTTCTTCCAGTCGCTGTTGCCGAACCTGGATAAATCTCAGCTCCTAATTGATCGCACCCACAGACTGCGCCCACAACGAGGGACGGATTCGGACTCCCCCCGGATGTAATCACGAGAGCCAAGTGATGAACTATCCCCACTCCAAATATTTCAGGACCTCTCTCTCCTGACACTGCAGAAGCGTAGGGCTCTGCGTCCGCTCTCGCTCTTCCTCCGAGACCATCAGATCCGCTATCGGTGGCTGTTCCCAACGACATTGCAATTCTCGCACAATGGCATCCCTCGAACTATCAGCCATCTTGACGACGCGGCATCAATCCTACGCCCCGGGTCCCCAGAGTGCAGAGAACGCACAAATCTAAATGAAGAGCAGCAGTATGTTCAAGGAACACATAGCACTGGAACATTGCTTACTGAATCCTGCTGCGGGCCCCGTGTGGCCCGTGCCCAACTCCAAGGTGCATGTCACCGTTTTACCCTTGGAGTAAAACCCAACCCCTGTGGTTGACAACAGCCTGGTTGGCTAGGGATGTACAAATAAGTTGCAATTGGTCCCCTTATTTAGGGTTTTGGCTTCCCGTTGGAAGCCAGTGTTAGAAGTGTTATCCTCCCGTTGGAGGCTATTGGAAAAACTAAGCCACAGGAGAATCCAAACCAACTCGCCCCTCGCGATCATGGCTGATCTAGACGCCACCCAATACCACCTCCTGGGACAAAAGACCCTAGAGGTCCAGCCTCCAAGCCAAAAACCGAAATTCACCACCCTAAATGCCAGAGGCCTAAATTCCCCTCCGAGAAGGAAATCCACCCTGCAAAGGCTACAGGACAAGGGAACCTCGGTGGCCTTCTTGCAAGAGACTCATCTGATGCCGGCGGACTTCTCTCTCCTTCGTAGTAGACTTTTTCCCCTACAACTGCTGGCTTCCAACGGCACCAAGAAGGGAGGTGCTGCTATCCTCTTTGCAAAAGATCTGAAACCGCAAATCCTAGATTCACTATGGTGCCAGGAGGGTCACTTTATTGCAATCAAATGCATTATTTTCGACCAACTCTACACCCTCATCTCAGCTTACGCCCGAACGATCACAAGGAAGGGTTCTACCGAGACTTAGAGGAGGCTCTCCTCCCATTCATCGAGGGACAAGTCATCATAGGGGGAGACTTTAACGGAGCCCCGGTCCCACTTAAGGACAGATCACACCCCCCCATCCTCTAGAGACCTAAAATTGGCAAAAGGCCTGCTTCATCTCTTTCGGACCCTAGACGTGATGGACACCTAGAGGGTAATATTTCCAGATGAGGAAAACTGTACTTTCTATTAATATGTGCATCATACCTTCTCCCAAATTGATCTACTACTGGCCTCCTCTCAGATCCTAGCCTTCATGGATGATGTCCCCATTGGCTCCAGGATCATCTCCGAGCACGCCGTAGTCTTGTTGACCCTACGAGCAAACGATCCAGATCCCCCCTTTGCCGCCGATGGAACCTATATGACCCTATCCCAAACGACATGGCAGTAAGCGACTCCATTGCCAGATCAATAAAAAACTTCTTTGGAGAAAATCGTAACGAGGACACGTCCCCAGTCAATACCTTGGATGCCATGAAGGCGGTGCTCAGAGGGGAACTGATCGCCAAAGGCGCAGCCTCCCACAAGCGAAAACAGGCGGCCTGCACCGTCCTGGAATCGGAAGTCCAGGAGGCTGAAGCCACTTACAAGCGGAAGGGTTGGTCCCGATATCCTACAGGGCTCTACAGGCAGCAGGAAAGAGGCTGGAGGCGCATTATGCTGAAGCCACGGCATACCTGCTTACCAGAACTAAACAGTGGTATTATGTCAACAGTAATAAAGCAAATAAGCTGTTGGTAGACAAACTGGCCAAAACGAAGAAAAGAAATACCATCCCGGGCCTTCGTGATCCACAGAGCGAGGTCCAATTTGCGGAACGCGAGAAGCTACGACTGGCAGTGGCCCAGCTTTTAGAGATAATGACAGTAGTCCCAAGGGACCAAGGCGAGCAACAGACCTACCTGCGATATGTAGCACTCCCACACCTCATGCCCATGTCGAGGGAAGAACTTGAAGCCCCCATCACCCTTTCCATGCAGGAGTCCATCACGGTCCTCATTCTCAAGCCCATAAAAGGCCCCAGGGACAACTGCTCATATAGGCCCATCTCATTGCCAAACCTGGATGCCAACATATACTCTAAGATCCTGGCCAAACGTATAGCGCCCATCCTCCCTAGCATCATAGACCCAGACCAGACTGGGTTCATAACCCACAGATCAATGAGAGACAACATTCGCAAAGCCCTAAACCTAATAGATATTGCCAATCAAGAATCGCAACAACTTGCCCTACTGGCCCTGGATGTGACCAAAGCTTTCGATAAAGTGGATTGGACCTTTTTGCGCCTCGCCCTCGAGGCCTTCAGCTTTGGCCCGATGTTCCAAAAAATTGTCCTAGCTAACTATCAATCCCCCAAGACCCTTCTGAGAGTCAATGGTCTCCTGTCGGACCCGATCCCCCTCACATGTGGAACGAGACAAGGATGCCCTCTGTCCCCCATGCACTTTGCCCTGGCCATTGAGCCCTTGGCCCAATGCATCCTCCTGAACCCTCGGATCAAAGGCCCACAAGTAGGCCCTTCCCAACATAAGATAGCTCTTTACGCTGACGACGTGTTATTGAATATCACTGACATCACGACCTCTATGAAGGCGGCCTTGGATGAGATCCGGAGATTTGGGAGATTAGCAGGTTTTGCTATCAATTTCGAGAAATCGGTGGCCCTGGGGTGGGTCTGGGCCCAGGTGAAAGAAAAGCTCTAGAGAAGCAAAGCCCGATTCAGTGGAGTGTCAAGTCAATCCCATATTTGGGGGTCCAGACCCAGCCCAGCCAAACATTCCCCCCTCTTTGAGCAGATGGAAAAGGATCTCAACCGCTGGCTATTACAAGAGATCTCCCTTCTGGGCCGCATTACGACCTGCAAAATGAGCCTCCTCCCACGGTTCCTTTACACCTGCTCCTCCCTGCCCATCTCAATCCTGCCGCCCCCACTGAAGCGTCTTCAAAGGAAAATGATCAACTTTATTTGGAGGGGCAAGAAAGCGCGCTCTCTCCGGAGAACCATAATGGGCAGTCCTAATCTGGGAGGATTGGGGGTGCCTGACCTCCGTAGATACCAAATAGCAGCACAACTAGCCCATATTCAAGCATGGGGAACCACCTCGGGGTGCCCAAAATGGGTGGAGATAGAACAGTCCCGTCTCTCCCTCCCACTTCGCTACCTCCCATTCGTCCCTACCACACTGCGCCAAACTTGTCCAGACATGCTGGCCTCCACTAAACACTCTGTGAGTGCCTGGGACTGGGCCTGCAGACACAAGGGCATCCCGGGGGGCCTGAGCTCATTCTCTCCAATCTTCCATAATCCAGCCTTCTCCCCGGGCTTCTGCCCAGCAAACTTTAAGAATTGGGTGGCGTGAGGCCTCGAATCACTGGGGCAGCTCTTTGAGGAGGGCACCCCGCTCACCTTCGAACAATGCAAGATAACATACCAGCTAGCAGAAATGGACAGGTTCACTTATGCTCAACTGCGGCACTGGTGCGCCCACCCCCAGACACGAACAGCAGCGACCCGAGCTCCCGCCCCACTAGAACTCACCGCAAATGACCTGCCAGCCCGAAGGAAGATCTCGCCCCTTTATAAACTACGGCAGGATGACCCCTTCCTGACTAAGCCCTCCTATATGTCTCAACGGGAGGCGGACCTGGGACATACCATAGAGGACCAAACCTGGGTGAACATTTGGTCGAGAACCTGCACGTCCTCCCCATGCATCACTAATCGTGAGTGCGCCCACAAGCTGCTCCTACGCTGGTACTTCACCCCTCTCCGCCATCACCACTTCCAGCAGGTACTGGACCTGCACTGCTGGCGTCTCTGCGGACTTCCAGGATCCTATTTCCACATGTGGTGGACTTACCCCAAGTTAAGAGAATTTTGGTCCCAATGCCTTGCCGCGATAAAGGACATTACCCAAGTGGCAATTGCTCTGGCCCCCAAAAATGTCCTCCTAGGGATCCCAGTCCCAGGCTCCTACCCAAGAACAGGAAGGAGGACAGCCCTTATAACCCAATTTCTGCTGGCGGCCAAAATTACTGTGGCACACACCTCGAAATCCACTGAAGGCCCCTGATGACCCTCTGGTGGATTAAGCTTTGGTACATACAAGGCGGGCCTCCTTCATCGATGTACGAACATTTTGGCGCAGCTGTTAGACTATAACTAGAACTACCCAGCACTGACGTATAAGCTGTGCTTAATTGCGAGAGCCCTGCACTCGAACAGTGAGCATCCATCGCTCGACCCGGCTCAGTGAGACTGAAAGCAAATGCCCAACCGGGGTGATAATGAGGGAGGGAAGAGGGAAATGTCGATTGTATATGCCTCACTGGGGGCAGCAAGTAAATGTTGATGTATATGTTCACCTGTGCGCTGATTTATAAATAAACAAATTAAAAAAAAGAAGTGTTGGAAAACACTCCAAAACAAAGGATGTACAGCACAATGCGCAAGATGGCGGTCAACCGCATGGTCACTGTCGGCTCCCCGGCATGAAACCCGAAAAAAATTCTCTGCATTCTTCACCGCCTGCGCCCGGGTCCTGTCCTCGTCACCACTGTTGCATGTGGCCAATTATCTATTCTGCCCCCCGTGAGCCCTCCTGTCATGGAGCACACACTGAGACGTGCTTACAGTCAGGGGTAGTCCCCTCAAGCTGGAGAGGAAAGCCTTTCTTCACTTTCCTCATGGAGCCTGCACACCGATTGGTCAGTTGCAGGACTCTGATGCCCTGGACTTCCTCTGTGATAGGTGCTTCAGTAAGGCGCACACACCCTATGTGGTGTTTTAAATATGTGTGTTTCATTTATGTCAGACTTGCTTTCTTTTTATTGTGCTTGCTGTTTCTGACAGTGAGTTCAGGCGACTGACTGGACTCCAATTTTAACCTACCTTTGCACGCATTCGCTGATTTTAACTGACTGTTTCTCTATAATTTTATTTCGTTTTACCTTCCTTGTAGTTGGCCGACGGTAACTTTGATCGCTGGGCTGTCCCAGTCTGTTTTTCTTTCTCAGACGCGTTCACTCAGCTGGAGCGGAAAGCATGTCTTTGCTTTTAAAACAGAGCTTGCACTCTGACAGTTCACTGGCCATAAAATGAGTACATATATTCGGCGCTGCACATGTGAGCTCAGCAAAAGAGCGCTTGCCGAATTTGTGCCTAAGACTACCTCTCCCGAGGTTGTCCGTGGTGAGTCTGCACTCTGGGCGCTAACCCCTGCTTCTTGTTTTCTTTCTCGTGGCTTTCTTCTTTCACTTGCACCATCTAACATTGTTTTTCCTACTGGTTGGGTCTCCTTTGTAGATAACTCTTTTTCCAATCACACTTCATCCCCATTGTGCGCTTGTTTGGTAAACTATTGCTCATTGGTGGCTCATACATTTGAGATGTTTTCCTTTCTCCTGGAACACATCCCCGATTTAGCCTTTGTTACTGAGACTTAGTTCTCGGCAACTTCTGCCCCAGACATAGAGCATATTTTACCTGCAAATTACCGCAATTCTGCCCTCCCCGCTGGGGGTGTGGCACTTATAAGTTGATTTGTCATGTTCTCTGTTAGCGTTCTCGTTTGATGTTCCTGTGTAAGCTCTACTAGTCCACTTATCTGTGGCTTTGCCTTTCACATTGCATTCCTACATTTCTGAATGTCGTGCCTCATTCGGTTCTTCTACCTTTTTTAAATCCTGCTCTTTGCCCGTGGCTGATGTGATGCCAATGTATAATAATGTATGTATTGTGGGTGATTTTAATATTTGGGTCGATATTACAGACAATTCCTCAGCTGGCATGCAAGCCTTACCATTGCATCAGTTTGTTGATGGTCCCACCCATAAAAAGGGACATACTCTATCTTACATTTGCTCCCCATACACTGCTACATGTGTTTCCAGCTCTGCCTTTAGTTTGGTCAGATCATCACTTGATCCCTTTTGAATTTCTTTTACCTACCATAGGGTCCCATTTGCCTGAGCTTAAATCTTCATAGAGAAAGTGTAAGTTGGTAGAGTTCACTGTATTGGTCGAATGCATTTCTTGCCATTATCTTAATCTTTACCTTTGATCTGGCTTATTACAGATGTTTTGGAAGCTGCTGATGTTATTTCACCTTTGAAATGGATACGTAAACTCTCTCATCCCTCAGCTCCATGGTTTAGACCTGATTTATCTATTCTTCAACTGAAATTGCGTCAATCTGAGCACAAGTGGCATGTACACTATGATCCTTTATTCAGGGACATCTTTAAAAAAACAGCAATCTATCTACCACAAAGGTATAACAAATTTGAAAGGTTCTTATTATGCCGAAACAATTCAGCAGCAGCCAATATCCCTAGAAAGCTGTTTCTGACGTTTAAAGAGTTATCATCACATAGACTTCCGTCTTTGGGACCAGCTTCTCAGTCCCTGTGTGACAATTTGTCAATTTCTTTCATCCCAAAAATTGAGACCATTAAGTCCAATATTGCCTGTATTGACCAATCAACAATAATTTTAGTTTCTCCCACTTATGCTTCTACAGAGGAGTCCTGATTTGCCGTTTTTAATTCTTTTGAGTTAACTGACTGCTTGGCAGTTGTACAGGCCATGTTATGTCTTAAGTCTGATCATCCCTTGACACCATTCTGCTTCGGTCCTTCTTAGAAACTTCCAGCATTACTGACTATTTTCAACGTGGCTTCTGCCGTCTTTTGGATACAAAATCAGTTTTGGTATCATTGATTGACAATCTCACCTTAATTCGTGTTAGGAAAGATTCTCTTTACTGCACCTTTCCTTCAATCTTTATGGAACCCCAAAACATGTTGCTTTTATTTTTCAATCTGACCTGTACTTTTTGAAGTGCAGTGAAGCCTTAAGCTACACTGTACTGGCCTTTGCTCACATGTTATGGGGAAACTGATATGTCCTTAAGGGTATCAGTACTGGGAAACAGTGTTTCCCTTAGTTTTGTGACTATGTTAATACTTGTGGTTATTTTGTATCGCATGTGGTAACTTTTTATCGTTGCACACAGCAGCTTACACTGCAGTGCAATGGGGTTCATTTTTGCTTTGCCCTAGACTAACACTCAAAGGATTTTTTGATTATTCTAGAGGTGCTTAAAAGATGGGCTGGTGGCAGCAGTGACTTTTCCCCACTTTTTGGGGAATTTCGTTTTAGCTTAATCGCGTTTACTGCATTTGGTTACTTACTGTGGCTACTGGTTAAACATGGCCGTGCCATGAGGTTTTCGCCCATTCTTTTTGCATCTTGTTGTTTAGCCTTCTTCCTGGCCTCAGAGGCCAGACAGATCCTTATAAGTACTTCCAGTGCCCGGGAAAGCAGCAGCTTTTGGCGGGCTACTGGAGTGCTTTGTGTGTTTGCAGGCAGGATGTGGGCTGGGTCAGTCTGACCCTAATACACATCCTGGTTTCTGTGTGTCTGAGTGGTATGCATGAGTGTTCCTCTCCAGTGGTCCTGATTGGACCACTGTGGGGTGTGTGTGTGGGCTAGTTCTGCCATTGGCTAGTGGGAGTTTTGACTCCTACCTGGCTTTTAGGATAAGAAGTGGGCCCCTACATGCATTTCTCAGAGATCCTGGAAGAGCCTAAAGGAGCCAAGAATCCATCCAGCTGAGAAGACCCACAAAGAAACTTGTAACCTGTCTGAAGGAGGCCTGGCAACCAACTTCTGCTACAGTCCTGATGGAGCCCTGTCTGTCTTTTGATCTTCAGTAGGCCTGCAGAGGTGCTACAACCCCAGGAGTGGAGGGACCATCCACTCCCAAAGCCTACTCGGTGCCCAGCACAAAAACTGCCTTCAGAAGTGCCGGGAATCGTCCTGTGGCTGACCAGCTTCGCTTTTATCTTTATCTTTTATTTGGGATATCTTCGTTGTCATCACCTGAAACTTGGCACACACTCGGCTGCCAATGCAACAAAACCCTCTGTGAAATGTCAGCATCCTAGCACGAAGGGGACTCAAGGAGGACCGGAAAGTCTGACCGCGGTTACTGAGTCCTGCTGCATCATTGTGCATGGTGTGCACAGTCTGAAACCTGCTTTTCTGACCCGCCTCCTGTCTTGAGAAGGGTGCTGCATCATTTGTTTCTGCATTTCTTCATCAAGACTCCTTGCACCAGCAAAAGATCCTAACCAGAGAATCACTCGAACCTGTAACCCGTGAAAATCAAGGATCGTGGAATTTGGCGGGAAAAGCAAGCCAGGACACCCTTCCTCTGTTCTAGAAAGTCTTGGGAAGATTCGGAGTGAGGGGGGTAAGTTACTGAGCTTTTAACATACCCGGCACTCCCAGTATAAGTCAATGGACTTAAAATAACCTTTATCCTAACATTATTGGCTCTGCCATTACTTGCCTTGGCAAGACTTCTGACTGTTGGGGGTAATTTTGGGCACTTGTCTATATTGAACCCTGGCTCTAAGAATCCATCACTGGACTCCTAAAACCCTACCTACATTTTCTGCCTCCTAAATTCTGTGTATTTGTATCCTGATCAATAGGGCACAAGGCCCCAGGCAATTTAGGGTTGGACAATATTAGTTAGGAACAATCTCTGTGGACCTTTGTGTGTGTGATACTCACCTATTCATTCCCTTGCAGGAGTATTTTGATTTGTATTATGCACTTGAACCTGTGACTGTATATATGTATTTTAGTTTGATGGTATTGGTTGATAAGTCTACTTGCTTGTGTTCATTTTTCTTATAGTGTGGTTTGACCATAATTAAATAACTGTATTTTTATACATCCTGTCTAAGTGTAATTTGTGAATTCCATTGTGTGACCTCATGGTGGACCCTTTACACTCTCATCCCTATGAAGAACTTAGCCTAGACCGCCTGTCACTGCTACCTTAAACTGGTTTGGCTACAGCTTCCCAAAGTTGTCCAGTCACAATATAGGTTGGCCTTCTATACATTTGTCCACCAGCCCAGAGTACAGAAAATCAGTCTTAACGAATTGGTGGCAGCGGTGGGATGACCCTCTCCACATAACATCTAGGTGTTTTGGGAACAGGATCTGTATTGGGTACCACAGTGTAGATCACTGGTATTGTGTCCATATTATACTTACACAAGACACTATAATATTTGATTGCCTTGTAGATATAAGTCACCTACTAAACTAAGTATCATGGAAACAATCACTTTCACCACTTTGAGTGCCTTAAAAGTGGAGCAATTGAGAATGTTATTTGTTGAAAGAGGCTTCACCGTCTCTGGCTTAATAGTTAAATTAGTTGTAAACATACTGGATTTTCAAAGAAACAAAGTTGTGCCTATCTTAACTAATGGTCCTGATAGTGGAGCTGGGCCTAGACCCAGCACCAGTAATATCATTACTGTCACCCCAGTGACTGGTGTTGAAGATGAGGAGGGAGAAAGTGCATCCTCTGAACTTTTGGATGAGGCCTACTCTAATGCTGATGCATTGTTCAATTTGAAGAAAGACACCCTCAGGTTCAAGGAAAAAAGAACTTGAGTTTGCCATGGCCAAATTGGAAATGGAGAGGGTTGAGAAGCAGAAAGATAGGGATCACCAGCTGGAGCTTGACAAGATTCAGGCTTCACAAGGTTCTTCCTCTTCACATCCTAAGCTTCCTAAAGATCTCCTGAGTATGTATGAGGAAAGGAATGATATAATTGACTCGCTTGTAACTTTTGAATATGCTTGTGAGGCACAAGGAGTGAGCGATGCTGACAGGATTGCATGGTTGATCAGCAGACTGCCCCATTCTGACTGTGGCTGACTGTGGTGCCATTATGGAAATGTCAAAGGCTGATAGGTTAGACTTTGTAACACTTAAGCAATCTCTTATCCTCAAGTTTGGGAAGACTCCTGCCCAATACTTGTGGAGGTTTAGAGAATATAGAAAGATAGAATGTATGATCTATGTAAGTTTTGTTGTAGATTCTCTGAAAAACTTGAGTGGCTGGATAGAAGGCTATCAGGTAACCACCTTTGGGGGCATGGTCAATTTGGTCATGTTTGAACATATTTTTGCTTCTTGTTCCCCAAAGCTTAAGCAGCATTTGGCTGACTCAAAGGAGTTCAATCCAAAGGGGCTAGCCATTGCTGCTGACTTATGGGTTTCACAAATAGTGTCCCATAAGGACAAGCCTGCTTCAGGTAAGCAGGAGGAGGGAAAGAAGCAGAAAGAGAAAGAGGGTGGGGAAACTGATAAAACTATGTCCAGGAAGGCCCACAAAAATTTCAATAAGGGAAAGTCATCAGAATCAGGTCAGGGTAGTGGGACTAACCCTCCCAAGCAAGCAGGTGGTTACACTAAGCCTCCCTATGTGTCAAGTGCCAGTGGGGCTTGTTACACTTGTGGATCAAGTGACCACAGGAAGGGGTACCCCAGATGTAAGGGTAATACCTTGGGGGTCCATTCTGCTAGTCTGGCTTTCTCTCAGTATGAGGAAGAAGAGATAGCAAGGGTGCCCTTCCCTATAGAATCCATTCCCTCAGAGGAAGAGTCTGAAGTTTGTCTAGATTCCTTGGAAACTAGTAGTGCTGGAGCCTTGGCTCTCATTCCTGTCCTATTGCATAGTAATAATTCTGTTGAGGATAGTGTTCAGGTAGTACGTGTAAGTACCTCTACTGTTAGGAACACTGGGCACAGTCCTACTGATGTAGCTTCCTTCATAGTAAACCCACAAGTTCTTGCCAGAGTTCCTGTGGGGGATACTCAGTTGGTTGGTAGGCCCTCTCTTAATGTTCCAGTAGCACCTGTCATTCAAGCTGTGAATATAGAAATGGTCAGGGCATCTGTCAATGTCAGGAGAGTGGTTCCTAGAAGAGTGCTGGGTGAGTTGAGCCTTCAAGACTTAGGTCCTGATACACTCTCACCAGACCCTTCAAGAACTATGTCTAAAAATTAGGCTGTTTTAGCCAAGCCTAAGAGAAAGCCTAGGCCTAAGGGGAAACCCATGGCTAGTGGAGTCAGAAAAACAGGCAGAGGAAAGGACACTATTCCTCCTGCCTTACCTACAAAGGATGTTGAGGTAGCTGGAAGTGTCCCCACTCCTAGTTTGGAAGAGGGACCCCCAGAAAACCTTGCATCCTATGGGCATCCTCAGCTGCCTAGTATACAGGTAGAAGAGAGTCCTAGGAGAACAAGAAGTATGGGACAACAAAAAAGGAACCCATCATGGTTAGGCCTATGGAGAAAGGCCTGCTTCCAATTGGATGATTCTCCTCCATTGAAGAAAAGAATTCACCAGGAAGGTGGGTTACTGCAAAGTAAGCCCACAAAGCCCACCAGAGCAAAGCTTGAGAGGTTGGAGGTGACCCAGGTTGTGAGGCCCTTCCTCCTACAGTTGGTGTGTGACATTCCCCTTGTGATGCATCCTAGTGTCAGGATATCACCTGTGTGATCTAACACGGTGTCCAGTTAAAGCATCGATTACAAAAGGTTCGAATGCAAAAGGTGAGAGTCAATAGGATCAAAAACCAAAGGTTCGAATTTTTTTTTTAATGATACATTTTTTGGGGTTTCCGTGTAGGTAAAAAAAGTGGTTGTTACCACAAAAACAGGGGTTGTGGGGGGGGACCCCCCACAATTATTTTTTTCTTTTTTTCGAACCTTTTGTTTTCGGTCCTTTTTATTCGAACCTATTGTAATTCGAACCTTTTGATTCAAACCTTTGACCTATAACCGTCTAACACACATTCCTGCTGGCCCATGATGGTGGTCCCAGAGGAAGACCAATGTAGGGGTCTCACTCTCTGTCACCAGGTTGACAGAAGTGAGACAGGAATTCAATTACTCCAGAGTTCACTTTTAGGAGTGAACTCATTGTTACCAGAAACAAGGCCTGCTTTTATTATCCCTTTGGCTCTGGAGACCTCAGGCGATAGTTTGCAATCAGGGATCACTGATCATAGTCCCATATGCCCTTATGCCAACCCACAGAGAATGGCTGCCAAGTCAGTCATTGATACCATGCTGAATGACAGCTACAGAGGTAGCTCCTCTGCTGTCATCAGTAGTGGTCAGACCGAGTGGGGGGATGGTGAAGTGACATGTCAAGTGTCACTGAGCTGTCATCCACAGGATGGTCTGAGAGAGAAATCTGTCAGATCTCTCAGGAGTTTTATTGGAGCTCTCTGTGGGCCTCAGAGAAGGATTTGGGACCTTCTCCTGTCAAATCTGTTCTACAAATCCCTGACTACCTGTCAGTGGTCTGGGCCTTGCCATGTTTCACATCTTGGCAAGGTAAACTATTCTCAAGGCTTTGGTGAACCAGGACAGGTTGCCATACAGCTTCCTGTGAATAGTATGGTGGATTTTATCTTGAGAGATAAAATTGGAGCCCTGCTTGTGGCTAAAGAGTGGGAGCCAGAGGAAACTGTGTGACTCCCTACCCTGTGTCAAAGCCGCCTTTCTAATGGCTTCAGTGAGGATGGTGTAGTGTCTCCTCACCTGACTCCACATCAGCAAGGTGAGCTGGAGAGTTTGCTGAGGCAATCTCCCCTCTTGTTGTCACTGACACCCTTTATAACAGGATGATGGGAACCAGACTGTATACTGGGAATAAGTGAACCCACAAGGATTGGGTATTGTGGTGGTTCAGAACCAAGACAAAGTTCTAGTTCTAACAGTTGGTGTGAGATTCCCCCTGTGTTGGAACAAAGAGTGTCTGAGCATTATACTTGTCAGGAGTTCAGTTCTGAGGAACTGGAGGGATATCCGTGTAAAGCCAGTTTTGGATTATGTATGGACACTAGAGCTCTGGGTTCTGTCCCCAAGAAAGAAGCACACTCTTCACTAAAGGGTAGCACCTTAGTGGGTCACCTCTGTATTAAAAAGTATAGAGGTTGTTATGATCTCTCTGCAGGGTATGGCAACACATCCCTGTCAGTCTGTGCTGAGGAGGAGACAGCAGTTTTGGCCTTTTCAGAGCCCTACTTCAGTGTACGGTCTTCTGGATTGGTGGCTGCAACTGACACCTGTCAACTGAGCTTAGCCCCTGTTCTGAATGGGAAAATGGATCTCAGCAATACACTTCTGGACAACATGGCAGATTCAACCCCCACTTGGAAGGAACTGGGTCTGGCTCAAGAAACTGGGTGTCAGGACGTTCATCAGGCCAACTGGTTCAGGAAGACAGCCAAGTGTCAAAATGAACAGGAGCCATTGGTCTTCCTCATGCATGAGGTTGGAGTATGTGGGGACAAGATGCAACCTCTTGTCAGTGATGTACTCCATGTACTGAACTGGGCAACCCCCACTACCCAAGCCCAAGTGAGGACTTTCCTGGGCCTCACTGGGAAATACAGGAGTAACGTGGCAGCCTATAGAGATATAGCTGTCCCTCTGACTGCCCTCACTACTCATAGGGGACCTAAAGAGTTCTTATGGACTCCTGAGTGTGAGAAGGCCTTCACTGGCCTAAAAGAATCCCTAGGTCAGGCCACCGGTTTAAGGGCACCTGATTGTAAAAGACCTTTCTTAGTGCAGACAGATGCCTATGACAATGGGATAGTTGGAAGACTGTCACAGCAAAATGACAACGGTGAGGAACACCCTATATGTCTAATCAGCTACCAGTTTAGGAGTGGAGAACTCAGTTGGCTCTAGGTGTAAACAAGTTGTTTTTTCATTGTATGGTGCCTTAGGAAGTTGAGGTCCTACCTCTATGGGACTCACTTCACTGTGTATGCTCCCCCTCAAACCTTGAAGTGGTTGATAGATGTTAAGGGAGAGAATCCAAAGTGGCTCAGGTGGTTCATGAGTCTTCAGGCATTGAACTTCACTATTGGGCATATGCCAGATCCCAAATGTAGCATCTGTTGGTGGCTGAATTGGTTAAGCTATTCATTTCAGATTTGCCTAAGAATTTGGATCAGGCTCACTTTTTTTCTCCCAAATTCAATAATATCCCAATGAAATGCATAACATATGCGGATGACCTTGTTTTAATCGACCGCACGCAGATTGGATTACAACAGCTATTAAACAAACTACACGAGTACTTGAATCATAACTATCTTGAATTAAGCACGGAAACAACTAAAATAATGACTATCAGGTCATCAGGTACCCAGAAAGACAAAGCTCTTAGGTGGAAAATTGCTAAGGAAATCCTAAGCCCAGTGAACTGCATTTGTTATCTTGGAGTTAAGTTTAACACCTCACTAAACAAGCATCACTGGAGGCAGGATCTAGTAGATCGAATGACACAGTTTGGAATTCAAGGCGCTAAGATTAATAAAGAGTTTGGGAAATTCACTTTATCACCGGTGATCACATTTTACTTGCAAAAGGTAGTCCCCACCATAACATTTGGTGCCGAAGCCAGCTGGAACCTGGACGTCCAATACTGGCATAGACTCAAAGCGAAATTTTGGCAGCGTGCGTTGAGTTTACCATTTTATGTTTTAATGACAGGTTTACGCTATGAACCTCTCACTGACTGACATCACTCCCTGTGCTTGGACTGACCATCATCTTATTACCTTCTCTTTACCTAGATCCTTACCACCTACCACACGACCCACAAAGTTGCCTCAAATAATCTCCAGAAACAACCGCAACATCACTACAGAGAACCTCAAACCTCTTCTCGCGCCTATCAGTAAAGCTAATCTACCCACGCAAAAAAACAACCCAGCAGCCATAGTAGACCTATATAACAATACTTTAGAACTAGCCCTCAACCAGATAGCTCCTCTCAAATAACGAAAAGCCAAACCTATTGCCCACTCCAACAAATGGTTCTCAGCAGAATTAAAAGCTCTCCGTAATATTAAAAGAACTGCAGAAACTAGCTGGAGAAAAGCCTCTTCTCTCTCCACTAAAGACAAATTTGCTTCAGCTGCCTCCACCTACAAATCCGCCATCTTAAATGCTAAGAAAGAGACCTACAACTTGAGAATACATAATGCCAAATCTGGCACCAAAGAACTCTTCTCTATACTAAGAGAACTTGAATCACCACTGCCCCCTACAGAGGACTGCATCAAAGACAAGGCTTGGTGTAACAATATCCAGCTTGCCCTTGCTAACAAAATTGCCCTCCTACAAACCAAGATAGAAGCAAAAAAAGCTAGCCTTGCCTTCAAGCAGAACCCCAGCAGCAAAACTAACCACACTACCCCTATCTGCCCATCTTTCCACTTCTCACCAGTCACAGAAGAGGAAGTAATCAAGATAATCGCCAGCCTCAAACCATCCAACTGCAAAGGTGACATTTGCCCAGCATCCGTCATCAAAGATGGTACTAATGAGTTAGCCCCTCTCATCACCTCTCTGATCAACTCCTCCTTCAAAAACTCAGTGGTCCGCAACAACCTTAAAGAAGCGTGGGTCCTACCCCTGCTCAAAAAACCTAACCTAGATCCCAACATCCCCACAAATTACAGGCCCATCACCACAGTCCCATTTCTTCTCAAAATCTTGGACAGGGTAGCCTATCTCCAAATACAACAACATTTGGAAGAAAAAAACCTCCTAGGCCTGCGACAATCCAGCTTCAGACCAAGGCACGGGACTGAAACTGCCCTCTTGGATCTAAAAATCCAAATGGATGACGCCAAAGACAAGGGAAAACTGGCCATCTTGCTCTTGTTGGATCTCTCTGCTGCCTTTGATCTGGTTGACCACCAGATCCTCACTCAACACCTCTCCTCAGCTGCTGTATTCTCTCAGAATGCCACCAAGTGGATCCAGTCATTCCTGTCTGACAGGGCGACTAGAGTCTTCGCCCCCACTGTGGCTGCGGACCCTATCCCAATCACATGTGGAGTGCCGCAAGGCTCCTGCATCTCTCCCACACTTTACAACATCTTCACGAAGCTCCTATTTGACCGTCTTGACAAACTGGGTGTAAGCTACACTAATTATGCAGATGACACCCAGGTCCTCATCACGCTCACTGGTAGCTATGAAGAAGATGCTGCAAAGCTTAATGATATCTATTTAGAAATCCAAGCCTGGATGGCCACACACAGTCTTTGCCTTAACGACGATAAGACAGAATTTCTTATTGCAGGCTCCCAGGCTCGCCTCAACAAACTGGACCAAAGGTACCAATCCTTTACCATTGATGGCAACATCATAAAAGTCTCCAAAGAGGTTAAAACATTAGGTGTATACCTCAATTCTACCCTTTCACTAAAGAAACAAATAAACTCTACCATCTCAGCTACCTCATACACCAATAAATTGATCAATGCCTGTAGGCCTTTCCTCTCCACCTCTAGCTGCCTCACCCTATCTAGAGCGCTGATATTGTCTAAATTAGACTATTGCAACACACTCTACTGCATCAAAGACAGGTTAGACTTTGTAACACTTAAGCAATCTCTTATCCTCAAGTTTGGGAAGACTCCTGCCCAATACTTGTGGAGGTTTAGAGAATATAGAAAGATAGAATGTATGATCTATGTAAGTTTTGTTGTAGATTCTCTGAAAAACTTGAGTGGCTGGATAGAAGGCTATCAGGTAACCACCTTTGGGGGCATGGTCAATTTGGTCATGTTTGAACATATTTTTGCTTCTTGTTCCCCAAAGCTTAAGCAGCATTTGGCTGACTCAAAGGAGTTCAATCCAAAGGGGCTAGCCATTGCTGCTGACTTATGGGTTTCACAAATAGTGTCCCATAAGGACAAGCCTGCTTCAGGTAAGCAGGAGGAGGGAAAGAAGCAGAAAGAGAAAGAGGGTGGGGAAACTGATAAAACTATGTCCAGGAAGGCCCACAAAAATTTCAATAAGGGAAAGTCATCAGAATCAGGTCAGGGTAGTGGGACTAACCCTCCCAAGCAAGCAGGTGGTTACACTAAGCCTCCCTATGTGTCAAGTGCCAGTGGGGCTTGTTACACTTGTGGATCAAGTGACCACAGGAAGGGGTACCCCAGATGTAAGGGTAATACCTTGGGGGTCCATTCTGCTAGTCTGGCTTTCTCTCAGTATGAGGAAGAAGAGATAGCAAGGGTGCCCTTCCCTATAGAATCCATTCCCTCAGAGGAAGAGTCTGAAGTTTGTCTAGATTCCTTGGAAACTAGTAGTGCTGGAGCCTTGGCTCTCATTCCTGTCCTATTGCATAGTAATAATTCTGTTGAGGATAGTGTTCAGGTAGTACGTGTAAGTACCTCTACTGTTAGGAACACTGGGCACAGTCCTACTGATGTAGCTTCCTTCATAGTAAACCCACAAGTTCTTGCCAGAGTTCCTGTGGGGGATACTCAGTTGGTTGGTAGGCCCTCTCTTAATGTTCCAGTAGCACCTGTCATTCAAGCTGTGAATATAGAAATGGTCAGGGCATCTGTCAATGTCAGGAGAGTGGTTCCTAGAAGAGTGCTGGGTGAGTTGAGCCTTCAAGACTTAGGTCCTGATACACTCTCACCAGACCCTTCAAGAACTATGTCTAAAAATTAGGCTGTTTTAGCCAAGCCTAAGAGAAAGCCTAGGCCTAAGGGGAAACCCATGGCTAGTGGAGTCAGAAAAACAGGCAGAGGAAAGGACACTATTCCTCCTGCCTTACCTACAAAGGATGTTGAGGTAGCTGGAAGTGTCCCCACTCCTAGTTTGGAAGAGGGACCCCCAGAAAACCTTGCATCCTATGGGCATCCTCAGCTGCCTAGTATACAGGTAGAAGAGAGTCCTAGGAGAACAAGAAGTATGGGACAACAAAAAAGGAACCCATCATGGTTAGGCCTATGGAGAAAGGCCTGCTTCCAATTGGATGATTCTCCTCCATTGAAGAAAAGAATTCACCAGGAAGGTGGGTTACTGCAAAGTAAGCCCACAAAGCCCACCAGAGCAAAGCTTGAGAGGTTGGAGGTGACCCAGGTTGTGAGGCCCTTCCTCCTACAGTTGGTGTGTGACATTCCCCTTGTGATGCATCCTAGTGTCAGGATATCACCTGTGTGATCTAACACGGTGTCCAGTTAAAGCATCGATTACAAAAGGTTCGAATGCAAAAGGTGAGAGTCAATAGGATCAAAAACCAAAGGTTCGAATTTTTTTTTTAATGATACATTTTTTGGGGTTTCCGTGTAGGTAAAAAAAGTGGTTGTTACCACAAAAACAGGGGTTGTGGGGGGGGACCCCCCACAATTATTTTTTTCTTTTTTTCGAACCTTTTGTTTTCGGTCCTTTTTATTCGAACCTATTGTAATTCGAACCTTTTGATTCAAACCTTTGACCTATAACCGTCTAACACACATTCCTGCTGGCCCATGATGGTGGTCCCAGAGGAAGACCAATGTAGGGGTCTCACTCTCTGTCACCAGGTTGACAGAAGTGAGACAGGAATTCAATTACTCCAGAGTTCACTTTTAGGAGTGAACTCATTGTTACCAGAAACAAGGCCTGCTTTTATTATCCCTTTGGCTCTGGAGACCTCAGGCGATAGTTTGCAATCAGGGATCACTGATCATAGTCCCATATGCCCTTATGCCAACCCACAGAGAATGGCTGCCAAGTCAGTCATTGATACCATGCTGAATGACAGCTACAGAGGTAGCTCCTCTGCTGTCATCAGTAGTGGTCAGACCGAGTGGGGGGATGGTGAAGTGACATGTCAAGTGTCACTGAGCTGTCATCCACAGGATGGTCTGAGAGAGAAATCTGTCAGATCTCTCAGGAGTTTTATTGGAGCTCTCTGTGGGCCTCAGAGAAGGATTTGGGACCTTCTCCTGTCAAATCTGTTCTACAAATCCCTGACTACCTGTCAGTGGTCTGGGCCTTGCCATGTTTCACATCTTGGCAAGGTAAACTATTCTCAAGGCTTTGGTGAACCAGGACAGGTTGCCATACAGCTTCCTGTGAATAGTATGGTGGATTTTATCTTGAGAGATAAAATTGGAGCCCTGCTTGTGGCTAAAGAGTGGGAGCCAGAGGAAACTGTGTGACTCCCTACCCTGTGTCAAAGCCGCCTTTCTAATGGCTTCAGTGAGGATGGTGTAGTGTCTCCTCACCTGACTCCACATCAGCAAGGTGAGCTGGAGAGTTTGCTGAGGCAATCTCCCCTCTTGTTGTCACTGACACCCTTTATAACAGGATGATGGGAACCAGACTGTATACTGGGAATAAGTGAACCCACAAGGATTGGGTATTGTGGTGGTTCAGAACCAAGACAAAGTTCTAGTTCTAACAGTTGGTGTGAGATTCCCCCTGTGTTGGAACAAAGAGTGTCTGAGCATTATACTTGTCAGGAGTTCAGTTCTGAGGAACTGGAGGGATATCCGTGTAAAGCCAGTTTTGGATTATGTATGGACACTAGAGCTCTGGGTTCTGTCCCCAAGAAAGAAGCACACTCTTCACTAAAGGGTAGCACCTTAGTGGGTCACCTCTGTATTAAAAAGTATAGAGGTTGTTATGATCTCTCTGCAGGGTATGGCAACACATCCCTGTCAGTCTGTGCTGAGGAGGAGACAGCAGTTTTGGCCTTTTCAGAGCCCTACTTCAGTGTACGGTCTTCTGGATTGGTGGCTGCAACTGACACCTGTCAACTGAGCTTAGCCCCTGTTCTGAATGGGAAAATGGATCTCAGCAATACACTTCTGGACAACATGGCAGATTCAACCCCCACTTGGAAGGAACTGGGTCTGGCTCAAGAAACTGGGTGTCAGGACGTTCATCAGGCCAACTGGTTCAGGAAGACAGCCAAGTGTCAAAATGAACAGGAGCCATTGGTCTTCCTCATGCATGAGGTTGGAGTATGTGGGGACAAGATGCAACCTCTTGTCAGTGATGTACTCCATGTACTGAACTGGGCAACCCCCACTACCCAAGCCCAAGTGAGGACTTTCCTGGGCCTCACTGGGAAATACAGGAGTAACGTGGCAGCCTATAGAGATATAGCTGTCCCTCTGACTGCCCTCACTACTCATAGGGGACCTAAAGAGTTCTTATGGACTCCTGAGTGTGAGAAGGCCTTCACTGGCCTAAAAGAATCCCTAGGTCAGGCCACCGGTTTAAGGGCACCTGATTGTAAAAGACCTTTCTTAGTGCAGACAGATGCCTATGACAATGGGATAGTTGGAAGACTGTCACAGCAAAATGACAACGGTGAGGAACACCCTATATGTCTAATCAGCTACCAGTTTAGGAGTGGAGAACTCAGTTGGCTCTAGGTGTAAACAAGTTGTTTTTTCATTGTATGGTGCCTTAGGAAGTTGAGGTCCTACCTCTATGGGACTCACTTCACTGTGTATGCTCCCCCTCAAACCTTGAAGTGGTTGATAGATGTTAAGGGAGAGAATCCAAAGTGGCTCAGGTGGTTCATGAGTCTTCAGGCATTGAACTTCACTATTGGGCATATGCCAGATCCCAAATGTAGCATCTGTTGGTGGCTGAATTGGTTAAGCTATTCATTTCAGATTTGCCTAAGAATTTGGATCAGGCTCACTTTTTTTCTCCCAAATTCAATAATATCCCAATGAAATGCATAACATATGCGGATGACCTTGTTTTAATCGACCGCACGCAGATTGGATTACAACAGCTATTAAACAAACTACACGAGTACTTGAATCATAACTATCTTGAATTAAGCACGGAAACAACTAAAATAATGACTATCAGGTCATCAGGTACCCAGAAAGACAAAGCTCTTAGGTGGAAAATTGCTAAGGAAATCCTAAGCCCAGTGAACTGCATTTGTTATCTTGGAGTTAAGTTTAACACCTCACTAAACAAGCATCACTGGAGGCAGGATCTAGTAGATCGAATGACACAGTTTGGAATTCAAGGCGCTAAGATTAATAAAGAGTTTGGGAAATTCACTTTATCACCGGTGATCACATTTTACTTGCAAAAGGTAGTCCCCACCATAACATTTGGTGCCGAAGCCAGCTGGAACCTGGACGTCCAATACTGGCATAGACTCAAAGCGAAATTTTGGCAGCGTGCGTTGAGTTTACCATTTTATGTTTTAATGACAGGTTTACGCTATGAACCTCTCACTGACTGACATCACTCCCTGTGCTTGGACTGACCATCATCTTATTACCTTCTCTTTACCTAGATCCTTACCACCTACCACACGACCCACAAAGTTGCCTCAAATAATCTCCAGAAACAACCGCAACATCACTACAGAGAACCTCAAACCTCTTCTCGCGCCTATCAGTAAAGCTAATCTACCCACGCAAAAAAACAACCCAGCAGCCATAGTAGACCTATATAACAATACTTTAGAACTAGCCCTCAACCAGATAGCTCCTCTCAAATAACGAAAAGCCAAACCTATTGCCCACTCCAACAAATGGTTCTCAGCAGAATTAAAAGCTCTCCGTAATATTAAAAGAACTGCAGAAACTAGCTGGAGAAAAGCCTCTTCTCTCTCCACTAAAGACAAATTTGCTTCAGCTGCCTCCACCTACAAATCCGCCATCTTAAATGCTAAGAAAGAGACCTACAACTTGAGAATACATAATGCCAAATCTGGCACCAAAGAACTCTTCTCTATACTAAGAGAACTTGAATCACCACTGCCCCCTACAGAGGACTGCATCAAAGACAAGGCTTGGTGTAACAATATCCAGCTTGCCCTTGCTAACAAAATTGCCCTCCTACAAACCAAGATAGAAGCAAAAAAAGCTAGCCTTGCCTTCAAGCAGAACCCCAGCAGCAAAACTAACCACACTACCCCTATCTGCCCATCTTTCCACTTCTCACCAGTCACAGAAGAGGAAGTAATCAAGATAATCGCCAGCCTCAAACCATCCAACTGCAAAGGTGACATTTGCCCAGCATCCGTCATCAAAGATGGTACTAATGAGTTAGCCCCTCTCATCACCTCTCTGATCAACTCCTCCTTCAAAAACTCAGTGGTCCGCAACAACCTTAAAGAAGCGTGGGTCCTACCCCTGCTCAAAAAACCTAACCTAGATCCCAACATCCCCACAAATTACAGGCCCATCACCACAGTCCCATTTCTTCTCAAAATCTTGGACAGGGTAGCCTATCTCCAAATACAACAACATTTGGAAGAAAAAAACCTCCTAGGCCTGCGACAATCCAGCTTCAGACCAAGGCACGGGACTGAAACTGCCCTCTTGGATCTAAAAATCCAAATGGATGACGCCAAAGACAAGGGAAAACTGGCCATCTTGCTCTTGTTGGATCTCTCTGCTGCCTTTGATCTGGTTGACCACCAGATCCTCACTCAACACCTCTCCTCAGCTGCTGTATTCTCTCAGAATGCCACCAAGTGGATCCAGTCATTCCTGTCTGACAGGGCGACTAGAGTCTTCGCCCCCACTGTGGCTGCGGACCCTATCCCAATCACATGTGGAGTGCCGCAAGGCTCCTGCATCTCTCCCACACTTTACAACATCTTCACGAAGCTCCTATTTGACCGTCTTGACAAACTGGGTGTAAGCTACACTAATTATGCAGATGACACCCAGGTCCTCATCACGCTCACTGGTAGCTATGAAGAAGATGCTGCAAAGCTTAATGATATCTATTTAGAAATCCAAGCCTGGATGGCCACACACAGTCTTTGCCTTAACGACGATAAGACAGAATTTCTTATTGCAGGCTCCCAGGCTCGCCTCAACAAACTGGACCAAAGGTACCAATCCTTTACCATTGATGGCAACATCATAAAAGTCTCCAAAGAGGTTAAAACATTAGGTGTATACCTCAATTCTACCCTTTCACTAAAGAAACAAATAAACTCTACCATCTCAGCTACCTCATACACCAATAAATTGATCAATGCCTGTAGGCCTTTCCTCTCCACCTCTAGCTGCCTCACCCTATCTAGAGCGCTGATATTGTCTAAATTAGACTATTGCAACACACTCTACTTAGGCACTACCAATAAAAACTTGAACAGACTCCAGATCCTGCAAAATAATGCACTAAGATGTGCCCTCAACCTCCCGTGCAAGGCGCACATATCCACGGTCAGAAAAGAAGTCCACTGGCTCCCGATCCATGACAGAATTAAGCTAAGAACACTGGTCATCACCCACAAGTGCCTATCACATACTGCCCCACGTTACCTTTCTGACAAATTCTCTAGACACTGCCCCTTTAGACCCACCAGAACACCTTACCTACACAAACTAAAGATCCCTAATTATAACCTAAAAACAGCAGGGGGCTCCAGTTTTCCAGTGCTTGCAGCACAATGATGGAACACCCTCCCCACTACAATTAGATCGTAAGCCGCATTCTGGCCATTCAGAGCCATGGTAAAATCATGACTACTAGCCTAAACAGCCAGAATCTCACCGACATGACTTGGCTAGCCGCCGCTCTCCACCTGTAGTAATGTTTACTCCACCTACAGCCTATTCAGGACCAACCTGTAACCCGGTCCGCACTAGCCACTGTAACTTTTTTTTCTTTTTGCATACTCTCTGTACATACTTTTCTCGGTATATTCTACTCTTGTATGCAAACATTCAGAGCCTGGACTAATGTACGCTTTGTCTGTTGTACTTTGATGCTCGTGTAACGATATGTAACTCTGCTGTACACATGATTATGCGCCCAGTTACCTGAGGGTTCGGATGCGCTTTACAAATAAACAAACTAAACTAAACTATCGTTGAATTCTTTATACTCATGTGTAATTTGGAAATCACTAAGTGCACCTTGAAAAATGTGTGTGACCCCTTTAATTCCAGCATACCAAATCTTTGCGACAAACTCTGAAGAAAGAAGCACTAGTTTGTTAGACCAGTGGAAGATTATTTTGGAGGGTCACCTATCAAAGGCCAATCTAAAGCAGTCAGGCCTGATTAATTACCCTCAATGGGTCAAAAAGAAATTTGAATCTTGGTCTTGGATTAGCAACCTAGAACAATGTGACAAAATGCAATCAACGCTGAAGGCTGAAACAGGAGCCCATAAATTAAATAAACAATGCAGTTACTTGACAAAGTGTCCATCACGCTACTATCGCGATCAATTCTTGAGAGTTTGCCTAAATGCGTTGAACACTAAAGAAATGTTGTGGCAACGAGAGAACAAAGAAATAACGGACAACATATGTCGTTATTGTCTGAGTGACACAGAGTCATTACAACATCTTGTAATAGTCTGTCCCGGCACAAGGATCCAACGTATCTGTCATCTTGGGTCTTTTGCACCTTTAGATAATGATATGGAAAACTGGTGGGGGTGTGGGATTGCAGGACACAATATAAAAATAACCTGTGCTGTGGTTAATTTTATGGACTCGATATTGACGAAAGTTGTCAAAAATAGTTAAGGACAGGGGCAGCTAGCTCAGCGGTTTTTCTTCTGTGACTTTTCTGCTTCATTTAATTTTATGGTTAATTCTGATGTGTTGTTTGAAATTTAGGAATTGGAGTCTTTGGGCCTCATTACACGGAAGGCGGTGATCCAGAATGCTATTAGCACCCTGGACCATGCCGGTAAATTACCGGCACCACCTTGGCGGAAAGGGGATTTACCGCCCCATTCCAAGGTTGGTGGGGTGGTAAATCCCCCTTCCACCATTGCCCTTCCCCATTCCCATTTCTGCCCCATAGGGCTCTATGGGAATGGGGAAGGCGCTAATTACGGCACCACAATTTTGCGGTGGCGTAATTAGCTCCGAGGTCCCTTAGCGGGTTGGTTTTTAACGCCTGCAAAAAGCAGGCGTTAAAGCACCAACCCGCTAAGGGACCTCGTAGTAAGGCGGTAATGGTTAACGGTCACCGTTACCATTAACGGTGGCCGTTAACCATTACCGCCTTCCGTGTAATGAGGCCCTTTGTCTCTTGACTTGTGTGTTACAAAAGTTTAACTTCATTAATGTTTTGTTAAGATAGCTAAACTGAAGTTTCAATAAAAAAAAAAATGTAGCAATGTTGATGGGCTGTCCAACAGGGTTAACCGACTGGAAGAGAGGACCTGTCCAGGGGTGCATTAGTTCCCCCTGTCCCTTAGTCTGGGGGGGGGGGTTTATATTAGGAAATATTCTCTTTACTGCACCTATCCTTCCATCTTTATGGAACCCCCAAACATTTTGCTTTTATTTTTCAATCTGACCTGCACTTTTTGCAGTGCAGTGAAGCCTTAAGCTTCACTGTACTGGCCTTTGCTCACATGTTATGGGGAAACTGATATGTCCTTAAGGCTATCAGTACTGGGAAACAGTGTTTCCCTTAGTCTTGTGACTATGTTAATACTGTAAGAGGATTCAATTCAACACTACAGCTAAGTCAATGCCTATTCTGGGATACTGAATGGAAACCCTTATTGATATATCTTTATGTCCAGTTCATGAGTTCTGGATGACTACCCCTATATAACACCCCTCTCTTGGAATCCCCCTGACCCCACTGAGCCAAGAAGTAGTTCTGTTTTGCAAGTTAAAAGGTTTATTTGAGAATTTAAAATATATATATATATATATATCACACTTTATAATAAATTAATAATTGAATATCACACTTAATCTGAGCAGTAATCAATAATGGATAGTCTGGCACTAGCACACCTCTTTATAATCAATGATGAGTGGTTATAGGATGGATAAGATAGCAACAATACTTTTATGGTTTCAAGTGGATGCAAGGTGGAATGAAAATGCAGTACAGAAAATAACTTGATAGGGTTTCAGCAAAAGACAATGGCCCTCATTACGACCCTGGCGGAAATCGAAAAACGATGGCGGAAATGTAATACCGCCATCGAATACCGCTCGGTGCGATTATGACCCGTCACCGTAAAGTACGATGCCATTAGCGACACCGTAGTGAACGCCAACGCTAACTGCACCAAGTACGCACACGCGCGCCATGCAAAACCGTAATTACCACCATGGCACAACGGTACGCGAATGCTGACCCTAGCGGACATTTACTTAACGCCATCAAGCATGGCGGAAAGTACCATTCCGCCATGGTGAGAATTACGGCATCGTGGACCAACCGTAAATGGCCCTACTGAGTGCCTGTACACCACTCCCTGCCCACATTGCACAACTCCTCGTAGGTGCAATGAAGTCACACAATGCAACCAGTGAAATGTACAAGTCACCCATGCATGCCAACGAACAAATGAATGTAGGGGCTCCAAGTGCCTTGTGAGTGGCCATCCATATTTGGCATGTCACCATTGCCGTACTGATGCAGCACAGGCACGTGAAGGTTCAATTACAGCAATATGAACTGAAACATGAGACAAAACAACAACAGGCCCCCATCGCTTGACACCAGTGTAAGGCAACATTCAAAGCAGTATCCTGAGGGAGACTGCACCAGCCCTGTACTCTTGCCAGTAAACAAACCAACCATCAGCATAAGCATGTACCACACAAGTTGGCAGAGTGACTGAGCAGCCAGGCTCATCTCAAGAGGGGCCAATGGGAGCTGCAGGGCACAGATGGCACGAATACAGAAGCTATTCCAATGGACATGACCTCAGTCTCCCTCCAAGAAACGCACGCAAACACAGGCACCTGTGACCAGCCATTTTCTGATAATCACATCATTCCACCAATCCACCTGGCTGACCGGCATCTGTTACACAAAAGCTAATCCCCCGCCCCTGAGCATGACATCATTAAAACAATCATAATGGCAGCCCCTATCCTTGACCTCACTGGGCTTCGTAGGCAAACGCGGCCAGTACAGTACCACGCAACTATACTCAGAAGCCGGAACCCAATGCAGATCTTCTCACAATACATCGCTCCACAAATAGGAATATGCTACATTACTTGCAAAGAATAACGCTACACGGTTAATATCAGAATAACATTTTAATGCACATCAAATTCACCAAGCCCATACAGCTATTAGGTCATAAACTCCAAAATATTTTTCATTACTGTGGGCTGCATCCGCAATAAATGACCAGCTTCTTCTTGTGTGACGCCCTGTTCCTTCATGGTACACAGGGGCTACATTCACGTTCAAAAAGGCAACATGGAAGCGCCTAGAACCGCAGGGCCGTCCCATTAGGTAGGCACTAGTCCAGCTGAAAGGTTGATATGTTGCTCCTAGCCATTAGTACTGCGTAAGGGCATGTGGCCCATTGGCGATCGTCCCATAAGATCGTAATGGTGCTCCACTGATTAACTCAAAGCAGCAGGTGTCGGGAGTAAAAGCCATTTGCAGGAGTGGCATACAGATGGCAGCAGCAAAAGGGGAGGAGATACCTGTCACCCAAATGAAAAGAAAAAGAATAGTATGGGCATCAGAACTTCATTTGTATTACTCACTTCAATGATCACACTAAATCTACAGCCATATGCATGCTAGCCCACTCAAAAGGATTGTTTCCACCCAAAAATCACTTGCGAATCATAACTATATACATCGAGGTGAAAACACTATTACAAACGAGTGTTTGTGTGCATGCGTCTGTTAAAACAGAATCCATTAGATGGGATTAGTAACGTGCATAGACACAAGTGTTTGAAGGCGCGTCGAGACAGGGAGGGTTCAACAAGGGCAGATAGACGATGGTCCCACTATGGCAGCTCTGCATCACATAGCGCAGGGGAAGGGGATAGATTCCAAAAAGCCATGTACATGGCAAACTCTCAATTAAATCATCTGTCCATGCATCCATACATCATTCCCTCATCCCGGTATAAAAACGCCTGATTATTCACTCACATAACATTTGAAATTTCCATTGAGTCTGTGCGTAATGCAGTCTGCAAAATCCACTGTGCTCCAGCCCGGAATTCTAGTGTTGTGAAGTAACATGTATTTGGGAACGTCCTGCCTTATCGTCCACTACGCTATTGCGCATCCCATACTATTCATATCAATCATTGCATTCTCGCCATGGCCCCTGTCCCAAGGACATTAAACAATAGAACGTTATATTTGCAGTCAGACCTGTGGGCGTCTCCTCGCTGCTAGCTGAAAACCGAAAGCGCTGTCCTTCGAATTACTCATTTGCAACATCACGTCGAAAAGGCATCTGTGACCGCTTGAAATCACAAATTCATCCATGTAGTGCGGCAGTGTGTGAAAATGGCAACTGGCTTCACTCACAAATGGGACGCCCCGCCCGTCGGTGAACCTCGGTACAGTGCTGCATGAGGGTCCAGCGTTAATCGAGTACTACATTCCACTGACCCTTCACAAGTTTGTTCGCGACTGCAAAGATAGTATGTGAAACAATGGGACCATAGCAGAATGAACATATAAACCAATATTTCACTGCCATCGGGATTAAATACATGATTGTAATAGCAAGATGCCATGCGTCACATTGCAGCGTTGTGTGCGGGACGTGCTCGCCCAAAGGGGATTGCAGCTGGCACAGGTGGAATGAATCACCACAGGTGGAGGCTATACAGCCTGAAAACACATAAATTGCACACCCAACCCCCTCCCACAACCACACCCACTCCAAAATGCTACCGGCAGGACTAGCGATGTTGGCCCTGGGGGACCTGATAGCACTGCAAGTACTCCAACTTCAAGAAGAAGACGAACACCAACTACTACAACAACCGGCCGCACAGAGGAGACGCAGGAGGAGGAGGAGGGCAAGGCAGGGCCAGCAAGGGCCACCAGCACAGCCACTACCACCACGCAGGCAGCCCGCAATCCCACGCCTCCGAGCTCATCCGTTCAACCTCACTGATGAGCAGATCCACACCCTCTACCGTTTGGACCGGGACACCATAACCGCCATTGTGAACATGACACACGCTGACCTTGTCAGCATGATAGATAGCCCAACCGCCATCCCACCCCTACTGAAGGTGGTGTCTGTACTCCACTTCCTGGCCACAGGCACCTACCAGCACACAGTCGGACAGTTGCATGGCATTTCACAGCCACTGTTGTCACGGACACTATTGCAAGTGCTCGATGCCCTCCTGAAGCACGCAGACGACTACATCTCTTTACCACGCTCGGAGCAGGAGATTACAAACACAAAAGTGGGATTCCATGCACTTGCCGGCATACCGGGTTGCATTGGTGCCATCGACTGCACCCATGTGGAATTGGTTGTCCCACATGCCATGGAGGCCCAGTACCGCAACCGGAAACAATATCATTCTCTTAATGTACAAATGGTGTGTGACTCCAACAGGATCTTTACACATTGTTATGCCCGATTTCCTGGATCAACCCATGATTCTATGGTCTTGAGGAACTCTACAATACCACGCTACATGGAGCGACACGCAGGGAACAGATCCTGGCTACTCGGTGAGTCTCATTTCATGCATGATAATGTGGGGTATGTGATGCGGCAATGACCTGGCAGGAAGGGGGGGATGCGTACGTAGCAATGTCATTCCACAAACATCCTTTATTGCTTTATTGTCCACATACAGGTGATGCCGGGTATCCACTGAAGAGATGTCTCCTTACACCACTCCGGTACCCACAGAACCAGCATGAGGAGGACTACAACCATGCCCACTCACGTACCCGTGTAGTCATAGAACAGGCATTCGGCCTACTGAAGGCTCGTTTCCGCTGCCTCAGCAGGTCTGGCGGGGCACTCCTGTACCGCCATGAGAAGGTTGCAAAGATGGTCATGGCATGTGTCATGCTACACAACATGTGCTTACGTAGAAATGTGCCCATGCCCCCTGACGCAGAACTGCAAGCACCTGAAGATGGTCATGATGAGGGTGGGGATGTGGCAGCACCTCAAGGAGTCCGCGAGGCACAGGAGGCCCGTGAAATTCGTCAGAATATCATAGATTCATGCTTCTAGCACTCACGCCTGGTGGCTGATACATGGACACGGGACTTGTGGCACTGTGTGTGTCTGGAACATGCACAATGTGGACTGTACGCCTATAAAGGCCTCGTACACAAAGATCAATGTCCACACATCTCATTGGATGATTATGAAATGTTTATAGCATATGTGAAATTATATTACACACCCCACCGACCCGCCACCCAAGAAAGCCCAACACCCCCCCTCCACCCTCCTACCTCCCCCCCGAACACCAGTGTCCAAAGATGCTCATTGTCAGTGGGCAGACGCTATTGCAAGCCCCCTCTCCGGGTATCAGGGGCACCCCTGCCTGTGGAGCGCAGGTTCCTCCCAGATCTACGTTGGGGGCTGCCCTGGACGGAACTTGCAACGGATGATGTCTCTGCCTGCTCACGTCCATGCATGTCCCTAAGGGTTTGTGAGAGCTCAGTGAGCACACGGCGCACAGCGGCAAGTTCACCACATACGTCTTTGGACGTCGCATGCAGTTCCCCCCTCAGGCTCTCGGTGCTTCTCTCCATTTGTACCCTTAGTGTCTCTGTGCTTCTCTCCATTTGTACCCTTAGTGTCTCTGTACTTCTCTCCATTTGTGCCCTAAGTGTCTCAGTAGATGTTTCTATGGCTGCCTTAGTACCCCCACATTCATCAGCATGCTCCTTGAGGAGCGTGGCCAGTTGCTGCTGTTGCACGATCACCTGGTCGAGGGACTGTTGCCTCTGCTGGGCCATGCCCATTTGCGGTGGTGTCACAGAGGGGCTGATCACCTCATGTTGCCTTGCCACAGGGCTTGTGGGGGATGGCCAGTCGTCGTCTTGTGGGTGCCCCTGCGTGGTATCCTCATGGTGTACGGGATGAGACAAACAGGGGGATTGAGACAGGTCATGGATGGGTCCTACATCGACAGCACCGTTTTCTGTGTCGGAGCATGCTGGCATTAATGCAGTGTCACCTATGGTGCTGCTGCCACCAGAAGCAGTGCCTTCTGTGGCATCCATTGGGGGGACCTGTGGTGCTGCTGTTGTGGGCATGCTGGCTGCTGGGGTGCCTGTTGAAGTCCCCTCCTGTGTGCTGCCACTTGATTTGTGCTGCTGCCGTGTCTTGATCCGTGCAGCTGAGGTGGAGGGTCTTTGGCCGTTGGTCTTGGCCCTCTTTGCAGGTGTGCTGGTAGGGGTGTCCTGAAGCTCGTCGTTTGAATCGGACCCTGTGGTGGAGTAAAGGAGGGCGAGCGTTATTTATGGGTCTGTGGAAATTGGAATGGCAATGTATCACATGCATTGGGGTGGTACCTGAGGGTGATTTGGGTCAGGGCCTTGGAGGTGGTTTCATTTTTGTGTGGATTGAGGATGAGGTTGTTTTGCAGCCTGCAGTTAGGGTGTGCATGCTGCACGTGTAGAGGGTGTTTTTAGGATTTTTAATTGTTTATGTATTTAATGTGACTTTTAAAGTGCGCTATCAGGCCAATGTATGTGGACGTTCTCCTGGACATGTGTTTCTGTTGCACTATGTGGACACATGGTACTTCACATGATTGGACATTGTGGATTTAGCATTGTTTTATTTGGCCCACCTACCTGATTCTTCGGATGTCTGCACTCCTTTCTCCATCCCTCCGACTCCCTCTATACTCTCCATTCCAATGGTGGAGGCACAGATTTCTTCCCAGGGGGTAAACTTGATGGGTGATTCCGATCCTCCCCTGGTAGCTGTGGCAATGTTACAGTTGGCTGATAGTATGCTCCGTACGCGTATCCGCAAGTCGTCCCATCGCTTTCTGCATTGCTGTGGGTTGGGGGGTGCGCTCCCCACCGCACTTACCCGCTGTGCCACCAGGGCCCATGTGGCCTTCTTGTTCGCAAGTGCCGTCCTGGTCATTTGCGTCGAGAAGACGACGGCAGCATTCTCCTGGAGGGTCTCTGTGAGCACGGTGAGTTCCTCATGGGAGAAGTGGACCTGACGCTTGCGGTCGCACGCTTTTTTAGCAACTTTTCCCATTTTGATTGTTTTAACTAGGGTGGCTAACGGGTTGGGATGTGTCACAGGGTCGGATTTTTGAAGGTTGTGTTGGGATTCTGATTTTATAGGTGTACGGCGTGCTGTTTCCCGTTCCGGTCCCATGTTTTTACTTCCGTTTCCGTATGTTTACGGTCACCGTATTTTGCGATTACCGCTCATTACGGTGACCGCTATGATGGGTGGCGGAATTGCACCTAGGGCGCCGTACGACGGCGGTGAGGGGCGTTTTGGGGACATTTCCGCCATCGCGGACTTTGCACTTCCGCCATGGCGTAATGCTCGTGCCCGATGGGTCAGAATTAGCCGCACTTTACTCCATCGTGCAATGGCGGAAACGCTATTTACGCTATGGCGGTCAGGTCAGTTACTTTCCGCCAGGGTCGTAATGAGGGCCAATGTAATCACTTTCTTGGACAATTCACCCCCCCTTTTATGCAATGTAAGGAGATGAAGATGAAGATGACACAGTTCTTAGGAATGCAATGAAATAGAATTCAGTTCAATTCCCCCCCAGCAGCTTATATAACAGATAGGAGTTTTGAAACACAGGCAAAATGCTTTGAATATGGTGACAATGCAGTGAGAAATATGCTGAAAATGCTTTTAATTCCCTTCAGGCGGTTCAGGGTGAGTGGTATCTAGTTAATATGAGTTCAGGCTCACTCTAGCAATGATTCAGGGATGGTTCTTAAGAGGCAAACGAAATTTAGCAGTTCAGGCAAAAGCAGCTATCTTTTTACAAGTAAAGAAATCGGGCCAAATCGCAAATCGCGGCAAAATTCGCAAGTCCGAGAATCGTGATTATGGCAAAATTATGAAGAGTAGCAGGTTCGTTCTAAGCTCTACCAGATCTGCTAGGTACTCACAATATATTTTTGAATTAGGCCTCGCCACGGATCTGGTCAGGTTTTGGACTGGACTCCGGTTCTGGTCTCTGCACTTCACAGTGATCTGGATCAGCTCTCTGGTTCTGCTAACAGCGGTCTGGGTCACTCTGGATCTTTGGCCTCTGGTTCTGGATACTGCTCTGCTTTCTCTGGGTACAGCACTGCTTCTGGATCTTTCTGGCACAGGGTTTCAGACCAGAATCAACACCTGGGTCCGGCTGTGAATAGTCTGCAAATGATTTTTGGGCCTGCTGACAAATACTTTTGCTTGCAGTGGGCCTTCTTGGTTCAAAGTGCTGTAGTCTCTGTTTAGCTTTGAAGTCTAAGTGTAGGATCTCTGGATGTGAAGTCGTCGGTCAGCATGCTCCGCAGCAAATGGAATTGAATGTCCTCTCTAGCTTCCAGTGGCTCTTTTTATGTCTTTTGAAAGTGGGTGTGTGTGCAGCATCACTAGCCAGCCCCTCTTTCAACTGCCCATTGGTCAAGCTTTCCGCACTGCTTTGATTGGGGGAAGGAAATGTGTGTCATGGTGATGCTGTAGGTTTTATGGGTCAGAGGATCCTCCCCTGGTCAGTTTGCCCACAAATCTATATTTGACCTAAAGACATATTTCATAGATACACAGTGGTTTGAAATTACATGCACCCATCACGTATCACATGAGGTATACTCTGTTCAAACTCTGATTTTTCTAAGAGCTTGCATTCAGAAACGGCAACATTTTGCGGTTTTTAACTGGTTTTGCAATATTGGTTTTTCATGAAAAATTATACACATATACACGGCCTGTCCATACATACTCCAGTAAATTCCCATGTCTCTAGCTTAAACACAGAGTCTGTAGTATACATAAATAGCAGGGTTTTGCACCAGAACATCACACAAATTGGAGTTTGGGCTTGAATCGAAGGTACATTTTTTAAATGAAGGCTCTCAAAGTTATACATTCCTGTCATTTGATTACAAAGAGTTATCAGTGTTTCTGTAAAATATATATTTTGCTTTCAATTCAGTTCTCAGAGTGTTGGAGTCCGCCTCCAAGACTTGGGTGGGTCAGTGATCCCATGTGTCTTCTGGCAGGCAGGCCTTTGTTGACAGGAAACAGTCAAAATCAACATATTCTATTCAAGTGCAAGAGCCTATTGTGTGGTCTCCAGGAGGCTCCCAGCCAGTCTGCCTTCTATCAATCAAGAGGTCATGTGAGATTCTAACTCCTGGTGTGAATCTCTGGAGGTGAGAGGTTTCCCAGCCTTTGGCCTGTTAATTAAATCAGATTGTCTTCTGGGAACAGCATGTGGTTAAGATTTTAATTAACTCCCAGCCTTTGATGTAAAGGCCTCTCCTGCAACTCCTGACATGCAGTTTGCCTGTCAGAGTTTAGACCGCTAGCGCCGCCCTCAGTCAAAAGCAGGTACTGCATGCAATTTTTTTGGATCAGTCCTGAATTCAAGCATTTCAAACAAGAGATATTACATGGAAGTATATTGTCCAGGTTCAACAAATGGCATTGGTGTAGTTCTGCAGTAAAATAATTTTGTGCCCATAAATTAGCCATGTTTGACCTGAAGAAAACGAATTCCCACCAGTTATGGGTTGCTTTTGGCAATCAGCATTGCCCCTTTTACAATGGTTTTAGGCTCTGTGCCCTTCTGTGCTCACAACATAGGCAAAATGGGTGGCAGCCTATTCTTCATGCATTTCCCTGTGCATTTTCTGGGAAGTTCTGGCCATCATGATGTTTTCCATGCCAGTACTGCACAGTTTTTGTGGTAGGGCTCGGATGCATGGGTAAAAACATCCCACAAGCCCCCCTCTTGCGATGGCCATTCTGTTTCACTGATGGAACTCGCAAGATCTGGGATGCTCTCCTCATCTTCTTCCGGTAGATGGCACAGTTCAGCATCTTTTCCTCCATCCGGTACTGATCGATCGGTTCTCCTCGCCGGTCCTGATGGGAATATTGGGCGGTACCCCGGGCCCCTTGCGTCTCTGCTCCCGGTCTCCGGATCGTCCTCCTTGGCCAGTCTCCAGGTTTTCTTTCTCCTAGGACGACAAAGGAAGAGCGGCAATACCTATTCATGGACATTTCTCCCCCACCATTAATATAGTGGGGTGGCATATATATTTTAGAACTCAACAGATATGAACATGCACATTTTTTTAAATTAAGAGACGGGAATACATAAACTTGAGAAACACAGAATTTGATAGGCTATATGTAGGATCTTCTAGGGTTGGAATTGAATTACTCTGGAGCGGTACCCTCTGGGATTGCAGAGGACTCCTCCAGTTGTTGCAGAGTGTGCCTGGGATGGCAACACTTCAACTGGTTTATGTGGACCCACTTGTCTTCCCCCTCTGCCAAACCGCCTTTGGGGATGCGGATCTTGTAGGCCACAGGGGAGATCTTGTCTATAATCTCAAACGGTCCCTTCCATGTAGGCAAAAATTTTCGCTGTTTGGCCTGGTTCCTTTGGAAATTGTATAAATAGACCCGGTCCCCCACCTGATATTCCTTCCTGGAAGTTTTCAGGTCATAGTGGGTCTTCATACTCTCAGCTGATCTTTCTAGATTCCGCTGAGCATAGGCAAAAGCATGTTGAAAGTGTTTCCTTAAATTCTCCACATACTCATGAGTTGTGGAGGCATTTATTAGTGTCTGCTCTTGGTTCCTGTAGAGCAAATGCTGCGGAAGCACCATCTTGCGTCCAGTCATTAACTCGAATGGTGACATTTTGGTTGCAGATGAAGGGGTAGATCTGATGGCCATTAGGACCAGAGGTAATCGGATATCCCAACTTGACCCAGAATCTGCCACAAACTTCTTTAATATGCTCACAATGGTTCAGTTATATCTCTCTACTGCCCCAGAATTAGCTGGCCTGTAAGCAATGTGTAGCTTTCTCTTGACCCCCAGTATCTCCCACAACTTTGTCATTACTTCACTGGTGAAGTGGCTACCCCTGTCTGACTCAATCCTTTGAGGTAGACCAAAACGGGAAAAGATGTGGTTAATCATCAGGGCAGCTGCTGTTTCTGCCTTGCAATTTGGGGCTGGGAGACATTCCACCCACTTGGTAAACAGCATGTAACGGTCAACATGTACTTGTTTCCTCTAGACGAGCGAATCACAGGGCCTACAAAGTCGATTTGCAAATCTGACCATGGCAGTGTCATCCCCCTCTTTTGGAGGGGTGCACGGTGCGTGAGGGATGATGGCTGAAATTGTGCACACACAAGACACCCCTTCAAGTATTGGTCAAGGTCCTGCCCCATGTGTGGCCAGTATGCAACCTCTCTTAAGATTTCCAGTGTTGTGTGAAACCCCCTATGACCGGCGGTGGCCGCATCATGGGCGTGACTTAACATCAGGCTTCGGAATGAGGTAGGAACCACCCACTGATCATGGCCAGCTTTGGATTTCCTTACCAGCAAACCGTCTTGGATTCGGAACATTTTTGGACATTTCATCAACACTCTTAGGTCCTCTTTCCCAATGTAATCGGTATCCGTCAGGGGAAAGTTCTCAGGGTCCTCAAGGTGTTGGTAAAACTTACCAATGATTGGATCCCCCTTCTGAGCTGTAATCAAATCAGCATCAGGGTCTCCTTACTCCATTGTGCAATTGAAAGATCCTTGTGAGCATTTGTCTGGGACCTAGTGATAACAGTGACATGGATTTCCCCCAACAGAGACTCAATCTCAATTAGATCCCCTTGGATGGCCCCGGTTTTGGCCAGCTGATCAGCTAAGTAATTTCCAGTTTTGTCTGGTCCCTCTACTTTGGAATGACCCTTGATCTTTTTCCAATAGATGGTCATCTCATTCGAGGTGACCAGATCATCAATGTTTTGGATCAACTTCCCATGTTTCAAGGGTTTGTTGTTAGCACATAACATGCCTCTGGTTTTCCAATTAACCAGGTGCTCCACGAACCCGTTCCGTACATAATCAGAATCTGTGATTATGACCAGTTCGTGGAGTTGATGTTGGACAGCAGTGAGGATGGCATGATGCACAGCCATCAATTCTGCCACCTGACTACTTCGGGGACCAATTTTGTATCCAGCGGAGGGTTCTGGGGACTCATTCACCCATGCATTCCCTACGCCAGCCACCAGTTCTTTCTCCCCGTTGTTGTCAACATGGTAAGAGCATCCATCCACATAGACAGTGGGCATTCCCTCACACTTGTCCTCTTCAAAGACTTTGTGCGGGGAATTAAGATATGCCTCCATGTTGTCCTTGATTTTTCGACTTTCGTCCTCGAGACAGTTTTCTCTGGCACAATCATGCAAGTCAGCCAGACCTTGCGCGAGGGGACTCTTCTTGTTTTGGCCATATCTGACCTCCACAGGAAAGCCTTGCATTGACAGAATCCAGGAAGTAATTCGGGAATTACATTTCCGGCCTGGATTCTATCACTTTGGAGATATTGCAGAGGCTGGTGTGGAGTCTCCACTATGATGTGTTCCCCCTGGATAAACGGGCTGTAATTCTTCAATGCCCACACCGTTGCCAGGAGTGCCTTCTCACAATCGTTGAATTTTTCCTCCACAGAGGATAAAGTTTTGCTCGCATAGGAGATTACTTTATTGACCTTGTCATGCTTTTGGTATAATACTGCCGTCAAACACGTATTAGAGAACCCCGTCTCCAGGAAGAACTCCTTGTTTCTGACCGGGTAAGCTAGGCAAGGCGCTTGTGAGAGGCTTCTTTTGAGTTGTTTTACCGCCTCGGCTTGTTCTGGACCCCATTCCCACTTGACCCCCCCCTTCAGGAGATGAATCAGGGGTCTGGTGATCTCTGCGTAGCCCTCAATGAACTTTCTGCTGTAATTAGTCAGTCCAAGGAGGCTCCTTAGTTCCCGCAGAGTTGTCGGGTCTTTTAGTTTTTGGAGTGCTTCAACCTTCTTTTCCTGGGGACAGAGACCCTGAGGAGTAATCCCATGCCCCAAGAAATTAACACAGGTTCTACACCACTGTGCTTTCTGAAAGGAAAGTTTTGCTCCGGCGGCCCTGAACTGGGTCAGAACATAACGGATCTCCGCTATGTGTTCCTCCACAGATGAACTTTTGAAGAGGACATCATCTACATAAGCCAGGTTACCCCTCGCACCCAGGTCGGGCATGGCCTTATTTAGGAAAATGTTGAATTCGTTGCCGGAGTTGAGGTATCCGAAGGGAGTCCGGGTCCATGTGTACTGCTGGCCCCCAAAGGTAAAAGCCAGCTTGTATTGGTCCTCCCTACTGACAGGCACGGTCCAGTATCCATGGGCCAGGTCTATTGCAGTGAATACCTGTGACACCTGGATCTGGGCCAGCCCTTGGTCAATGTAGGGCAGAGGCCATCGGGAAGTATGGACCCGTTTGTTGAGCTCCCTGAGGTCGGCGCAGAGTCTCCACTGGCTGTTTGGCTTCAGTATTCCCAGCACCGGATTATTGAAGGTGCTGTGTATTGGACAAATTATTCCCCGGGACTCAAGGTTCTTAATTATTTCAGTAAGGGACTCCATGGATGCGAGAGGCAAACGATATTGCTTCACAAACACTGGAGTCATGCCAGGGTCTGTGGGGATTGTTGTTGTGTGGATGTCGGTGCAACCACAGTCATATGAGTCTACCGCAAAGAGATCTTGGAAAGCCAAGAAAACTTGTTTCAACTTTTGCTTTTGTTCCAGAGTCACACAGGCATCAGCTAGGTTGACTCTCTCTTCCACCATCTGCCTGAAGCCTGAAAAGACTTCTGGTTTGGCTATTTCAGCGGCCTCCTCCAGCTGGGTGGAGAAGTCCCTGGTCACTGTGCTGATTTGGACAGGAGGTTTCAGGTGGGAAAGGCAGCCCTCATGGACCTGGAAAATCACCTCATCCCTCCTGAAGTCACAAGTCACATCTTCCTTACCATAAGGGCAAGAAGTGTACACCAGGAAGTTCCCCCCATGCCGGGTAAAAATCCTGTCTGGTGTTGTACTGTCATCACTGTCACTGTCAAAGCAGAGCTTGGGGATTGGTCCTAACAGTTAATTTCCTAAATCAATAGAAAAATGTCGGTCATCAACCGCCATTCCAATAATGGTGCCTGCGGCTAGAGTAATACTCTTTAAGTTGCTGTTATCCACCTCTATTGGAATGGTGTCATGTTCTATGTTGACTAATGGAGTTGGGTTTACCCCCAACCCTTGCTGTTGGAGAGAAGCATTTAGATGTATATAAGCATCAGGGTTTTGCAAATATTGTCCTCTTTTAACTTTCACTTCCAGGGAGAATTGTTGGGTCCTTTCTGGGATGGTGACTTCCTCTTTGATCTGAATTTCAACTGCAAAAGGTAGCAATTGAGCTGACCTAAATGCTTTTTCTAGATCATCAAAGCCCATGGGATTATCCGCTAATCGGGACCAAGCTTTGAAGTTTATTAGGTCCAAACTAATGGCAAAGCGATTGAGAATGTCACTGCCTAAGTAAAAGGCGGCAGTGACGTCTCGCACGACCCAACAATTATGGACTATGCTCTTGTTGCCAATGGAGATTTTGAGCATACACCTACTTGGCAGGAGATGTTTGGAATTAGGTGCTTCCAGGTCCATTTCCCATTTGTCTATCAGTTTGAATGTGGGAATGGCTGGATCTTTTGGGAGTTGGCGGAACATGGCTTCGCTGATGAAGCTCTTACCGTTGTTCACACACACTCGAGCGAGAACAGAGTCCTTCCCATCATTTAACTGAACAGGGATGAACAACTGCTCTCCAATTTACTGAATATCAGCCAGGCTCTGAGCTGATTTCACATCTTTCTGGACTATAGGAGTGGGAGTTTCTGATTGTGGATTAGTAAAGAATTTCAAAGTGTTTCCTTCCAGCGTGGAGTACCACTTTAAACTGGAAGGAAGGTTGATTTTCAGAAATAGAGAGGACCCCCCATCACCAGTCTGTTGTCGTACTGCTATTACTGTCACGTCTGGAGTTTGGTTGTTCTGGAAGTGAAATTCTACTTGGTCAGATTTTTGTTCAACCATGTGGCAGGTGCCGTTTAAACTAACATGGTTGACACTCTGTTTTAATTTTATTGGTCGGCTAGTCTGGGTCCAGAGGACCTTGTTTACACAATCTATTAGGGGTGGCAACCTTCTCAGGAGGACATTCCCTAGTAAACAAGGGGTGCCCTCTGGAGTCACTACTATGACCGGGTGTTTCACCTTGTGTCGCCCAATTTTAATGTCCAAGTTTGCAGTCCCCTCAACGGGAATTTCCTTCCCGTCAAAGTTCTGCAGTTGTCCAGGAAGAGAGGTGAGAGGAATACGGTAATTCTCCCCCCTTCCTGCATTTAGTTCATCAAAGGCCCTTTTGGATAGAAGGGTAGCTTGGGATCCAGTGTCCACCAGTGCCAAAATTGTACCCTGCCCCTGTACTTGTACCGGGACATAGTATCTTCCCTCCTTCTCCTCAAGGGGGCACAGATAATGCACATTTTTGGACAACTGGTGGGCTAACTTTCTGGTTTTGGACATTGCTAGAGAAGAGATTTGGGCAGAATTCTGTGGAGAGCCTTGGGAATCTGAAAGAAAAAGTTGGCAAATGGAGATCAGAACCATTGTGGGTTCCCCTGGTTCCGGTTCTGGGCTGCCCCCCCCTTCTTGGAGGCAGTCACCAGGATGGGTTTGAACCAAGGGATTTTGGTATTGTGGGTTCTGGGATGAGATGATGGGCGGCGGTAGCTCAGTCTCCATATCTCCCCAGTCTGGATTGGAATCCCTTGGGACCCATTTTTCCTTGGGAGGAGTTCCCCCATCTCTGAAGGAGAAGGTCCTTTCCCCAGGATCCTCTGAGGATCCCTCTCCCTCAAATTGGAAGACTTGTACCTCCTCCACAAAGTGGGTCTGTTTGGGTCCTTTGTTTCTCCTACCCCCCCTCTGCTCGTTGGGAGGCAGGCTTTCAGGGGTAGGAGATTTTGTTTCCGGTTCCTGGTTTTCTAGGAGCTGTTTACAAGTTGGGAAGGAAGCTTCCTCCAAGGCTTTACACCCCCTTCCCCTTGTGCCTCCTCCCTGGGAACCGGTGTGTTATCGGGGTGCTGCCCCCGTCATTGTTCTGGAGCACCAGGTCCAGAGTTTGGGGCATTCTGCGGTGGCATGCTCATCTGAGGGTTCTGTTGAGCCCTCAGTATGTGACCCAGATCCCGTGCCATATTTTGGACCTGGAGCTCTAACTGGGAAACCCGCTCAGGCTGATACGGGGCTCTATTTTCTCCCCTGGGCTGATCCCGGGAAGGGTAGCTCTCCCTTCTCTGGTAGTACCCCTGGTTGGGAAGATTTTGGTACCCCTCCACCCTGGGCCTCCCCTCTCCCGTATTAGGTTGTCTGGGCTCAGGGAATTGGGAAAAGAAGGATGGATGATTTTGGGGCTGGAAATTGGGCGGATACCTGGGGAAAAAGTTCTGCCCAGGATTTGGAGAATTTCTGCCCTCCTGTGGGAAGTTGGGAGGGAAGTTCCCTGGGTTAGGTGCTTGGCCGGATCCCCCCCTTGGGCTGGAGGAGTCCACACATAACCCAGGATTGGTCGGTTTCCCTTATAGCGGGGACTTACATAGTCAGGGGAGCGGGGGACCCCATTTGTGGGACTATCTCCTCAACTCCCTGTCTGTGACTGGCCCGAGGGCCTTCTGGGCTGTGAATTATTAGGTGCAGGTAGGTTTTTAGGCCCCCCCATCTCCAAATCCAAAACGGGGGTGACCTTTACCTCTGCCACCTTGGCAGCAGCAGGGGTGCTGTTGGTTTTGGGATTTTTCTGGGTATTGCTTTTATTTTCTATGGGCTTCTGCACCTCATAGATCCGGGTAGCCTGTTCAATGACCCAGTCTAAAGATCTTTTCTCATGAAAATCTCTCACGAGCTGGGTCATTATATATTTGAGCAAGGCATGGAAAAATGTATTGACAAATTCTCTGCTGTCTGTGCGCACCCTTCTGGTGGTCTGCGCAAAGGCACGTTTCAGTTCTTGCACGAATTCTTGTTGGGCCTGATCCTCCCCACATTGCAAATTGTAGGCTGCCTTGCGAGCCTCTTGAGGATTTCTGTGAACAGAAAAATGTTTCAAGATGGCCGCCTTATAGGTGGACCATCTTAAATGATTTTGGTCCTCCAGCCCCGCAAAGAAACTGGAGTATTCTGGTGAGAAGGTCCACTTTACATACTGAATACAGCTTTGGCTGTCCTTCAAATGGAAAGTCTCCATCATTTGCTCGTAAAGCTCCAAGTGTTCCCAAACAGAATACTTGGCGTTCTTGTGATAAGGCGTGATGACACTCCTTATTGCCTTTATTTGCTTCAATGGGTCCTTAAGCAAGGCCCTTTTTGCCTTATTGGCCTTTTTGGTTCGGGTAACCCTGGTCCATTCATCCTCTGGCTCAGAGGCACTGCTCCCAGAGGTTCCTGTCTGATCTTCCAGGTTTTCCTGGATTCTGCGAGCCTGGGATTGGCTGGCAGAATGTGGGGACCTGGTCTCCTGTGTCCTGCGCCGTTCAGAGGAGTCTTCAGATTCCTCCTTGCTGCCAGAATTTGATGGGTACCCCCCCACTGACCTAACTGGGCAGAAGTTTTCAGGATGCCCTTAATGGGCCTATTCTCCTGGGGTTCCCCACTAAATTGCACTGTGCTTGGGTGCCCATAGCCGGATGCCCGCCCATCCATTCCTGGGAGGTACTGGCCTATGAGCACCATGCTTCTGGCTGGATAGTAATCTGCCATCCCTGTGGCCCGGTGCTCATGTGCGCCAGGGGACATGGGGGTGGCAGAGTCCAGGGACTGAGAGAGATAAAGGCCTCTGGTACTAGGGCTCCTGAGGTTTTGCTCAGGAGTTTCCCTTTCCCAGCGAACCTGGTCTCTATCCGCCCCTGCTCCCTGTTGCAATGCAAGAGCCTGCGCCTTCAGTTCCTCAGTTAAGGCCTTACTAGACTCCATCAGTCTCTCCTGCATTGCTACCTGTTGTTGGAGCCTATCATTGTGCTGGCAGAGAGCCTCATTCTCTCTCTGCGTTTCCTGATTGGTCCTGGAGCACTGGGCCAGTCTTTGCTGCAGGAGGGTTACCTCCTGAGTCCCATCCCTACTGGCCTGCTCCTGTCTTGCCAGAGCATCCTCCACCCTCCTGGTGTGCTCTAACAAGTTCTGGTGTTCTTTTTGGAGGTCACCCAGTCCCTGGAGGGCCAGGTGATTTTCTTCCATTTTCCTTTTTAAGTGGCAGACTTCCTGGCCTAAGGTATCCCTTTCCTGACTAAGAGCCTGCATCTGTGCCGCAAGGTCGTCCCTTTGCCTTTGGAAGGCACCAGTTTTCTGGCGCTCCTGGTCAAACTCTGCCTGGGTATCCAGGTCTTTCAAAATCAGTTTATTGCTCTCTGCCTTCTCCCTATCTATGTGGCTTTGCAGGGTGACTACCTGCTCAGCACATGCCCTATTGAAGTCTAACTGTTGCTCCAGCTTTTTCTGGCTCTGCAGTAGGGAGTCCAAACCTTCTTGGTATTCCTTCTGCAAGGCCAGAAATCTGGTAACCTGGGCCGCCTTTTCCTGTTGCAGCACATCCATATCCTCCTTTATTTTAGTGCTGTACCGTCTGCTGTCATTTTCTGACTCCTGGCTCCTGAGCAGCCTCTGCTCAGAAGAGTCCAGATCAGATTGGGCCTTCTGTAGTGCCAGCAGTTGCCTACTCGCCAGATCTTGGCCTTCAGCACATTTGTCCTGCATGGCTCCCATATGTAAATATAAATATGCCGCTACCCTGGCAATCTTGTGGTTCTCATCCTTGGCCTTGGGGGCCATATATAGTTCAATCAGGGCCACATGTAGGGGACCCTGATCTCCCCATATATCTGACCCTGTTTCAGTGACCTGTTGCGCGATTGCCTGCAACCAGACCGTTTGGTTCTGATGAGTCCACTCACCTCTCACAAATAGCTTATGTAAGAAGTGTTCTCTGGCTATTTTCATATCTACCAAGGTCGTCATTCTGGAATTTGAGTTCCTTCCGGACTTACAGAAGTTTGTATTTTATTTTTGCAAAACAGACCTTTTCCTTAGAGTGTTCCTTTGAGGAGTGCTTTACAGCGTAACACAGCGTGGTGATCCGACCGGATATGTGTATCTGGTCATCTGGCACACTGTATTAATCTGCACAAGTGATAGATCTAACCCAAACATCCCGGACGAGCCCCCACTTTGTAAGAGGATTCAATTCAACACTACAGCTAAGTCAATGCCTAGTCTGGGATACTGAATGGAAACCCTTATTGATATATCTTTATGTCCAGTTCATGAGTTCTGGATGACTACTCCTATATAACACCCCTCTCTTGGAATCCCCCTGACCCCACTGAGCCAAGAAGTAGTTCTGTTTTGCAAGTTAAAAGGTTTATTTGAGAATTTAAACAATATATATATATATATATATATCACACGTTATAATAAATTAATAATTGAATATCACACTTAATCTGAGCAGTAATCAATAATGGATAGTCTGGCACTAGCACACTTCTTTATAATCAATGATGAGTGGTTATAGGATGGATAAGATAGCAACAATACTTTGATGGTTACAAGTGGATGCAAGGTGGAATGAAAATGCAGTACAGAAAATAACTTGATAGGGTTTCAGCAAAAGACAATGTAATCACTTTCTTGGACAATTCACCCCCCCTTTTATGCAATGTAAGGAGATGAAGATGAAGATGACACAGTTCTTAGGAATGTAATCAAATAGAATTCAGTTCAATTCCCCCCCAGCAGCTTATACAACAGATAGGAGTTTTGAAGCACAGGCAAAATGCTTTGAATATGGTGACAATGCAGTGAGAAATATGCTGAAAATGCTTTTAATTCCCTTCAGGAGGTTCAGGGTGAGTGGTATCTAGTTCAGGCTCACTCTAGCAATGATTCAGGGATGGTTCTTAAGAGGCAAATAAAATTTAGCAGTTCAGGCAAAAGCAGCTATCTTTTTACAAGTAAAGAAATCGGGCCGAATGGCAAATCGTGGCAAAATTTGCGAGTGCGAGAATCGTGATTACGGCAAAAGTATGAAGAGTAACAAGTCGGTTCTAAGCATGTTGAAAAGCTGGGATTCTAAGCTTTCAGAGGAAAGTTAAACCAAGTTCCTAGCACAAACGGTTCCAGAGATACGGACGATTAAATAAAGGTAGTTTTTCGGATTTGAAATTTTAAAAGTTCAAAGCGACAGGTTACAGCTTGCAGCTAGAAAATGACAGGTGACAGCTTTGCAAATGACAGGTGACAGTTAGGAGGCAGTTCTGGTTAGATTAAAATAGTTTGGATTAGATTTTTTTAACTAAGAGATTGGTTCTGCACAGTTCTGATAGGTACTCACAATATATTTTTGAATTAGGCCTCGCCACGGATCTAGTCAGGTTTTGGACTGGACTCCGGTTCTGGTCTCGGCACTTCACAGTGATCTGGATCAGCTCTCTGGTTCTGCTAACAGCGGTCTGGGTCACTCTGGATCTCTGGCCTCTGGTTCTGGATACTGCTCTGCTTTCTCTGGGTACAGCACTGCTTCTGGATCTTTCTGGCACAGGGTTTCAGGCCAGAATCAACACCTGGGTCCGGCTGTGAATAGTCTGCAAATGATTTTTGGGCCTGCTGACAAATACTTTTGCTTGCAGTGGGCCTTCTTGGTTCAAAGTTCTGTAGTCTCTGTTTAGCTTTGAAGTCTAAGTGTAGGATCTCTGGATGTGAAGTCGTCGGTCAGCATGCTCCGCAGCAAATGGAATTGAATGTCCTCTCTAGCTTCCAGTGGCTCTTTTTATGTCTTTTGAAAGTGGGTGTGTGTGCAGCATCACTAGCCAGCCCCTCTTTCAACTGCCCATTGGTCAAGCTTTCCGCACTGCTTTGATTGGGGGAAGGAAATGTGTGTCATGGTGATGCTGTAGGTTTTATGGGTCAGAGGATCCTCCCCTGGTCAGTTTGCCCACAAATCTATATTTGACCTAAAGACATATTTCATAGATACACAGTGGTTTGAAATTACATGCACCCATCACGTATCACATGAGGTATACTCTGTTCAAACTCTGATGTTTCTAAGAGCTTGCATTCAGAAACGGCAACATTTTGCGGTTTTTAACTGGTTTTGCAATATTGGTTTTTCATGAAAAATTATACACATATACACGGCCTGTCCATACATACTCCAGTAAATTCCCATGTCTCTAGCTTAAACACAGAGTCTGTAGTATACATAAATAGCAGGGTTTTGCCCCAGAACATCACACAAATTGGAGTTTGGGCTTGAATCGAAGGTACATTTTTTAAATGAAGGCTCTCAAAGTTATACATTCCTGTCATTTGATTACAAAGAGTTATCAGTGTTTCTGTAAAATATATATTTTACTTTCAATTCAGTTCTCAGAGTGTTGGAGTCCGCCTCCAAGACTTGGGTGGATCTGTGATCCCATGTGTCTTCTGGCAGGCAGGCCTTTGTTGACAGGAAATAGTCAAAATCAACATATTCTATTCAAGTGCAAGAGCCTATTGTGTGGTCTCCAGGAGGCTCCCAGCCAGTCTGCCTTCTATCAATCAAGAGGTCATGTGAGATTCTAACTCCTGGTGTGAATCTCTGGAGGTGAGAGGTTTCCCAGCCTTTGGCCTGTTAATTAAATCAGATTGTCTTCTGGGAACAGCATGTGGTTAAGATTTTAATTAACTCCCAGCCTTTGATGTAAAGGCCTCTCCTGCAACTCCTGACATGCAGTTTGCCTGTCAGAGTTTAGACCGCTAGCGCCGCCCTCAGTCAAAAGCGGGTACTGCATGCAATTTTTTTGGATCAGTCCTGAATTCAAGCATTTCAAACAAGACATATTACATGGAAGTATATTGTCCAGGTTCAACAAATGGCGTTGGTGTAGTTCTGCAGTAAAATAATTTTGTGCCCATAAATTAGCCATGTTTGACCTGAAGAAAACGAATTCCCACCAGTTATGGGTTGCTTTTGGCAATCAGCATTGCCCCTTTTACAATGGTTTTAGGCTCTGTGCCCTTCTGTGCTCACAACATAGGCAAACATGGGTGGCAGCCTATTCTTCATGCATTTCCCTGTGCATTTTCTGGGAAGTTCTGGCCATCATGATGTTTTCCATGCCAGTACTGCACAGTTTTTGTGGTAGGGCTCGGATGCATGGGTAAAAACATCCCACAATACTTGTGGTTATTTTGTATCGCATGTGGTAACTTTTTATCGTTGCACACAGCAGCTTACACTGCAGTGCAATGGGGTTCATTTTTGTTTTGCTCTAAACTAAGACTCAAAGGATTTTTTGATTATTCTAGAGGTGCTTAAAAGATGGTCTGGTGGCAGCAGTGACTTTTCCCCACTTTTTGGGGAATTTCGTTTTAGCTTAACCGTGTTTACCGCGTTTGGCTACTTACTGTGGCTACTGGTCAAACATGGCCGTGCCACGAGGTTTTTCGCCCATTCTTTTTGCATCTTGTTGTTTAGCCTTCTTCCTGGCCTCAGAGGCCAGAAAGATCCTTATAAGGACTTCCAGTGCCTGGGAAAGCAGCAGCTTTTGGCGGGCTACTGGAGGGCTTTGTGTGTTTGCAGGCAGGATGTGGGCTGGGTCAGTCTGACCCTAATACACATCCTGGTTTCAGCGTGTCTGAGTGGTATGCATTGGACCACTGTGGGGTGTGTGTGTGGGCTAGTTCTGCCATTGGCTAGTGGGAGTTTCGACGCCTACCTGGCTTTTAGGATAAGAAGAGAGCCCCTGCATGCATTTCTCAGAGATCCTGGAAGAACCTGAAGGAGCCAAGAATCCATCCAGCTGAGAAGATCCGCAAAGAAACCTGTAACCTGTCTGAAGGAGGCCTGGCAACCAACTTCTGCTGCAGTCCTGGTGGAGCCCTGTCTGTCTCGTGATCTTCAGTAGGCCTGCGAAGGTGCTATGTCCCCAGGAGTAGAGGGACCATCCACTCCTGAAGCCTACTCGGTGCCCAGCACAGAAACTGCCTTCAGAAGTGCCCAGGAATTGTCCTGTGGCTTCACCAGCTTCATTTCTGGACTACCGGGTTATCTTCGTTGCCGTCCCGAGTTTCCGCCTGAAACGTGGCACACTCTCAGCTGCCACTGCAACAACACCCTCGGCGTCTTAGCACCAAGGGGACCGGAGAAGGACCGGAAAGTGCGACCATGGCAACTGAGTCCTGCCGCACCACTGTGCGCGGCATGAATGTTCTGAAACCTGCTTTTCTGATCCACCTCCAGTACCATTTCTTCATCAGGAGTCCTTGCACCAGCAAAAGATCCTAACCAGAAAATCACTCAAATCTGCAACCCGTAAACATCGAGGACTGCAGAGTTCAGTGGGAAAAGCAAGCCAGGACACCCTTCCTTTGTTCTGGAAAGTCTTGGGAAGATTCGGAGTGAGGGCGGTAAGTTACTGAGCTTTTAACATACCCCTGCACTCCCATTATAAGTCAATGGACTTATAATAACCTTTATCCTACCACTATTGGCTTTGTCATTACTTGCCTTGGCATGACTTCTGACTGTTGGGGGTAATTTTGGGCACTTGTCTATATTGAACCCTGGCTCTAAGAATCCATCACTGGAACCCATAGACCCTACCTAAATTTTTTCCTGCATCCTAAGTTCTGTGTATTTGTATCCTGAACAACAGGGCACAAGGCCCCAGGCATCTTAGGGTTGGACAATATTAGTTAGGGACCATCTCTGTGGACCTTTTTGTGTATGATACTCACCTATTCATTCCCTTGCAGGAGTATTTTGATTTGTATTATGCACTTGAACCTGTGACAGTATAAATGTATTTTAATTTGATGGTATTGGTTGATAAGTCTACTTGCTTGTGTTCATTGTTCATATAGTGTGGTTTGGCTCTAATTAAATAACTGTATTTTCATACATCCTGTCTAAGTGTAATTTGTGACTCCCATTGTGTGACCTCATGGTGGACCCTTTACACTCTCACTCCTGTGAAGAACTTAGCCTAGACCGCCTGTCACTGCTACCTTAAACTGGTTTGGCTACAGCTTCCCAGAGTTGTCCCTGTCACAATATAGGTTGGCCTTCTATATATCTGTCCACCAGGCCAGAGTATAGAAAATCAGTCTGACCAATTTGTAGTCAGGGTTGGATGGTTGGTCTAATTTTGTTAGACCTCTCCGCTGCTTTTGATACTATTGATCATACCATACTTTTGGCCGGGATGCAAGAAGCTTGTATTTCGGGCCCTTCATTGATTTTGGGCCCTTTTGTCCTGTCATTCTCAATCTGTCTCGTTATTTGCTTTTACATCTTCTCCTGTTCCTACCACTTGTGGGGTCCCCCAGGGCTCTGCTCTGCCCCATTGCTTTTTTACATCTATTTTCAGCCTTTGGCAAGTCTTATTCACTCAAATAGTTTTTTTTTGTATGCTGAAGACACCCAGCTGCTTCTTAGGCTTGACCTTGAGGGCAAAGGAACTGCTGCCTGCCTAAATTCGTGCCTTGATCATGTTGGCCAGTGGATGGCCAGTGGATGGCCTGAACATGTCTTAAACTCAATGGGGATAAAACTGAAGTCCTGGTGGTGGTGGGCCCCCTTCTTCATCATCTCTATGGACCTCAGGTTTGTGGCCGTCTACTTTGGGTTTGCCTCCAGTTCCAGGTCAGTTAGTAAAAAACGTGGGTGTTAAGATTTCTGCTTCTCTCTCACTTGTTGCTGAGGATTAGTTCTACTTGTAGTGATGATATTTTTTAGCATAAGCAGTTGAAAAAAGTTCTGCCTCATATTTTGCCCAGTTGTCATGCTCTGGTTATCAGAGCTATGGTAAATGACAGTCTCAATTACTGCAATACCACTTTGTTGGCCCATCGCTTGTACTAGTTAAATTGCTTGTAAGTATTGCAGAATGCCGCAGTTCGTCTAGCCGCGGGTAAACCTTATGGTCAAACTGTCTCTGCTGCTCAGCGTAACTTCATTGATTGCCCATTGTGGCATGCATTCAATTAAAATCTTTGTGCATGATCCAACGTGCTTATTATGATAAAGGTTGTGTATCTTTACAAGAGAAAAACGTCCCATCTGCCCGGCTCATCTTTTTGGCTCTGCTATTTCGGAGTTACTCACGTTTCATCGCTATCATTTGGAATGCTGTGCTGACCCTGCTTTTTCAGTGGCAGGTCCCAGGCTTTGGAATTCTGTTTCATGATCTCGTCGGTCCATTTTTTTTCTGTGCTGCTGTTTGCATCTTTAAACACCATTATGCCTTTTGGGGCTTGTTTGCGCTATAAAAGTTCTAGATAGATAAAGAGATAGATAGCTATTGATTCTCCCTTTACAATTGACTGTCAAGCTGACAGCATGTCACATTGAAAGATCCAGATAAGTATAATGTGGAAACCAAAGAGCTAGACTTGCCATTGAAAAGATTATGCTCATGATATATAATTATTCATATCATTAATATTATAATTATTTTATTTAAGTTTCACATGGTTAGCTACCACCTTTAACACTGTAAAATGCATGCAATATATACATGCACATAATTAATAATTCAATAAATATGAGTAATAAATAGAACAATTTCTTGTATACATATAATGAATAATAGCAAGATAAAAGATTAATTTAAAATATAGTTTCCATAAAAACAGATGGTAACTAAATCCCATCTTTAAGAATAAGCATCATTTTACAAAATCTGAATCTTTACATCATATACAAAATTTCTTTAGGTTAATAATTTCATGATTTCCTCCCATATATAATGGAATGAAATTTAACACTGTGTTTCTACCTTCATAGATCAGAGACCAGAACTGATTCATGTGTATACAATTCATATCATGTACCAACATTAAGTACCCTTTTTCATGCAGGGATGTTAAGCCAATACATTCAGTCAGCCGGTTTCTAACAGTCTCTAATTTGTCCCCACATATTCTGCATACTCGATCTTTCATTGGAATTTTTAACCATGCACCCGTATTACGCAACACTGGTAGCTGGTTAAGCCTTAGTAAGAGAATAGACCTTCTTACCTTAGCATTTTGCAGAATAACAATATACGCGCATGCAGAGTCTGTATGGAACGCCTGCATAGGTTTCCCCGCTAAGTAGGCAGATTGAGTATCCCGATCCCAAATCATTGCCTTTTTTTAAAATGTCGATGAACCGGGTAGCCAAATTATCATCAGGCAGAAGAGTGCAACCTGTTTCTTCCAGAAAGTAATTCATCTCTCTATGCCATATCTTCAAGGCTGGAAAAGTGCACAATCTGCCATATTGGACACAAAACTATGAATAAACAGAATCAGGGTTACCTGCACATAGCCTCGATTTAAGATAAAAATATCATGCTACAATCATTTTACGTGTAGACAGGGAGATAAGGTCTAGCTCAAAGAATACCCCACGACTGGCACACACTGTGGGAGACCCAAGACACCCCGCCATAGTCTTTCCCCTCTAATTGCATTAACCAAACAGTCTCCTTAACAGAGAGTACTTCAAGGCCATAAAGTGCGCTAGGGATTATACAACTGTTATATAACTTCAAAAGCCCCTCTGCTGAATACCCACCGGATTTAGAGAAAATAGATCTGGTTGCCTTAAGCTTTGTGATTGCCATATAGACAATGGCTTTAGAAAGTGCCTCTTTATCTTTGTTATTTGTGATAAGCATGCCAAGATATAGGTAGCTTGCCACTTCTTCAAAAATACTACTGCAGATTTTCCATCTAATTCACTTTTTTAATGATTTGATTTAATAGTCATAATTTTGGTTTTGGACAAGTTAATAATCCATGTTGCTCAGACTATTTCCCCAAATTATTCAGACTATGTTGTTATCCTAATGCAGATTTATCGATAATTACAATGTAATCTGCAAAGGAATACCAAGCAATAGGATAGGTACCTATGCAACGGGGGTGATTATTACAATTCTTAAAAGCTCCTTCTAAATCTGAAATGCATATATTAAAAAATATTGCGGCCAATATGCAGCCTTGTTTTAAACCAAAATGTACTGGAATCTGTTCACTCACCTCACCCTCTTGGTCTACTCCAAGCTGCACAGTATTATCAGCATATAAAGATTTAGCAAAATATAACATTTGGGAGTGTAGTCCACCTTTCTCCATTTTACCCCAAAGCACTTGACGATCCACCATATCAAATGATTTGCTAAAATCAATATAGCAAATAAATAGTACTTTAGTTTTGGATATTAGAGTTCTATGAATAAGATGTGTTAAGACCCATATGTTTGACAGAGAACTGTAGCCCTAGCAAAAAACAGATAATTGATTGCAAAAATATTGTTTTCCACTATTCACACATTAATATAATTCAGAAGCAGTTTGCTAAAGATTGTGATACTTCAGTCTATCTAAGTCATGGAGAATCTCAAGGACCTTTTTGTACACAGATATCAATACTGTGCATCTCCAAGATTTACGGATTTGGCCCGGGTGAACTATTTCGCTAAAAATAGCATATGAAATATTAGCCCATACTTTTGCATTTTCCTTATATAGCAAAGTAGGGGGGCTATCAGGGCCTGGTCCTATTATTTTTTTCAATTTCGGCCTCTGTAAACTTAAAATATTCTTTATCCCCTATATTCAGATATCAATTTGTTTTTCAATAATTTGTTCACGATAGTATGATGTTAGTATATAAGTTCTCCACATAGTATTAGAGATCAGATTAATCTCTCAAATGTCAAGCATATCCGAATTATATTTTTTATAGCTGTGCCAAAATCTTTGCATTTCATTATCTTTCAATGCCAAAAACAGGAACTGAGGCCATGGAGCCCCCTATGCATTCTATACCAATTTTTATATTGCATTTCTTATTGATTTCTCGCATTGATCTTATTTCAGAGTCCTGTTTATTTCTTTTTATCCATCAAATCTTATTATTTAATTCCTTTTTCTTGATTGCTACAGATTGATTATAAACATTTCTATGTGGAAAGCTATGGGAAGTAATTTTTTGTTGTTGTTTCACAACATCCTGTAGCAAATCCTGCACAGTAGTATAAAAGATCTCCATATTACCAAAGGTAGGAAGACTGTGATCAGTCAATGCAGCTAAAAGCATTTCATTAGTACTGCAAAGTTTGTTTCCATTCCATTTTATACAAATTCCCTTGTTATTGATACAGTAATCACCCTTCAATTTCCTGTCAGTACAAATTGCTTAATATCACAATTAGAATCAAAGAAATACATTTATCAAAGAAATACATTTATCAAAGAAAAGTATATTAATGAAGCAACACATTATAGCTCAAATACGTTAATGCCAATGTAGACATGTATCAAACCCAACGTATTTGAGCTATAATGTGTTGCTTCATTAATATACTTTTCTTTGATAAATGTATTTCTTTGATTCTAATTGCGATATTAAGCAATTTGTACTTTCCCACATTCTGCTTTGATTAAGCCAATGGACATTGTAGCACTACCCTTGTCCACCAAGAGTGGGCGTAAACCTTATCACTCTTTGATGACTTACTTTGAATTCTTTGACCATTCCGTTCAATGCGGAATCAGGTCTTTGTATAATCAACTTATCTCAAAATGAATGAATGTTTATTTTTAATTTTATTTTTATTTTCATTGTATATTTTTACTATAGGTTCAAGCATTTGGATCATTGCGTACAATTTCCAATGGTATAATATATAACAACTGTTTATTTAACATAACTCATGTTGCACAATCTGCAGGCCACGCTCGGCAATTCAGCTACAAGAGCTTCAATAGCTCCGTTCATACTCTTCTATCACTATAGCTTCCCCAGTAGCATTGTGTCACCATGGAGACATCCCCGCCCCAGGGTGGAGACCCGGGGGTGGGGCGCGAGGCGTATGTGCTCGGGCTTCCCATCTGGACCATGGCACCGTGCACCGTCTCCATGGCGACGCATAAAATAGGCTTCCAGCCTGCACGAGCATGCGTCCCGCGGCTCGCACAGCAGCAGCTGGATCACAACACAGACAAGAGGTGAGAGCTGGTGCTCCTGCATAAGCTTCTGAAATGTATTAGATTTAGAGAGTGACATGAGCTGAGTATTTGTGTGTTTCCCGGCAGGGGCAGCATTGCTTCATGCGTTCTTACACATATTCGAATATGAGAATTATACGTAATCAGGTAGGACGAGCCCAAGTACCAGGTTTAAATACGCATATATCACAGACTCCAATGCATTTGAACTAAAACAGACCTTTTGTTTTGTCTCTTTTCTCCGTTTTGGGACAAATCGATTGTTATAACAATGAATGGTATGTGCTGCATTATAGTTTGAACATTATATTATCTGTTATCCATGCTTGTTTTGTATATATTGTACATCACATCTAAACAATGATAGCCTTATTGAGCAAGATATTGCCCTTGTACAGGCCTGATGAAGGTTTTTTTTCCGAAATGCATTGGCAAATGTACATTCAAGGCAGACTGAGATGATCGCTCAACTTTAAATATTGAAAATAAGCGCTACTTTGAGAATACATAACAGGAATGTGAATAAAACATTTCTTGTTATACCTACATCGATTCAATATTTATTTAGAAAAATGTATTGCTGTAGAACATTTGTTTTGAGGTTTGTTTGAAGCTTTCAGACCCTTGCATTGGGGGCTAACTGAGAAGCGCCAGTTTTAATAAGGCAAAGTCACCTTATTTGTTTTGTGTTATAGTTTTGTGGTTCATGTGCTATGGGACCAGTTTGGACTGGCAGTTCCAGGTTAAAACATTAGACTAACTGTTGAAAATTCTGAACACCAATCACTAATGGATTAACAGTGTGGTGCCTACCACTCCTCCCCTTTTATTCTACGTTTATGAAGAGTTACCATACCATTCATTATGGTCTGGCCAGTGGAACTCTGAAAACCTGGAAAGTATGCAGATTGCCTGAAAAGCCTTGTAGTTTGCTCAGTATCTGTTCCCCTAATGATGTGTATGGGTGGGGCCAGGAATAGTCCACATCAATAATCCTTTGCAAACAATATTGTAATGTTGCTCTCCCCTTTTAGGGTAATGTTAGCCATGCTAACTAAAGTATGATGTGATGAGTATAAAATGTGCCTACCCAAATACTTGGAGGGCAAATTAATATGTATTTAATTTAATATGTGTTTATTGGACTTTTGTAATGGGCTAACTCACAGGAGTGCACCTTCAGAGTACCAGGTAGAAACAAAACAGGACAGCAAGTATGATGCAGAGTTTTGATATAGGTACAAAGAATAGGAAGCATGTGATGCGGTTACATGCCCAAGTAGTCTGCTTAGTTACAGTCTACACCTGAGAAATGAGCCGACAGTTAGCCCATAGTGTGGTGGACATTTTTGCTGAGACACAATGTTTAATTGGAATATTCTGCTGCTTGCAGGTTATTTACATTACAACAAACAACTAGACACAGGTACAAGTCGGGTAACACTTCATAGGTTCAAAGTAGACTGATTTGATGGTTATCAGGTAACCACTGAGTGCGAAAGATCTAGTATTAGAAAGTAAGCATGGTAGAGTCAAGTATTGGAGTCATGGGTGGGAGGAAGGTAATATGTTTAATGCATACGGGCGAGAGTTGAGTTAGACCCTCTGTTCAAGGAGCCAGATTTCACCAAAGTCACCCTTACATAGTGGGAAGTGGGCTACACCAGAATTATGGGACCATTTAGTATAATTTCTCTTTTTTCATAGAGCCAGCAAGTGCCAATAACTGTGGTGGCTGAGGCCTTATGAATACTTGAGGAGGGGAATTGTCTGTGTGCACTGCTAACATTCTTCTGAACAGCACCCATATGGAAGCTGGGAAAGCACACATGTGTACAGCTTAAAGGGAGTGTAGATGTGCAGTATTTGTTTTATGGACATTTAGGGGTACTGTAGTCATTTTAATATGTGGGTGTGGGTAAAAGAGAGGTAAGGGGTAAGATAAGCCATTTGAGGAAGATGTTTGAGGGTTGAAGGTAGGGTAACACCAAATGTACTAGGTATTTTCATTGCTCGTCAGGTATCATGCTTAGCTGCAACAAATAGCAGATTTATACCTGCCCATCCATTCTAAACAAATGTTTGTGTTTGGGAAGAGTCGGTATTGAAACATCAAGTGGCATGCTGTACATCATAACCCTGTACCTTGCAAATTCCCAATACTGCAGCCGCTCTCTGTGACAAAAGCTCACCTTAATGCAGATTCTAGATCTGGTGTGAGTAAGGGGTCCAGGCACTGAAGAATCAATATCTCTCTCTCTCTCTCTCTCTCTCTCTCTCTCTCTCTCTCTCCCCCACTCTCTCTATTGCTCTGTCTCTCTCTCTCTCTCTGCTTCTCTCTCTCTTTCTCTCTTCCTCTCTCTCTTCCTCTCTCTCCTCCCTCACCCTAATGTAGAGGAGCAGGTAGATTATTTCTCACTAGTTCTCGCCCCCTCACCACTGTCATACTGGAAAAGCAGGAGGAGAGCAAGAAATAGGACCCACTTTATTGTTCCTATACTACATTGAGTGTATGAGAGATGTTATGCACTCAGACAGCCATACAGAATGTACCCTTGCACTGAAAGTGTGGAAGGACGTTGCATGCAAGAATGTTAGAATGCACCTATGTATGTACATTAAGTAAAACCTGACAAGGGCAGAGTGATGTCATAAAGAAGATATATGAATCTATGCTGAAACTATATGAAACGATATGAAAATACTTAAGAGTACCATTGTAACTAAAGCACTAAGAGAAACATGTAGCTAAAGTGGAAATAAAGAAGATGAAGTAACTTACTGAACAATAACTGTAAATATGCAGTAACGCAACGTAGACAGGAAACATATAGAGGCTTGCTATAGAGGAATATTTAACAAGGCAAGGATAGCCATGACAGGAAAATGGACGCTGGTTCAAGTCGAATTCAACCGAGCTACCTCAGAGACAAAGCAAAGCTGCAGAATCAGGAGACATGGGAGAAAAGATCTGTGTGCAAAGCCAACGATGAGTCAAGGTTGGCCCAGAATTAAGGATGCTATTTTGAGGGATAAGTACAGAGAATAAACAGAGTTACATGGATAAGCTCTGAATGTTGGACATTCTTCATAAGAAGAAAATATCTGCAAGAGCCAAGCTGCTGGTCATTTAAAAGTATACAACATTAATCTGAGATAGAGTGTTAGGGAGAATTCCCCAGAATGGCTAATTTCCCTTACCTACTGAGTCCCTCAGCAGCTTTGCTGGATTTCTAGGATTTATTTTTTCACCTGGTAAGAGTGTGAGCCTTTTTTCCCACTCTTACATGTGTTTTGCACTGTGTGCTTAACATTTTCTTGTGTTCATAGACTGTGGAGCCTCACCTACTCCAAAGGCACCATCTTTTTACTGTGTGTTACACAGCACCTTCAGTGCAGTAACACAGGGTTGTCTTTTTGACTTCCCAACTCCGACTCCAATTTCTGGGACTGACTACTGTCTCCCAGAACATGTAAAGTTGCCATTGACTTTATAAGTCTCCCTTAAAACTCACAGACCCAGTATATACTATCTTATATAGAGTGCCTGAAAGGGTTAATACTTATCCCTTTTTGTCTGTTTCTTTTGGAGCATTGTTTTGCTCCCTTTTCATTAAGACTTGGCTGTTGGTAGTGGTAACTACCCTATTTTTTTCTACCGCGGTTATCTTAAAGAGCCTTGGTATTGTTTTAGGCTATTTTGGTAGTCTCAAACTTAAACCTGCTAGATCATATATGTTTTTATACAGTTCCGGCCGGGTTTATTCGCCATTTCTTTTTGTAAAAGTCTTTCTCGTGTTTTACTCTGCGCACCAAACCAGGATTCGTTCCTTTGTTCACCGTATTTTGCGGGCTTCTGCACAGAAGCCCTCGTTAGGCGCCTGTATGTCTGGAGGGACAGGATGTGAGAGAGGGGTTTAGGACTCTCTGCACAGGGTCTCCTTGGAGACCCATGTTGCACTCTGATCTGATTGGTCGTGGTGACTGTCCCGGCGGGAAAAACCCTGTTTTTCTATTATGAGGGGGGTTCCCCTCCAGACCCCCCTTACTATTGTAATCATACCCCAACCCCTACAAAACACCCCCCAAAATAAAAAATTGAAAAAACTGGGTTTTTGGAGATGAAAATTCTGACGATGAAAAGTCCCACGTTGAAAAATAGGTTGGCGAAATGCGTGTATACCAACGAGAGAACCGAAGAGGAGCTGACAGAAGAGGATCCCTACCATGACTGATCCTTCCGGTGAAGCCCTGCTGCAGGTCTGAATCTTCATACTCCAATGACAGGTAAGATCTGCAAGGAATCTTCTAACCTTGAGCTGGTGGGAACAACCAGTTTACCAAACTGCTCGTCAGGCCTCCCTTCTCTGGTCGAATTTACTGTAAAGAGCTACAGTGAACCTGATAGCCATGAGCAATGGACCCTGCTTGCGTTTTAAGGAATGCTCCTTTTATTTGATGCTTTGCTCTGCTGCTGGTTTCTTCCCTGGGCCGTGCAGGACCCTCCAGTCTTCCTACTTTGTGTCAGTCTGACAGTTGCTTCAGGAACTGTGAGCCTACAGGACCTGACAGGAACGTCCGCCTCAGCTACAGCCTTCTTCTCCATTTAAGGTACTGTTCAAATCCAGTTGTTCATTTCATCCAGCTGCGGTGAAGGTGTGTGAAACCTTTCACCAATACGAGGGCTTGCCCTTCTCCATTCTTTAAGCTAACCTTTCTGCCGACCAACTTAGTCCTGATCTCTCGGCAAAGACTTAACCGCGAACTACCCTGAACTGTGTGATCTTGAGCAAAGACTTTGGTCCATTGACTTTGGGCCAGGCCCCTTTAATTTGATTTCCTCATTGTAGTTCCTTGTTCTAGATTGCCCTGCTTACTCGCTTGTTGGTGCTGCTCAATTATTGTCTAACTTTGTCTTTCCCTCCCTTTTTAAATTGCTGGAGTGCCATTTTGCTCACACTTCATTTTGAGCCTAACTTGTCCAGAAACTATTGGGGGTGGTGCAGGGTATTAAGAGTGTGATTTTTCGACTGCTTTACTTTAGTGAAACGTTTTACAACTGATGTGTAAATAAATGTATTTGTATTTGTATTCATTTTATTTGTATAGCGCAACCAGGCCCCGAGGCAACCGGGCGCTTATCTTCAAAATGTAGTTACAGCAAGGGAAGTCATTACAGTAGCATTAAGTACAAGAACATTAAAGTACAGGAGCAGTGCAAGTAAGTCAGGCATACATAAAAGTCATGATATTTGACTGTTCAGGAAGACAATTGGTCATCTGAGGTGGCTAGCCAAAGTTTAGCTTTGTGTTTGAATAGGTTCAGAGATGATAGATTTCTAATGGTGAGAGGCAAAGTGTTCCAGAGTTTGGCCACCAGGACTGGGAAGCTAACCCCTCCGGCTGTTTGAAGCTTGTATCTTGGGATTGTGAGGCTCTGGCTATGTATATTCTTTTACTCAGAAACCTTGAGTCAGTGTTTGTTTGAATCATAGTATTTGCTGTCCTTTGTGTAACTATTGATACTGCTCACGTGCTCTTGAGATAAGTCTGGCTGCTCAGCCATTGCTACCACTTTATTGTGTAGTATAGGCTTGTACCAAAGGTGAATGTGTACTGTCACTTGTAGTCCTAATTGTGTGTGGTGTTCCCAAAGGGTACTGCATATAATTCTACCTAACATAGAGTGAGCAAGTCTCGAGAGGCCAAGAGGAGCAACAGCACTCTGCATAATTAAATCAAATAGCAGTAAATAGAAGGCTGAAATTGACACGTTTGTGGTCTCTTGACGCGTGATTCAGAAGTCAAAAACACGGGCTATTCTTCAGAGCCTAAGACTTAAGATAGTGCTGTGCTCAAAATCCCTTAAATGTTCCAGGACAGTGAGCAGGCAACAAGGTCAACTACAAACAGAAGACTTTGGGGTTTATTTGGAGTTGGGTGGTAAGGGATACCGGGCACCGGTAAGGAGACCGGTGCGGATAATCCCTTACCGCCCAATTCCGAGGTCCCTTAGCGGGAACCGGAAAGGACGTGTGGTCTGACCACACGTCCTTTACGGGTCCCGCTAAGGGACCAGGGTGCTAATAACAGGCCTGCTATTCGCAGGCTCGTTATTAGCGCCTTCCCCATTCCCATTGAGCCCTTTGGGGGCTCAAATGGGAATTGGGAATGGCTGGTTGAATGGGGATTTACCGGGTCCTCCAGGGTCGGAATGACCCAGTAAGTCCCCATTCAAGCAGACCGGACCCGGACCCAGTATGGGAGTCAGCCATGGTGCTAATAGCACCATGGCTACCGCCCAACTCGGAATGACCCCATTTGTCTTATGGCCTACCAATGAGATATGATGGACTAATTGGGAAACCAGGGAGTAGTCTGAAGGTATTCAAACACCTATGTTTCATTTCACGCACATGCTGTAAAAGAGCCAAAAGACCAAGGTTGGGATAGTATGCCAACCAATCAGTGGGGTTGGGGGACAACCTAACTTAACATATTGCATGACCAATCCACTGTTTTGTCCGCTATAATGAGTACTATATGTATTTAGAGGTAGTTCAAGGGTGTTCCCTACAAGAGAAGTGTAGCCAATGATGCACTAATCCTTACATGTTCTATAGGCAGGTATGTCCCCTTAACCAATCCCTTGCCTCATTAGGTATTGTGAGTGTGCATGCATCAGTCCAATGCCTGTGCGTTTTCCCTTCTGTATTATATGAGAATAAAGTAGTACTTTGTCATATTCCTTTCATCTGTCCAATTATTTGGTCTGAGATCATAATTCCGTCTAGCACAAAAGACACTTCAAGGTGCTAGAGCACAGTGTGATATCATAAGCAGCTTGTCATAAGAAAAAGAACTAGGTTATAGCAACGTTTCCACACCATATATGGTGGAGGCAATTGCTCACACCAGAAAACAGTGCTTTACATATTGCATTCATCAAACGCAAACTAAATATGCCTGCAGGAGCACAGTTCGTATTTTCAGCAAACCTATAGGGGTTGCTGGATATTTTAACTAAAAATACTTACGGAAACATCCGCAGGAGAACAGGGACTATTGTTTCAACTAGTACCAACATATCATGAAACCCGTGGAACCCCACTGACTGTCTTTCCACTGCTACCCGGGCAATTCAGTCCCATTTGCAACCCTGGAATATTTACTCTATGTTGTGGACATGGCTCTGCACCAAGGCAGATGTGCACGATCTTTTCGGTGGGTTCCAGAACATCCTTTCAGGTATATTCACCCAGGGGCCTGATTCATGACATGTTTACACCGGTGCAAAGTGGCGTTGCACTGCCAACAAGCACCCTGATTCACAGAGCGGTGCAAAGTGTATGTTTGGCACTGCAAAAATACTCTTTGCACCGTGAATCATGAGCATTTAGCACAGTGTTAAAGAGTACTTTGCACCGCTCTCTGAATCTAGGTGTGTGTTGGCAATTCCTAAGTCACTTTGCACCATTCTAAAAAGTAAATGATGCCCATCCCACGGTCCTTAGCTTGACGCACACGCCCTCCCAGCGAGATACCCATGTTAACATATGATGTGATGGTTCTCTTGGTGTCACATGAGGTGCTGGGATTACTGTTCATCTCGTGTGCATGGAGCATGTGTTGCCATTTGCATTCCCTGCACTGGGCTCTTCCTAACTTTAGAGCACCACTGAACTCATATGCAATTTAACTAAATTGAAATGAGGCAAAATGTTTTTGTATCCTCCTGTGACCTCCTAGATTGAGGGCACACTGAGTGTGCAATAATTTAATGGTGACATCGAGGTTCCATTTAGGAAGAATTGCACGGCCTTGCGTTCCAGTGCAATCCTGAATGCACATGACCTAGCTGCAGAGTAGTTGCTAGAGGAGGGTACAGGGGGCTATAGCCCTGCGTCTTTTGGTTGTATCCCTGGATAGAAGCTCAGGGGCTACAGCCAAAAGGCTACCTGGTCCCGAGTCCAGCCCGTCCCAACATTAGCTTAGCCCCTGATCTTTTCCAGACCTAGCAACACCCCTGCCTAGCTGCAAACAGCAGTACGGCTTGCCCGGGTGGTGGGGGAGGTGGTTCCTTACACAGTAATTATGGCTTTGCCGCTTTTCTGATGTGAGTTGTAGAATTGTTGTCTGTGCATATGGAATGATTGCGAGGAGTAAAACGTAGAGCTTTCATCCCTGCTGCATGCGTATGGCTGCTCTTCAAATCGGCAGTAACATCCTAGTTAATAGTCACTGGGCATCTCTGCGGCAGAAACTACAGAGGAATCGAAATGCAGCCCTTGAATAAGGGTGTATATTTTCACAGAGCAGCCGTTCCCTCCCTCGCTGCTTGCTGAACGGAGAACGCAATGATCCACGGCCAGTCAGCCTCTCCAGCGGGAACATTTATTTCGGGTGCACCTGGGATTAGAGATCATCTCTTCTGATGTATAGATTTTTGGGGCAGATGAAAGAAAGGCTCGGACGCAGTTTGGGATTTTCCACATTCTGTCGAACACAATAAAAGATAACATTTTCTGAAATGCGAGCACAACACAGTGCTTGGGGTAACTGAGAGTAGTAAGGCAATCCGCTCTCAAACGTGCTGATCCGCGAGCAAAGGCTCGGAGAAGAAACGGAAGATCCGGCCTGGCCGAGCCAGATGTTATCAGGAGAGGAGCGGGACGCCAGGCCAGCCTGCCGCCTCCCAGGCGCTGTAATAAGTGCTACTCCAACCGACCGTACAGTACTGTAGCATTGTTGAAGTCCCCCGGCCACAATGCCAGTGAAAAGGCCATTGTTGCACATTCATGCTATACATGCCGTGGCTTTATCACTAATAGGACTGGAATTAGGAGGGTTCCTTTGAGCCCAGACGGCGTGTGGAATTGTGACTCTGTGCCAGAGCGAGGAACGGCAAACATGATGCAATATTGTGATGTACAGATTAGAGGCTTCTGTAGATCAGTGGTCTGCAACCTTTCGCTCTCCAGATGTTTTGGACTACAACTCCCATCAACCATGGCCAGCATAGTGAATGGCGAGGGGTCATGGTAATCGTAGTTCAAAACATCTGTAGAGCCACAGGTTGGAGACCTCTGCTGTAGATGATAGCTTTGCTACAGGGCAGGTGCATTGTACATGACCAAAACCATGGGCATGATGATAAAAAGATGACTGCACTCTTTTTCTCACTGCACAGCGTAGATGAGGGGTCGACTGGTATACAATAAGATTGCCTGTGCTTAAAACATGTCTGGGGTAACTTGTATTCTGCAGAAGGGGTGTGACCTGGCCTTCGGGTTTGAATATTCCTTTTGGGGTGGGATGCATTTATCACTCTTGAATTCTTATAAGTTACCTCTCTGGTGTCCTGTTCACCACCCCCCCTCTAATGTTCACCCATCTGCCTGCTCACCAGTGCGGCTGACCCCCTCAACCCCCCTCTTTCTCTATGCACCCTCTATGGTGCTCTCTGTCTCACCTATGTTCTCTAAGTGCTTTTCTATTGACTAGCCTATCCTTCTCAGTAAGTTTGGTAGGAAAAAGTTCAAAAGGGACATCCTGGTCTCCAACCCAAGCCTCCATATCACTAATACATACACCAGCGCTTCCTCCAGACAGACCCTCACCAACATCCTCTTTGTCATTCCCTCTCCAGGCCTATGGACTCCCGATAGTCACTTTTCTCTCTCCTTTTTCCTCTTCTCCCATTAATGGTGGCACCTGGTGGGAGACCCTCCTGACCCCTTTCCACTCTTCCAAGACCATCATTCATGTCTACCTAAACAGCACCGTCTTGGTCCAAGACCCTCAGGCCAACCTCCCCCTTTTGATAGACGTTTCCGTGCCTTATCTTCCTTTCCTCTCCTGCTATCCCTTCTCTCCCCCCTCTGGCTCCTCTGCCACCTCCATCCTCTGCCATCCCCTCTGCTGCTTCTCTGGCCACACTGTTGCCTCTGCCACCCCTCTGGCACCCTCTTCCTCCTACCAGGCAACCTTTCCTTCTCCTGCTTCCTCCTCCTCACTTCCGTCCCTTGTGTCACAAGCTTTAACACTCTCCTTCCGGATAGCTACAAGATCCTTTCTGTACCCAGAACCAGCCGTCCCAGTGGGGGTGTAGCCTTGATCTTTCCGGAGTTGATCCCTGCTTCTATCATTCCTATGCAGGACAGCTCCTCCTTTGAATGCCTGGTCTGCAGGCTCTCCATCTCTCTTGGCCTCTCTCTCACTGTGTCCACTATCTACAGGCCCCCTGGCCAGGCCACCCTCTTCCTCTCTGAGTGGGCTGACCTCTCCTTCTCCCTTCTCGCCTCTACCCCTCAACTTCTCCTCCTCGGAGACCTGAACATCCACCTTGATGCTACTTGCCCTCCTTTGGCACTCTTCTGCAACCTTTGCGACTCTCTCTCTCTCTTTCTCTCTCTCTCTCTCTCTCTCTCTCTATTCTTCCCTCTGGCCCGACTTAGGGCACACACTGGATTTTCTGCTCTCCTTAGACCTCTCACTCTTTAACCCTCTCACCACTCCTCTGTGCTGGACTGATCAATTCCTCCTTTCCTCCCACCTCTCTGTCTCAAACCCCTCAGGCCAAGCCGACCCCAGCGCTGCCACCTACCTTCTCGGTCATCCGACCCATGAACCGTGTGTCAGTTGAGGCTTCCAGCACTACTTTCTCTCCTCTTTCTGGCTGGCTCACACCCTGACACAGCCATAGCTAACCTTCATCTTTTTATCTCTAACACTCTTGATGTTCTTGTCCCTGTCATGAGGAACCGCTTGAAGCCCAAATCCAAGTGCAACTCTTGGTATGACTCTGACCTTGTCACCCTTAAACGCAAGTGCAGGGTGGCTGAGAGGAATTGGAGGGCATCAGGTGCACCCTCTGACAAACATGACCAGGCGCCTTCTCCAAAGGCAATACAGACTCTCTGTCCTCACCAAGAAGAGTGCCCAAATCCAAGCCCACGTCTCTACAGAATCTAATAACTGGGCCAAACACTTTAAAATCTGCAAGGAGCTGGCCAACTCTGCTGAAGTCTCTACCTCTCCTGTTCCCTCCCAGGCCCTCTGCACAACCTTGGCTTCTCATTTCATCAGTAAAACTCAGCACAGCCTGTCATCTCTCACCCTCCCTTCTCTTCCTTTCCCTTGTTCACCCCTGATGATGTTTCTGGACAATTCCGATCTATGAAAGTCTTGTCAAAGCAGTTTCTCCCCTACTCATCCAGAACCATCAAGGACCACATTGACACCCTTGCTCCAGCCTTGGCCAATTTCTGAAATCACTGCTTTACTACTGGAACCTTCCCCACCTCTCTTAAGCACTCCCTTGTGCACCTCCTTTTTAAGAAGTCCTCTGCCGATCCTTCCTCTCCAGCTAACTATCACAAAATCTCCATCATTCCTTTCCCTGGCAAACTCCTGGAAAAGCTGGCCATCTCTGAGCCTAACTTTCACACTGAATCTGTTGGTTGTCTCCACGACCACCAGTCTGGCGTCAGAGCTGCCAGAAGCATGTATACTGCTATCCTGAACATGTGTGAAGACCTGCTCTCGAACCTTAACATGAACCTTCTATCTGTCCTCATTCTTCTTGATTTCTCATCTGCTCTTGACATGATCAACCATGCATTCTGCTCACTCGCCTCCGTGATAACCTGGGTATCACTGATCACGCCCTGGCCTGGCTGACATCCTTTCTCACTGATTGACCCTCTCAGGTACAACTGGGGTTTTTCCTCTCTTCTATCTCTCTCTCTCTAGTTGCGGTGTCCCTCAGGGGTTTGAACCTTTCTCCCTGGTTCTTCAACCAATACTTGGCTTCTCTTGCCCTCTGCATCACCACTTTCTGCTCCAACTTTCAGTGTCATGCGGATGACACCCAGCTCTCTTTCAGGCTCCGCTCAGCTGCTTCTTCTCCTTCCCTCATGCCAGACTGTCTGGCCGCAATTCAGGAATGGTGCACCACCAATGATCTCTGCCTTAATGCCAGTAAGGCTGAGGTCCTCCTCATTGGAATAGCAGCTTCCTCCTTTCCTCTTTCTCTCTGGCCGTCCTCTTTCTGCTCCTCTCTGTGAGGCTACGAGCATTGGGTTATTTTGAATCCACCCCCTCCTTCTCTAAGAAGTCAAACTATCAGCTGCACCCCCTCAGAGGTATTCTTTTTTTCCTCGCTTTCCCGCAGAAGCTCACTGTCTCCATAGCTCTGGTCCTCTTTAGGCTGGACTACTGCAACAGCCTCTTTCTAAATCTTCCTGCTTCTATTCTCCGACCTCTACAACTTATCCAGAACAGGACAGCAAGACTTGTCCTTGGCCTCAAGCCCAGTGATTGTATCTCTCAAGCTCTAGAATCTCTTCACTGGCTCCCTGTGGTGGCAGGCATCAAGTTCAAGACCATTTGCATCATCTACAAGGCTTTCTGGGGCCTGAGACTGCTATAACAACAACTCTCACTTCCTAAACATCTCCCTTCTTGAGCCCTTCACTCATCCACCTCCAACTCTCTGAGGGTCGGTCGCTTTTCCAAACAGGGAGTTGGGGGCAGATCTCTCTCTTCGGCTGGGGCTTCCCTCTGAAACAGCTTCCCTGCCTCTCTCAAACTTGAGCAGAACTACCTCCAGTTCCAGAAGCAATTCAAAACCTTTTTTTCGCTTCCGCTTTCTCTCTTCTTCTCCTCTGCTGATGCCTTGACTGTCCAACGCACTTGTCACCTGGCTACCCTCTGAAATTGGGTGGGCCCAGGCTCCTCTATGTCCAGTTGCCCTGCACACTGCCTCCTGTATCCTGCAGTACTTGTGGCCTATATCTGCAACCATACAGTCTGCTACGCACTTATAAGTCACCTGTTAGCTGCACTTACTGAGTTACCTGCACTTAGCCACTCAGTGGCTGCACTTGAACACCTGAATCCCCCCGTCTCGGCCCTTCTCCCCTTCCTCTTCCCTGTATTTGCGCAATCTGAATGACACAAGGCCTAGTAATATAATTGTTTATCCTCCCTCTGTTTTCCCCTCCTTGTCTTGTCGCGTCTAGAAACACTTGTGTACAGGTGCATTATAAATGCCATATAATATCATATCATAACCCTATTGGGATTGGTGTGCACAGTCTGAGCTTGCTGTGCCGAGATACACAAGCCATACTTCCCTCATGATATCCAAACAGGCTGATTCTTCTATGCGGTTGCTCATCTTTTGTGGAAGGGATATGACATATCTGTTTGAACTGGGCTGTCCATTTTGTGGCGACAGTCTGATGTTCATATGTTTTTCCCCCTGTTGTAATGGCATGACATGCTTTTGGTGGTGTAGAAATATGTCTTTTAGTAAAAAAATAAGTTCATAAATGTACAGGAGAAACAATGAAGGGGAATTTCTTTGCAGAAGGTATGGGGTTAACACTCATTTGAAGAGCAGACATATCTGCCCGTCTTAATGATATTCTGTAACGCTTATGTCCTTAGTTTACTTTTCTTGCAGCTGTTTATTAGGCTGCCCCTTCCCAGGTTTTATTGAAATCAATGCTTGTTCTGCCACTTACCGCAGGACGCATGCACAGAGGACGGAGACTGCAGGATTCACCCCCTCTGGGGTTACTGGAGCAAGGACACAGGCCTAAATGTAGTGGAACAAATTGGCATGAAATGGACTAAACAATGGACTGTTCAAGTAAGCATATTTTGTTATGGGGGTGAAGCATATATGCCTCTCAGCTGAGGAGGGGTGATTGGAAGTTCTCTTGTTGATAGAGGGATCCACCTCGCTCCACGTTACAATTGACCTAAGTACATCTTCATAAGTCGGTTCTATGTGATTACAGAGAATACATAACATAGAATGCTAAACCAATAATGTGCTTAAACCAACCTCATCCCCATTATCACCCATTTTACCCCTTTAACAACCCCCATATCTATTTGTTTAAATGTTCAATGTTTATTTCTCTGTTTTTGTTTCTCTGTTACATTATTCTCTGTAATTGGGCCTCATTACGAGTCCGGCGGTAACCGAGGTGGTAAAACCGCCTGGTTACCGCCGGACTTGTATTACCATTCCACCTCCGTGACTCCCGTAAATACCTAGGCATTACCACCCTGGTGTCCGGGAATTCCAGAGGCGGAATTTGGTAAATCCCCATTCCCATTGAGTCCCCTAGGACTCAATGGGAATGGGGAAGTTGAAACACCGGCACCATCTCGTGATGGTGCTGGTGTTTCCACGTCCGCCTGCAGGCGGGCGGTGTTAAACCCGCCAGGTCAGACCTGGCGGGAACATCACCTCCCGCCTGCAGGACTCGGGATCGGGCGGTCTGGAATTAACAGTGGCGGCTGGTTTACCGCCACTGTTAATTCCAGACCGCACGACCTGTAATAAGGCCCATTGTATTCGCTATAATAACTGGATACCCATAAGTCACTTCCATTCTTGAACATTGCAGATGGACACAAACTCTGAATGAATGGAGTAATTTCTTGGCAGGAGAGGAGATAAACATCCAGGAAGGCCTAGTAAGAGGTTCCTCAAACCTTACGTGGTCAGGTAACAAGTGTGTCGGCATCACAATCTAGTTCTATAGTAAGACGCTGCTTGGTAGGAGATGTGACTGTGAATGCCTCAGGTAATAGAATTTCCTGGATGTCCAAGAATTTGGTCGAGCTTGCAGCATACTTTGCCCGACTGGGGGAAATTGAATTTTGGCATATATGTAACATGACGTGTAGAGAGATAGGAATGGATAACTCGTCTCACGCTCAGATTTAACCCCCAGAAGACAATGTATGCAATCACTGACACGGCTAAAGTGTGTAAGCTTTTTGATTGCAAAATCACGGAAGAGAAAATAAATATTCGAAGAAAGGTCAGAAAAGTAATGTTCATTGGTGTGGAGGCTAGATTGAAATGGATTATAGTGAAGTAGATCAAGAACAAATATAATTGCATGAGAAGGTGAAGGTTTTTCCAAAAGAATGTAATCTGGCAAATCATGATAGGCACACTGCCCAAGGGAGATTCCAGGTCCATTTGGAGACGGTCAGCAACAGCAAAAAGTCCTAGAGCGAATAAGATTATCAATTCCAATGGTGAGATTATCTGGAATTATTTAATCTCAAGACAATTTAATGAAGTTATGGTAACTGACTAGGAGATCAGGTGTAGAGAGAACAATTTTTAAACTATTATGATTGCATATAATAAGGATAATATTCTCTCCCTCATAAAAAACTTAAAGGCATATAAAGCACCCGGGCCAAATGGGCTGGCAAATGTTACATTAAAATCAAATCCTGAAGGTTGGTCAACTCTTATTGAACTGCTTTAAAAAAATGTTTGCACAATATAAATCATTCCTGCATCCTGGAGAACCTCCATTTGTATTCCAGTGTCAAAGAGGGGTGACCGCTTATGTCCATCCAACAATATGCTGTTTTCTATGTTGGACGTGAATGGGAAATTATTTGCTGCAATTCTACTGAGAGAACCTGGGCCGTGGGTGGTAGAGAATTAGGTATTGGATGACTCACATATTGGTTTTAGGAGGGGTTAGTCAACAACCCGTTATGTGTTGGCGATTGAACATCTAGTTGGTAGAGCCAAGGTAAGAGGTAATCCTGTGCTATATGTTGCCTGTATTGAATTTCCGGAAGCCTTCGCCTTAGTGAATAGAGGGTGATTATGGCAACAAATGCAGAAATTGGGTTGCCCGATAGGTCTACTAGATCTGATACGTTTGCACCACTTAGACACTAGTGTACGGGTTAGATTGGACAGATGGGGGACCTGTACTGCTCCAATCAGCACCCGACATGGGGTTAAACAGGGGTGCATGATGGCCCCCTGCTCTTTAATTTGTATCTTACAGATCTGGGGGCCATTTTGAGAAAAGTGGTAAATTGCCCATCCCGTCTTAACCGGAAGCATATAGTTTATATATCTTATACCAATGATATTGTGATCTTTTATCATATGTGTGGTGGATTGGCACACTCCCTTGAAGCATTGGCAGCGTATGCTCAGGCCCTTGGTCTCAGTATTAACCCTAACAAATCTTAGGTGATGCAGTTTAGCAGGAAAATATTCCCACACCCCACTCTATTCTCCAACAAAAAGCCACAATACTATTAGCCTTAATTGGTCAATTTGCTAGCCAAATGGCTGGCTAGTCTCTGGAGGGAATCATTCATTTGTGTAAGCAAGTTATCTGTCCAGCTGTTCTCTATGGTCTCGAAGCAGTGGCTTAGGGTCTTGGAGGGCAAGTTTTGGCGTAGGATCCTTGGACTCACAACTAGTGTACCTATTGAGATATCATGCCTCGAATTGGGATTACAGTGAATGGAGGGGATGGCGATGCTGAAAAAGGGCACATGTTTTATTAAAGCTAGCCAAGAGCCAGTCTGTCCCGTATCACGTTTTCTGGGATCTCTTATTGTGAAGCCTGTGTATAGGAGAAGTGCCTTATCATTGTCCTCTGTGTGCTAGACTGTTCAATCTGGTGGGTTGGTCTCTGCCTCGAGACCTTGACCTAGGAGACGCCCTACAGATAAGGGATGTATCAGTCACTTTTACTCCTTACAAAAAGGCTAATACTGCCAAAAAATTAAAATAGGGAATAAACATACTCACAACAAAAAATAGAAAACAGATACGTAGGACCTTGGGGCCCTTCTTTCATTCACACAGCTCCATGGGTGTGCTCCGAACAGTAGTGCATGTCATACCACAGGAAGAAACTATTATTATTAGTGCTGGTCAATTTCAGTATATAATAATCAATTTTCCAGTTAAAACATATTTTACTCGCTTATAAAATGCTCCCATTGAGAATTGGACTTCATTTCTCCACTGGACATAACAAGGTGGACTACAATGTGTTTCAACATGAAGATTGTTTGTCTATACTCAAGCAAGCCTATAAATGGATTTTAATTCATGTAGACATAATTGTCTATATATCAACTGTGGAAAACTGGCTTGCTGTTGTCCTGATAAAGATTATTATCAGCTCCTCCCAGTCCCTGCTTTTGCGTTTGGGCTTGAGCGGAACTAGATATGACTATTCGTTGAAACTACTGAATAATTAGATATTGTGGTTATTATGTTTAATATATGCAAGATACTTGTAGTTGACAATGAGTACTGTACAATTAGTACTTCTTCCTATTTTGAGAGCAATCTCTCTGTTTTATAGGTGATATTTTGTACCTCCTCTTATGAAATTTATATAATTGCAATGTTATCTAATGAACACAAATATAATGACTAGCCCTAATGCATTTCAGATGATATAAATTAGAATCCGAGACTAGCTCACCATTTCTGCACCTTAGCACCTTAGCACTTATTTCTATATGGTGATGTTTAAGGCTATTTGTGTTTGTCAATAGATGATATATTGCTGTCTTAGATAGGACTCGATTTGGATATTTTATATGCATTTTCAGATTTTTTTATACATTTTATGTGTAATAGTGCTTATTATATTAATAAAATATGACTAGATACATTTTCCTGACCAAGCTTATCCCCTCTTTTCATACATGTGAGTCTATTGAATTGAGTTTAAATTTAAAAAAATGTTTCTCGTGTGACCACTTTGTCTGGTTGTTGACCTTTAATGCTGCCCAGCTCCACGATGAAGGGGATACCCATCCTTTTCTTTCAACATGTTGGTCGTATTGCATGAACACTTCATGCAGAGCATTGCACATTGTACTTTTTAGAGTTTGGAAATATGTGAGCATGAAACTAGGAGTAATTATTTCCGACCTATACATTTTGATTGTCTGAATTGATGATTTTGTAAGTGTTGGATTTAATTTCTAGTGATGTTTTCAGTATGGATGTTAATGCTATTTTCTTCTTTCTCTATTTTCTGTGTATTTATTGTATCATTGTTATGATGTTATTAGGGATGTGTTTAAAGTGTGAAGGAACTACAGCATAATAAATATAAATACATTTATGAAACCACTTGTGTTTGTTTTTTTTTCCTTTCTCCTTCCATTCCCTTTCCTCCATTCCGTCTCAAAAGAAAAAAAAGAAACCCGCTGTGAAAACCCCCGTGATTGTTTTTTTTAAAAATCCCACTACCTTAACGTTGTTACCGCCACCCCTCAAAAAATGAAACCTATTGTGATGTTTATTTTTTTTAATTCCTATCACTTAAACCTTCCTCCTTCCACCCCAGAAATAGAAACAAAAAATGCTGTAAAACTCCTTCCAGAAATCATTATGAAAACCTTTCTTATACTGCCCCCATCCCCACAATTTGTAAGACAAAAGGAAAAGGAACAAGTAGGTTTCTTTGTCATCATTTAATCTTCACAAGGGGAAGAGGTGCTGGACTTTGGGGGATGTCACTCTGCTATGTGATGTGTACTTTAGAGCTTTAGTGTGTGCTTCTCGCTCAGATTTCTATCTGCTGCGTGGCCCCTTTCACTGCTGCCCTGGACTGAAGAACCATCGATCAGCACTTTCCATCACTCCTTTTCTTGGCCCGCCCCCCCTGGACATGCAGGAGCAGTCATGTGAGGGTCATTTGACCCCTATTTCAGTTGTTATTTTTATTATTATTATGTTGTTCATTATGTTGTTCATTGAGCGCCAATCTATCTTCGAGAAGCAACGTAGCACTTTACAGAGGTATACACCAATACAGGTACATAACAGAGTGCTTTACAGAGGGGTACAGTATTACAGATGCATAACAGAGCACTTTTCAGTGGTAAAAACAGAACAGATCTACAGCAGGGGTAGGATACAGAGGGGGACAGAGGAAGGGTACAGCTGTACTGGGGAAGAGAGGGGCGGGTGGCATCTAGCGAGTCAGGTGGTTCGATGGTTGACGTAATGGCCTAGGTGTTGAGGCGGAGATACTCCTTGAAGAGGTGGGTCTTGAGTTCTTTTCTGAGTTGTAGGAACATGGGTCCAGCCTGATGCTGACGAAGAAGAGGTTCCATAGTCTTGGGTCATAGGCAATGAAGGCTTATTTTCTGGTCCTTTCCTTTTTGCAGTTGCTGATTTTAAGTTTGCACATGTCCTAGCTTCCGGTGGTGCGCTGTCTGCCAGATATGAGTTTTCTTGGCGAGGTAGCTGGGTGACTTGTGGGCGACTGCTTCTAGATGATGTAGCAAGACTTGAAGGTGATTTGTGCGTGCAGTGAAAGCCAGTGAAGGTCGATGAGGGCAGGGCTGCATAGACCCTTGATGAGGCATGCGTCTGTGTGTAGGACACTTCTACGGGACAAAAGAGAGGACAATGAGAGGCCTTCGAGGAGTACATTGCCTCCATCCGGTGGGATAGGACCAGCACTTGAACAATGGATCTATAGATGTTTGCAGGGAGGAAGGGCTTGACTTTCTGCAGGAGAGCTCATGCCAAGCTGTCTGAGTTTTCGTAGCTATGTGTGTCTTGAAGGAGAGCTGTTTCTCAATGTGGAACCCGAGTGACATGGGCACAAGAAGTGAGCTCCGGTGTGAAGCCCTCAGAGTTCATGGTTGATAGACAGGTCTATATGTCTGGGTGTTTGGTGTTGTTGGTGAGGAGCAAAAATTTGGTCTTGGAGGCAATGAGCCTCAAGTATGCACTGATCATCCAACACTGGATCAGCGAGAGGCAGGTTTTGAGCCTATGGATTTCCTTGATGGCACAGATCTTGAGGTACAGATGTGTTTTATCTGCGTATTAGTGGATGTGGATGTTGTGCGTGGCTAGGAGGTATCCCAGAGTCTCCAAGTATAGATTGAAGATTACTGGGGAGACTTCACAGGTGACAGATAGCATTGACAGTTTGGAGGAGTCCATCAAACAGCCTGCAGTTGGGGAGGTAGGAGTTTAACCAGCGTAGCACACATCTGATCCCCATGCACCGATGTAGGGTGTCACAAAGCACTTGGTGGTCTATTGTGTCAAAAGCAGCAGAGAGGTAGAGTAGAACCAGAAGGCAGGGATGGCCATCATCACAGATGTTGAGGGCGTCGTCGACCACCTGTATGGTTGCTATCGCCATGCTACATCTGAGTCTGAATCCGGATTGGCCGATTTGGAGGAGATTGTTGGTGTTGATGTGTTGCTGCAGTTGTAAGGCTACAGTTTTTTTCAATGATCTTACTGAGCATGGAAGATGAGTGATGGGGCAATAGTTACGTAGGTTGTCTAGTAAAGGGAGTATCTGTCTTGTTTAAGTGTCAATGGGAAGGGGCCTTGAGTTAGGGAGCTGTTGATTATTTCCGGGAAAGGAAGGAGAACTTCTGCATGGAGGGTCTTGAGAATGGATGCTGGGAGGATGTCATCTGTATAAAATGTAGCTTTGAGGGTGGCCTGGGTTCGAACCAGGTCCTCTGTCGAGAGTGTCTTGAATGGGTTCCATGGTGTGGAGATTTTGAGAAGAGGGACGTGAGGTGGGTCTGTGGATGAGGAACTGGTGTCTATGTGCTGGTGAATCTTGCTGATTTTGTCAATGAAGAAGGTGTTGATGGCAGTGGATTTTTGATGGACTGTGTTATGGCAGGTTTGGGTATCGGGTTGATGCACTGCTTGACCACTTTGAAGAGTGCTCTGCTTTTATTGTCAGCTTCTGCTATGGTATTCTGATAGTAGGAGGCCATGGCTGTGCTGATTCGGTGTCGGTGGGTTGCTCAGAGCTCCTTGAGGAGCGCAAGGTCAGATTCAGTCCTGGAGCGGTGCCAGGATTTTTTTTGTTTCCTGATAACTCTTTTGCTGAGGTTGAGTTCTTGCGTATGCCATGGTGCTGACAGTTTTGAGTTGTAGTGTTGTTTTAGAGGCACGTGTCGGTGGATGGAGGCTGAAAGGGGGGAGGTGTTGAGTGCTTCCAGTATAGATTAACAGTTCGGTTGGGGGTGTTCAGTCCATGTAAGGTGTCGGTTGGCAAGCTCTTCTGTGAGGGCTTCCACTGGGAAGTTTTTGAAGGACCTGAAGGTTTGTCTGCTGGGTTTCTGCTGGGAGTGCTTGACTGGGTTGTTGTGCAGAATGTTGAAAGGCTAGGTGGTGAGACCAGTCATGCAGGAGAGGAGAGCTGTAGTGGAGAGATGACAGTGCATTGATGATAAGGTTGAGGAATGTTACCATTCTCTGTTGTTTGGTTTTTCATGTGTTGTGTGAGGCATCCTAAAACCTGGACATCGCAATCAAAGGGCATCTTTCTAAAGGCTTTGTTCATTCTTGTTTTCCCTGTTCGCCTATGCGAGTCTTGGATGTTTCCACTGACTCTGTGGCTTCTTGATCTTAGACATTGGTCATGGCTTGATCCTTGCCTGTGCTTGGCATATTCTTCATTTGTTTTCTCCAAACTGATATGCCCCGAAGCATACCCGTTCATTACTCTGCTCATTCTACTATTTCCCACTCTTCGGGCATTCGTGATCCCACTAATTTTCCCTATCGTTCCCTATCTTTTAGCAATTCTTTTTTCCTCTCTATTGGACTTTGGAACGTTCACTTTGCTTGCCAAAAGTCATGCTCTATGCTCAATATTTTCTTCGCTCTAATTACCAATTTGTATGTCTTACTGAGACATGGATTACCATGGTCAACACTGTTACTCCTGCTTCCTTCCATACTTCCTCTACTAAGATTTGTCACTCCACCCTTATTCATGGCAAGGGAGATGGTAACAGCATTCTTTTTCACTCTTCTTGGTCCCTTGCTTCACCAATTATACTCCCATCATTTCTTTGTTTGAGTATCACTCACTCAATTTCATTGCTTATTCTCTATCGTCCTCTCAGTCCTCTACCCTTGTCCCACTTTCCTCTCCATGTATACTTCTTGGCGACTTTAATCTTCATCTTCCTTCTACTCATGCATCTTTGCCCTTGCTTCCTCTTCTTACCTCATTCCATCTAACTCCTCCTTCCCATTTTTCCAGCTTTTCACTCTATTTAATCTTTACCTCTCTCTCACCGGACAATGTTGTGGCCGACCAGCCTACTCAATCATCTGATCACATTTTGCTCTCATTTTACCCTTTTTTGCCTGACACTACACTTATTCTAATTCTCCTCCTTCTATATCCCTCTCATGTAGTGACCTTCGTTCTTTTAACTCATCTATTTGATCCTCCTCCATTTCTTCTAAGCTCTCTTCTCTTGATCAATTTTCTTCTCTCTTTGCTGATTCTGCTACTACTTATTTTAGCTTTATCCTCAATTCTTGATCTTTTACGTCAATATTTTCTCTGTTCACTCCTTCTAAAAGATCTTGTAGTTTGAGTGTCTACTCTCCAGTATACCACCAAGGTCACAGATGGCACTCAGTGAAGCAGCCCTACTGACCATAACCGGATGACATCACTGAAGTAGTCATGGCTGAACACACACACACAAAGCTACACAGACACTAAGCCCAAAGTGCTCTTCGAGACAAAGAACATGCTCACAATCACTGAGATAGAGATCACATTCACCCTATCTCTCTTATGCGTAAGTGCCCACCACCCAAAGAATATATATAACTGCTTGCTGCCGCTTAAACGCAACTAATATGAACAGTGATGAAAACAAAGATGGAAACCACAACCGCATTGGAATAATACGCTGGAGGGGATCGAGAACACAGAGAGAGACCTGGCATGCTGACTTTGCAGAGATGCACAGAGCAGGCTGTCATTGCAGCTATTGGGCACAGTCTTGCCAAGGACACTGAGAGAGGGAACATTTCAAGTTAACAGAAGAGATAGGACACCTGCCTGTGTAAAAGTTGAACATTCTCATACATGGGAGTAGGAAAATGATGTCTGTTGTCCCTGCACATGTGATCTGAACCTGAAAGACAAAGCCCATTAATTTGAGCCAGGCAGAGATCGTTGTTCCCACCAAACTAAAGACATGATACAAAAGTAATACAGCATGAAATTGAGAGCTAGAATGTCCTTACTTGCGGCCAGGGGAGTAGGAGGGTGGACAAATTATTGGGACAAGCTGCAACCTTGGGGTCCTTCTCCCTACCCCCATTGTACTCATGTGCTGATTGCTTTTCTACGCTGTAAAGGCCTACAACAGCCAATCCCTACCCACCATCCATGCCGTTTCACACTTTTTTGCAAGAGCCAATAGAAATGTGCCAGCCTGGCATGCCTGTAACATTTAAGAGGTGGTCGCAGGTGGAGCCACCAGGTAAAGTATATCCAATTAGACCAATGCCCCTGTATGGATGCTGTATGTAGTTTGCCCCACTAACCAATCCAATCCCATCTTAGGTTTGGGAAATGTATCAATTGTTTGTGACCTCACTGTGCCTTAAAAACTCCATGACATGCCTGTTACCAGTGAGAGAGCATTGTAAACCCTGTGATATCCACTTCTTGATCCCTGTATTGAAAAGCTTTTTAATAAACAGAGAGAGATTTGTCACATTTTTGGACTCTTCCATCTTTCAGTGGGTGGGATTACCACTGGACAATTTCCTCTTGCTTGCATCTGGAGAAATGAATAGACCTCGTGTTTTACTTAAATTCAACCTTCTCAACCTTAGTTTTCCTCTGCTCTTCTTTCCCTTTGCTCAACCCTGAGTAAGGCTGAACGTTGGTGGAAGAAATATTGTACTCCTGCTGACCTTCTCACTTTAATGTTACTCACTAGGGCAACCGTACCTCCCATATCCCAGACAGGTACACCAAGACATAGAGACCATTTTGGCTGAAGATGGCAAACACAGTCAAACTAACATTGTAGAAGTAAACAAGTGCATGCAATAGAGATGAAGCACATGCACTCCACATGAAGAGCATGCACAATAGGTATTATATGCATTTATGCATGACGAACATTAACATAACATCCACAGACATAAAGAACTTGTACATAACTAATGCATACGTTGAATACAACATGAACAATACGTGAATATAGCTCACTAATATAAAGACAAAGTATAGATAGGCAGCCATTTTCTTAAAAATGGAACCTGCAGCGTGTGTTTAAATAAACAAATGCCTCAAGACTTTGAGAGAACTCAAAAGGTTGTATCCACAAGAAATACAAATCTGTGCAGAGCTCAGACAGTAGCTGGTAATTTGTTCCAATGTTAGAATGAAATAGAGCATACAGACACAGCGGAACAAAGGCATGATATAGCAGTTCCCAAGATGCAGCAGGATACTCCCAAATGAATTAAAGTTTCTAAAAATACAACCAACCGTTGACCTAAAATCTCAATAAATATGATGTAATACCATTTCATACATGGTCTTGCAGCATGTGACCCATAATTGGAGAAAACGGATAATTCATTAGAATCCAACATAGATAATCCACCTGCAGCAGTCCCTACACGCACACATAGAGATGAGGAACCACACAAGGGCAAATACAAAGAGATTGCCCGGTCCCATGGCCTGAGAACGAGGGATGATAACTTCTTTAATTGAACAAAGGACTGTCCACGGGCCTCTCTCTCCCTACTACTTCACATCTCCAACGTCGCTAAGAAGTCACACTACCAGCTGCACCTCCTCAGAGGTATTCTTCCTTTCCTCTCCTTCCACCAGAACCTCTCTGTCTCCAGAGCACTGGTTCTCTCTAGGCTTGAGTTTTGCAACAGCCTCTTTCTAAATCTGCCTGCTTCTACTCTCAGCCCTCTGCAATTCATCCAGAACTAGACTGCAAGACTTGTCCTTGGTCTCAAGCCCAGGGATCGTATCTCTCCAGGGCTGAAATCTCTGCAATGGGTCCACAAGGCCTCCTGGGACCTGCGGACTCAATACCTTCAACTCTCGCTTCCTAAATATCTTCCTTCTCAAGCTCTTCGCTCATCCGCCTCCAACTCCCTCAGGGTCAGTCGCTTCTCCAAACAACAAGTTGGTGGTAGATCTCTTTCTTCGGCTGAGGCCTCCCTCTGGAACAGCCTCCCTGCCCCCCTGAAACTTGAGGAAAATCATCCATGGTTCCAGAAGCACCTCAAAACCTTTCTCTTTGCTTCTGCTTTTGCTCCTCCTCTCCTCTGCTGACTCCCCTGGCTGAAACTGAAACTGCACTGGTTACCTGGCCACCCTCTGATCTCGGGCCCAGGTCCCCTCACCCGCCAGTCGCACACCTGCACTGCCTTCCTGGCAACCCCCGCACTTGTGGATTGGTTTCTGTATCCCTACAGTTCCACTACCAGCACTTGTCACCTGACACCTGCACTTACCCTTTACCCTTGCACTTGCCACCTGCTGGCCGTACTATGCTTATTGTTACTTATTGTTATTTATTATTTTATCCCATGAACTGCACTGTCCCCTTCCCCCCGCACTTTCCCACTTCCACCCTTCCGTTGCACTTGAGTGATCTGAATGACACCTGGCCTAGTAAGATTGTTGTCTGTCTTCCCTCTGTTCCCCCTCCCTTGCCTCATCGTGCCTTGAAACACTTGTTTACAGGCACATTATAAATGCCATATCATATCATATCATACCTGTCTGGCTCATATCTTGACAACCTGTCAAGTGTCCAAGGTTGGCAAGCAATGTGCCAACCTATCAGAAACCTTAATGTAATACCACCCATCAAGTAATATCCAATTGGTGCCAACCAATCCCTTGTCGTGAAGATAATGTAGTTTAACCTTTATTTATATAGGGGTGGTTATTTGGGACCATAACTATTGTGAAAGGTGCCATACAAACGACAAAAATGAATGACAAATGAATGCATTTTCCAGGTGGAGCCATCAGATATGTCTAACCCAATCAAATGTTCAACTCCTATAGCAGCAATGTGTATCCAAGCTCACTAACCTATCCCCAGTCACTGTAGGATTTTGTAAACTGAGATTATGCTATGATGTCATTGATGACGAGTTTTCAGTACTTAAATAATTGTTTTTGATAAGTATGTTGAGAGTCAAATGATTTGAATGCTTCTATGTTGGCCTTACTTTATTTGGATGATAATAGCGCTGGGGTTCACCGCACACTTTGCCTACTTCTTCATTTGATGATGGTTTGGATTGGCTTCAGTTCCTCTGGGCTGGTTTGGGACTTGTTGGGCTGTCTTAACAGTTTCTCTGTCACTCTCTTCTTTTACCATTATGTCTGATTCTGACACTGGCTTATTCTTGGTGATGGCTCATCCTACTGTATGTCCACTGGATCCTATTCCTTCTGCCATGATTTATTCTATTTACCCTCATTTAATTCTCTATTTTACTGTATTGATTGACTTGTCACTTGTCTCTGCAACCTTTCCATCTTCCTATAAGCATGATGTTATTATTCCTATTCTTAAAAACAACCACAATTAATTCTTCGCTTTCTTCCAATTTCAGTCCTATTTCCTTGCTTCCTTTCCTATCTAAACATCTTGAATTTGTGATATATGCTCAAGTATATTCCTTTTTACATCTACATTCTCTTCTCCTTCCATTACAATCTGGTTTTTGTCCTGCCCAATCCACTGCATCTGCTCAATTACCTGTTTCTAACACTTTAGTTTCTGGTAGTCATAACAAATTGTTTTCAATGCTGATTATGCTTGGCCTAGCTGATGTGTTGGATACTGTTGATCACACAATCCTATTATCTTCTCTATCCACACAGGACTTATCTGTCTCTGTGTTTAAAAGATTTAAATCTTATCTTTCTGACTGTAACTATTCTATGTCCTGGGCTGGTCAGTCTTCTTCTTCCTATCCACTTGTTCATGGGGTTCCCCATGGTTCGGTTCAAGGTTCTCTCTTATTTTCTTTTCACACTATTTTGTTTTCTGATCTCATTTCCTCTTTTGGTCTGTCCTGCCACTTCTATGCTGACAATTCTCAAAGTGTCTTCCCTTTTCCTACATTTTCTTCCTCTTTACATGATACTGTTTCTTCCTCTCTACTTGTCTTAGATGGCTTCCTGATTTCTTCACTTGAATCCCTCTAAAACAGAGGTACTGTTTTTCCCCTCTTCCTCTGCTTCTCCTGTTCCTCCTCCACCTGGTCTTCTTTTTACTCCTTCTTGTCTGTCTTTTTTTCCTCTACACATAATCTTGGAGTTGTCTTCAACAATTTCTCTCTTTCTCCTTGTATATTTTGAACACTGCTCAGATTCAGCATTTTCACCTCTGTAATCTTCAGCATGCTTGGTCATTTCTTGTGTTTCAGGCTTCTAAAGTGCAATTCTTTTTCTTGTCTTTTTCCCTATTTTGATTATTGTTCCATTCTCTTTTTTGGTCTTCCTATGTCTCACCTTACTCAGCTATGCTCACCATTCAATTCTGCAATTAGTCTTTGTTTTTATTACCTTCTCGGTCTCCTTTGACTCTGTCTCTTCACTCTGCCTCTATGTTTCTTTTGATCTCTATCTTATGTTTAATTTTCTTTGTTTTGTCTATAAAGCCTTGCACGGTCTGGCTCCTTCATATCTTTGCTCTCTTTTGTCCTTTTATCCTCCATCCTGTTCTCTCTGTTCTGAATAAGTTTTTCTTCTCTCTTTCCAAAGCCACTGTCTTATCCCATTTCTGTTCTTTTTCATTTCTCGCATCTGAATTACTAGAATACAGTTTCTCTATTTGTATCTCCTCTACTTATAATATCTTCCATTCTTAACTCAAAGCTCACCTTTTTCTCTTTTTATCGTCCGCATAGTTGACTGCAAACCTTTACCATTACGTATTTTATTGTAATGTGTGGTACTCCCTTTGTAAAGTGCTTTGGCGAAGGTGCTCAGTAAATAAAATAATGTATACATACAAATACATATGGTTTTTGATCCACAGCCTTTTGTGAAGGAGGCTGCTGCTTCATTCAAGGACATAGATGTGGAAGCCTTGGATAATAATAAATATGGGAACGAGCCAAAGCAAGACAGTAACAGTAGAAGGAATATGCAGAATGTAGCGGCACAGAACAGAAACATGAAATCTTTGGCAGTGGTCCATCAAGTGAAGTGGGAAGTTGAGTAGACAAGTAAGCCTGCAGGACAAGAAAAGGGGGAGTTAGTGGGCAGGAAGTGGAACACAATGTGACAGTGATGGAGGGTGAGCAGGAGGTTAAACTTGATGATAGAGAGATGGATGGGTAAGATGAGGCAGAATAAGAGTAGGTGAATGTGGGCAGGAAGCAGAGGAATCAAAGGAGACAGATGCATTGCAAGAGGAGAAACATGAGGAGGCTGGTTAGATGCAGAAATATAAGTGGGAATGGGGGATGCAACATACAGTGGATGCAGGGCAGGATATGGATGTGGGTATAGAGCAGGGGGAAGAGCAGTAGGAGTGGCTGCCCAAAAGAGGGAGTTGAGGAGGAGAAGAGGAACACGTCAGTTTCTAGTGACCTCTGCGTGGTGCAGTTGAAAATTGGGCTGAAGGTCAAGACAAATTAAAAAGTACTGCCCTAACACTTTTTTTTTTTATAACAGGACCCCCTTCGATGGTGGTAGTACTTTCGTCAAACTGAGGCAAGGAGTGGAATGTTCAGTTATATGCAAGCTCTGTAAAAAGAACATTTGCTGGGCAAGACATGTGAGTATTATACATGACTGCAATTTGTAAGCACTTTTGTCAGTTGCATAAAGTAATCTGTTACACACGTGTGCCCTCTTCCATTTGTGTGGATGAAGCATATGCAAAAACCTCTTTGATGCAGGTCATTCCCCAGGAACACATAGAGCAAGGGCAACATTTGAATGTGGCTGAAACACAAGAAGTGGTACAGGCTGCAGATATCAGGCTTGTTGTGATCAGTTGGCTCTACTTCCCTGTTATGAAAAGCATGAGAGTGCATCTAAATGGGAACATCTGCTAAGATTGTCAGGCACAATTTCCAGCATTTATGGTGGTCATCAGCCACTGAGAGGTGGAGCAAAAAGCAGTGGAAGATGTCCTGAAATCTCACTTGAGTGCAAACCAACATTCCACTCTAAATTCATCAAGGAGGGGAAAGGGTGACAATGGTTTTATGATTAAATGTGCAGGAATATGCTGTCATGTAGTCATATATTTGTGAAGTGTTCTATTTTTGCACCATGGATTAGCCCCCTTTCACCTAGCTTCCCCCATCACGTTTCTACTTGAACCCTCTCTCTGAAATCATTCTATCCCTCACCCAGCCTATGTTTCCTCTTGCTTTTGTTATTTCCCCTTCCTTCCCCAAACACTAGATCTCCTTGTATCCTAACATTAGAGACACCACCAACATTTATGAATTAATCTCCCATTCTTGAAAGTGGTTACCCCACTTTCCGAACACAATCTTGCCCCCATCACCCTCATCCACCCGACTGTCCTATAAGTATGACATTTTTTATACAATGTTTGTCTTCGATTTGTCATTTGATCATGTCAAACACTTCACCAACGAACACCAGGGATGCACTGGGGAAAATACTTTGTCTGCATCCCTCCTGTCTAGCTGGACAAATTCCTGTGTTGGAAGCTCTCAGCTAGAATTCAAAACCTGAAACCTTTTCATGTATGTTGTAGCAGTGAGAAACCAAAAATGATCATGTAGCATCTCTTAGGTAGCAAGGAGAACCCAAACAATGTTCATGTTGGTGGGTCTCAGGTAGTGTGGAAAACTAAAATAATTTGGTGCTCATGCGCGTTGTGTATGGCTATGTGTCATACAATATGCTTTCTTAATTTGTACTGATACATTTTGATAAATGTTAATTGTTAAATCTCGGGCACTGAAAATCTTCTCCTTCAGCCAGATAAAAGAGGCCTAGAAGCACTGAAGAATGTACCCTAGCAATGGGGTAGGAGCTGAAAAGACTGACTGCTTAGTGAACCAGTACCGTGGTGATCCGATCCCCAACTATGTGAGATGAATCAAGTAAATACATTCCACTTATAGGAATAAGAAGTGAACAAAGGTCTAGTGGGATCTGGATAGAAGCACATTACTGGTTATGGTCAGGCCACATGTCTTCTAAGACTATGCTGAGATGCTCCTTGATTGGATTCAATGCAGGCCTTCAAAGCTTGTAAACAGTATAGATTTACTTCAGGCGTTCAGTCATGTCACCAGGCCTTGCCTTTAAAGAATCTACTTCAAATAAACCCATAAACTCTCTTTATGTATCTGACCCACAGTGCTATGGCCCTCAAACTCCCCCACAGTCCACCTGCCACTGGTAGCGGCCCTCTGCACAGTGCCTGGGCACTCCCGGGGACCGGTATCAACACTAGGCACAGCTGGAATTGCCATTTTGTGTCTCTGTTCTGTGGACCCTGTGGAAAACTGATGGGTTCTTAGAAGTGCAAATCTATCATGATATCAGCAGCACAGTTGTTAAACGGGGTGCATAATTGGACCACTTCCGTATTTGTGCAGCATAAATGAGGGCAGGAGGATTAAAAGCAAAACGATTTCCACCATATGTGTCAAACTAGCTCCCTGGTGATTCCCTCTTGGGCTGACTTTTACTTTTTCTTTTTTTGGCTTGCTCTTTCTTTTTGTTTTCTAGCCTTTGGCACATGGGGGAGGACAGCATATGGTGGTGACCCAAAGTACATGCTGTAGCATTCCCAAAGAATGACGTGCGCTGCCAACATCTTGTCAAAAGACCAGGGACCCATGACAGATGGCACAATTGGGCGCTCTGCCGAAAAGGCACACCACTGACCAACAGGAGCTCTGGCCCAGGAGCACAACCTGGGAGTCCACCAAAAGTCTGGGGGTTGATCCTAATAAGGGAGGAAGTGAGAAATAAAATGTATTTGTTCCTCAATGAGTAGAGAGGAGAAATACCTGATGTGTTTATGGTTTTGGGTGCACCCATTGAAGGGTCTATCCATATATGGGATGGCACTACTATGGGCAGGTACATTATCACAGAAATAAAAAGATAGACCACCAAAGAGTGTGTGCGGCTAGTGGCTATGCTTGTACGGGACTATGATCATCCAGCCAGAAGAGCTTATTCACATTAGAATCTGTACATTAAGGAAATTGGGATTAAGGCCTGAAAAGTCCAGTAGGACACTGTCTGCTCCCGTGTTTTGGCATCTGTCTGCTGGTAGGCTGCCTGGTGAGTTTGTTGTGCTTACTGCAGTTCTCTGTCTCTCGCCACTCTTTCCATCTTTTCCTCTCTCCCTTCATCCATGGTGCTCTCCATCTCACATATTTACTGAAACTGCTACTCTATCACCTATCCTACCTCCCTCTTGAAACCTGGAAGGAACATGTTCCAAAAAGATTTCCTGGTCTCCAATCCAGGCCTGCCCATGGCCGACACCTACATCAATGCTTCATACAGGCAGACTGTCACTGACATCCTCTTTGTCACTCGCGTCCCGGACCTATGGACTCCACCTATGGTGTCTGACCTCTCTCCTTTCTCCTCGTCTCCCATTAATGGAGGCACCAGATGGGAAGTACTCTTGGCAGGATTCTCATCCTCTAGGTGCATCATTAACGCCTATCATAATGGAATTGTCATAGCCAAGGGCTCTTGGCCCAACCTTCTTCTTGATGGGCGTCTTCCATCTCTCATCAACTTCCTCCATTCTTCTGCCACTCCGCCAGTGGCCAAACTCATTGCCCCTTCTCCACCACTGATGGGCATACCACATCCCTGTACCCCTCCTTGGAAGACCTTCAAAGGTGGTAACCAGGTCCACCTTGCTACACTCAACTCTCGCTATGCAATCAAACATGCTCCAGAAATCTGTCTCCTTCTTGTAGACTTTGACCTTGATGTTCTTGCCCTCACTGAGACGTGGTTCACTGCCAGTTCTGCCACTGCCTTTGATACACTCCTGCCTGAGGGTTACAAGATCCTCTTCAAGTTCAGGCCTAACTGGTTTGGAGGCAAAGTGGCCTTGCTCTTTCCTGAATGGACCCCTGCGTCTATCATTCCCATTGAATCCTACTCCTCCTTTGATTGCCTCGTCTGCAGGCTTAACATCTCCCCAACCCTTTCGCTGACTCTTGTCACCATCTAGAGGACCCATGGTCTGGTTGCCCGCTTCCTCTCTTAATGATGCTGTCATGAGGATCGGATGAAGCCTGCCTCCAAGTGCAATACCATGCATGACTCTGACCTAGCCTCTCTGAAACACAAGTGGAGAGTAGCTATGCAGAAGTGGCAGGCATCAGACACATCCTCTGACAAACTAGCCTGTTGCCTGCTACAAATGCAATACAGACTTTTAATTTTCTCGAAGTAGAGAGCTCACATCCAAGCCTGCATTTCTGGGGCCACTAACAACTCTGGAGAACTGCTTACAATCTGTAAGGAACTCATCAATCCTTCTGAGTCTCTACATCTGCCCTGCCATCCCTGACCATCTGTACCTCTCTTGCCTCCCACATTTCCAAAACCCAGGACATTCTGTACTCCCTCTCTTCTTCCTGCCTCTTCCCCCCTCCCGAGCTGTCATTCCTCCCTTGACTCCCCTCTGCCCTTCCCTAATTCTCTCCTCCTTCTCTCCCATAGCATAGGATGAGGTGCTCCTCCAGAACTTCCAAGTACAAGATTGCCTTCCTTGTTTTGCTGGCTGAATTTTTTCCTTTGCCATCAGCTCCTTCCTGCTTCCCCTCAAGAACTCCCTTATGTACCCCCTCCTTAAAATACCCTCTTCTGACCCCTCCTGCCCTGCTAACCATCATTCTATGCCCATCACCCCCATTCCTGGGCAAACTCCAGGAGAAGCTGGCCATCTAACAACTGACCCAACACTCAGAACCTTTCGGCTGCCTCCAAGACCACTAGTCTGGCTTCAGAGAGCTGCCAGAGGCACATAAACTGCTCTACTGAACACCCATGATGATGTGCTCTCTAATCCTGACTCTAGCTCTCTAGCCTGATATTGGACTGGTTGATCTCCTTCCTCTCCAAATGATCTTCCCAGGTTCAACTTGGCCCTTTTCTCTCCCCTATCACTCTCTCCATATGTGGTATCCATCAAGGCTCTATCCACTCACAGTGGCTTTTCAACATCTATCTTTCCCCTTTGGCCCACTTGATCTCTTCCGTCTCTCCTCACTTCCAGTGCAGATGACACGGAGCTCTCCTTCAAGCTTCCCATGTCTTATCCCGGACTATCTGAATGCTATTCAGTCATGGTGTGCTGTCAATAATCTATGTCTTAATGCCAGTAAGACTGAGATCCTTTTCATTGGGACCCCAGCTCCCACTTTCCCTCCCTCTGACCGCCCTCTATGGGTCGCCTCACCTCACCCTCTTGTGATGCAAAAAAACCTAGGTGTCATCTTTGATTCCTCTCTCTCCTTCTCTCCTCACATTGTGGACCTTGCCAAGAAGGCCCACTATCAGCTGCACTCCTGAGTGTTATTTTCCCTTTCCTCACCTTCCCCAGAAACTAAATGTCTCCAGAGCTCTGCTCCTCTCTAGGCTTGACTACGATAACAGTCTCCTCCTCAATCTTCCTTCTTCCTCGTTTTGTCCCCTTTAACTAATCCATAATAAGACTGCAAGAATTATTCCTGTCCTCAAGCGAAGGGACTGCATATCTCCAACCCTAATTTCTCTCCATTGTGTTGTGGTTGCTGCTAGGATCAAATTCAAGACCACCTGCATCACCCACAAGTCTTTCTGGGGCCTGGGACCCTGCTACATCCAACTCTCTCTCCCTAGATACCTCCCTCCTAGAGCTCTTTAGTCTACTAGTTCTAACTCTCTGCGAATCAGGGGCTTCTCTAAGCAAAGAGTGGGGGTAAATGTGTCTCCTCCGCATGAGTCTCCCTCTGGAATGGTCTCCCTGCCCCTTTCAGGCTTGAGCAGGATCTCCTAAAGTTCCAGAAGCTCCTCAAGACCCTCCTTTTCCCCTCTTCCTTCACTCTCCCCCTCCCCTACTAACACATTCTTCTGTCTCATTACTGGCTTCCTGGTGCCCTCTGAGTACCAGATGGATCTAGGCCCCCCACCCAACCCCCCCCTTCCATGCACTTACCTGCATTCCCAGGTGGCCTCCCCTTAGCACTTCCACCTCCCCTCTTCACCCTTGTTCCTTCCCATCTTAGCACTTGGTTTTGCGCAGACCAGTACTCCTCCCTTACACTTCTTGTTCTGCACTTGCACGTTCCGAATGTCACATTACCTAGTAGGATCGTTATTGCATCTTTCACCCTTGGCTCCCATTTTTTTTTCTTGTGGCACCTTGAAACATTATGTGTTGTATAGGCACCTTATAAACATCCGATCAATAAATAAATACAGAAATAAACCAAAACCATTAGCCTATGAAAGATTAACAGGCAGGGTCACTGGCCTTTAGATGCACAGCACTAGTAATCATTGTTGGTGAGGTTAAAGGTCCTTGAAAGTATGCACAACTAAAGAAAAAATACTTTGGATAGGATAGAATGATGAGGGAATACTTAGGTGAGTATTGTCTCTGCTCTCTTGTGGGGAGCTGATAAAATTGCACATCAAAGAAATGCGAATGCATTTACATGAAAAAAATGGCACCATAAATGAAATACAAACACAACATTTAGCAGTGTATCCCAACAAAAGATCCAATTTGCCCCATATGTGGAAAGTTCATAGATAAAAGTACGCTCTCTAGGAATCCTGAAACAGAATTATATGTTGTCATTTTGGAAATGACCTAAAAATGGTGAAAACATGTAAAATCATCAATAATTGTCTGAATTTCATCCTAAAACTTATCAAAATGCTTGCCTCAGTATGCAGGAACTCAAAATATACATTTTGTCAGGATAACTTAGATAAATCAGAAATTAGTGCATGAAAGCAAAATTGGCGTCTCTTCAGAAACTGTAAACTCCCTCCCACCCTTTTAAAAAATAAACCACTCCTCTATCACAAACCAGGGGTGGGATTAAACGGAAATATGATGGGATGCCATGAGGGGAGAAGAATGTAATAGGGACTATGCGGTGCAGATGAGACAGGAGGGGAACCAACTGGAGTTTGCAGAGCAAGATAAACAACTCTTAGTAGATTAGATTTTGGACCAGTCCATGAGACCTGTCTATTGAGAGAAAGACAAAAGAAAAGTGTCTAACTCTAAAGACACTCCTGTCCCCTGCACACCATTCAAGCTGAAAAAATCAGTCAAAGGAATATAGATACATTCAACAGTATATATTTATAATTCTGCATAGAAAGATAATAACATCAAAAAGGTTTGACAATGAATAATAAACATTATGTTCAAAGAAAAAGAAAATGGCCACCCTGAAAAATAGCAAATTAAAGTATGATGAGGCAAAATTCCAAGCTCAACGCATTTCGGAGTGCCAACCTCTTCTTCAGGAGCAAAGTAATCTGCAATAACATATATACAGAGAAGTCCATCAACATATGTATTATGACGGAATCATTCTCAAATTACTCAAAAAGGACATGTGTATTCTACAACTCTCAAAGAATCACATGTTCTACAAAAACCCTGTTCTTCTATATTTACATTCGCTCCACCATATCCATATTCTAGAATATGTAAATTCTCATAGTGTGGCTCAGAAAATGAAAGTGCAAGTGTAACAAGGGTAACAGACAGAGTATACCTGTACTACAATACATCAAGTAAAGAGAACACATCGGCTGGAAATTGCCGAGGATCCACACTCATGTGTAAACCAGAGATTCTCACGGAGGAACACGGATCAAACTGTCGAATAGTAATTGCAGAAGATGTTGGTGGCATTCAACTAATTCAGTGCATAGTATACAAATATAGCGATGAAGGGTAAGATAGCTGTTTCCAAAGACATCCTCATTAACATGCGGATTCATGGAATTTGTGCGCCGAAAAACGGGGATTTGTACGCCATTCTGCCCGCAAATCCCTGTTTAACAAATGGGGATTTGCGGGCAGAATGGCACACAAATCCCTGTTTTTCGGCACACAAATTCCATGAATCAGCCCTTAAATGTCAGAAAATTAAGTGGATTGTGCTTACCTAATGCCCATTGTGGCAAGAGATAGTCCAGACCACGAGTGTAATGCCTATTCAGTGAAGTAATACAACACTTCCACATCCATAGGAAGGCAAATATTAAGTTGTAACCATTCGTGTGTATTGTAGTCAGGGAAAAGGAACGACTCAATGTCAACATTCAATAACTGAGGTACAAGGATTCAAAACCTGCAAATATGTATGCACGCCTCTTATGTGCAAAGTATTGTCAGTACAGAGCACAGACCATGGGGTGCTGAAAGAGTAAGAAGAGTTTACATTTAAGTTTAAATTGAAGTAGGTGGCGACTGCAAAGCATAGTTATATGATATGTGGAACAACATGAAAGGCGAGTGTTATCTTGTCTTGATGCACGAGTCATAACAATTTCAATTAAAGCGAGAATCATCCAAAGTCAGTTCCCAGAGCCAAAAGGTAAGCGTGGTAGAAAGAAGATCTATCAAGGCTCTCTCTATCGAGAAATCTGGTCACGTGATACAGTCATGTGCTACCAACGTTAAGTATAGCGTGTCCAGTGAATAACATAGCGTATGCTTGTAGACCTCTACTCTGTGTTATTCACGTACACATATTGTGTCACAGGGGAGTGTGACTCATTACTAAGGCAACCAAATGCCGAAATCCTCTGTTTAAAAAAAGAGAGAACATTACGGACCAATAAACAGTAAATCTATGTATATGACGACAAATTTATCATGCAGCCAAGTGCCAAAATATTGATCTTCCGAAAATATGATATTGTGGAAACAAACTGAAAAAATATATAACTATATGCACCAAAAGTAAGTCATATATCCTTACTGTATGTGGCAACATGACTAAACAGAAAATACAGATAAAAAGGAATAGACGAAATTAATAGACGGGCACCAGAGAATAGAATCTGATAGTGTAAAAAAAATATGAATAATATTATTATTAGGTGACTAGTGAAGTGGACACGGACACCAAAAAATATCGACTCATAATCAGAAATAAAGTTAAGGAAATACCACACACAATGTATAAATGGGATGGAAACAAACTGAAACAGACAATGCGAGTGGTAACCAGAAGTGATGTATAAAGAAGTGTCAGAGAGATTACTGGTTCTACCACATATACTCTGGTATCAATTGTTGAAAGAAAAACAATCTTGTGCAGCACAGTAACCTAAAAACTAAAATAAACAATTAAGGGAGAAATCCTCATTCAGGCCTTTGGGATGGACCATGTCGAGACAATCTATCCAAAACATCTCTCTTTGTGAGAGTAACCTATTGTAGTTGCCCCATCTAGCGGGTCTCTTGATTACTTCCAAGATGTTGAATCTAATTTGTGCTATAGTATGTCGAGATACAACAAATTGGCCCTCATTACGAGCATGGCAGTCTGGGAAGTACGGTACCGGTAAGCCTGCCGGTACCGTACTTTCCGGACTGCCATACTACGGTCTCAGCTCGCGGGAACCATTTCACCCACCAGGTTTTTCCTGGCAGGTGTAATGGCACCTGCGAACAGAGCATGTCGGATGCACCAGCACATGCAGAGTTGTGTCGTAGCATCCGACGTCCCCATCCTCATTCAGCCCCATATGGAACAATGGAGATGAGGAGGCCCTTAATTCTGGCACCCGAAAATGGCCAAGTACCGGGTCCGCCTAACTCGGCATTACCCGCTTCTTGCCTATACACGGGTGCCGGAAAAAAAGCAACTCCAGTGGCAGCCGTGCTGTTTTTAACGGCACGGCTACCACCAGAGTTGTAATGAGGGCAATGTCTAGCAACAGGGGATTTCTCATTCTTGCAGTGAATATTTGATTTGTGTTTGGTCCACCTCTCACGTGCCGACTGAGCTGTTTGACCAATGTATAGGCCACAGGGGCATTTAATACTGTTAATGACACCAATGGACTGACAGTTACACAAAGTCTTTCAATTGAAATTTTTTACCTGTATGTGGGTGAACAATATAGTCACCTTTAACAATATTGTTACAGTGGCTTTAAGTTAGACAGTGGAATGTGCCCTTTATCTTGGTAGCTAGAATTGATTGTTCCTGTCTAGGTCCCCTTTCAGCTTTCACTAGCTTATCTCTGAGGTTAATGCCTCGCTTATAAACCATCATTGGAGGTTGTGGAAAAAGATCCTACAAAGTAGGGTCATGGTATAGGATAGACCAATGTTTTTGAAAAATCCTTTTAATGTGAAAGCTCTCTCTGGAGTATTTCGATATGTGCAAGAATTGTTTCTTTCTTAGATTTGTCAGTAGTTGTCTCGTGATTGGTGCAGCCCTAATGTGGGCTTCTTCAACAATTTCTTTGGATACCACCGGGTAGTGAACTTGTTAGATAATGCAGTACATTCAGTCACCAAGTCCTCTGCATCTGTGATTATTCTTTTCAGACGTAAAATCTGACTGTATGGTAAAATAGCTATCATGGGTTTAGGATGGAAGCTAGAAAATGTAGTAGGTTGTTAACGTCATTTGGTTTGTGGTACAAAGCTGTTTTGATCTGATTATTGATAATCTTCAATTGTAAATCAAGAAAATGCAATGTAGGTTCGCCAATGTCCAGAGTAAACTTGATACGTGGATGAACACTATTTAGACATACATTTTCTCAAACCAATACATAAAGATTTTAGCATAGGCAGGGGCCATCACTGACCCCATGGATGTTCCGGAAACTTGTGCATAGAATTTCTGCTGATGCCTAAAAAAGGTATTGAACAGAATAATCGTGATGAATTCTATAATCATATATATATACTGCTTTCCTGGTCTGAGGAGCTGCAGCGACTTTTCTGAGAAATTCGGTCCTGCCCCTTTAACTTCTTTACAAAACCCAAAACTCTTGTGCGGAGCGTGGCGCGGAATCAAGGTGAAGAGTCTTAGTCTGCCCCAGTTGCTTTCCTGCTTTCCTGGTGTGAGGAGCTGCAGCAAATTGTCTGAGAAATTCAGTACTGCCCCTTTAACGTCTCTACAAAACCCAAACACTCACGTGGAGCGCTGCGCGGAGTCAAGGTTCAGAGTCTCAGTCTGCCTCAGTCTACCACGGGATGCTCCAGGAGAATGACAGACAATGCCGGTCCCAGCCCAGTGACTAGGCGGAAAACACTGCAACAACGTCGGATGTTGAATCCATGGACTGCTGCAAAGGTTGCAAACGTGGGCCACGGTAAGGTAGGCAAACATTTGGTCTCCCCGCTGCTACACGCAAAAGTTCTTGATCTAACAACCGACCCAACAATTGTCCAAACTCCACCCCCATGCGTTGTGTAAACTGTGGGAACTGTGGAAACCGCATGTGTATATGGGATCATGGATGGGGGGTTGGGAGCGGTCATTCCGGCTAAAACTAACGCTTTGCTATCACTGCTTACCTTAGAGCCAGTAGTCTTAGCAAGCGTCAGATTAGAGTCATTAGCCAGCGCTGAAGTATCAGATGTCTATTTTTCGCCTTTTGATGTCACTGATACAGAACGTATGGGAGTATCAAACGGCAAAGTCTCTATCCGTGCCCTTAACGCCAGCGTAATAATTCCCATTGAACTCAATGGTCTGCCAGTACTAGCAGGCGTGTCAGCAGGTGAGTCAACACCAGCATGTGACGATGAAGGAGACCGAGACGACGGTGCCTTAAAAAGCACAGGTTGTTTGTCGGTCAAACCCTTGGTATTCAATTGTGATACTGACGAAAATGCAATCATCACTGATATAGACGATGAAAATCAAATAATTCACACGTCATTGATTCACAAAGCCCCAACATGTTAAAAACAATCAATGACGAAAGCAATGAAAAAAACAACCATGAAGCAAATTGACTTAAGTCATGACTTTATTGTTCTAGACCAAATTCAAACAAAAAGTGATCAAAATATGTCTCTAGTCCTTGCAGCTGGTGACACTCGCTTAATGCAGCGATTAAAGGCAGATTTTTTGTGGACCGACCAGAAGCTGAGGGCAAGCTATTTGACAATGTCGGCCAATATGGAACGAGACAAACATGATATTTGTGCCGAAATTATAGAGCTCAATGAAAGTAACAAGGAAGGATCACTTCACGATGCTTTAATGTCAAAAAGCATGGTTGAAGAGTCCAGACTGTCTACCCATTCCAAATTTGAGGTTCTAAAGAAAAAATTGGCAAAGAAGGACCTTAGTACAACTCATGCCCCGAACTCATCCCCCCTTAAATGCTTGGAGTTCTTGAAGGAAAATGCCAGCACCCCACGCTGGAAGGCTAAAAAATCACCAGCTGACAGGAACACAAATGAATGGAGTACAGGTCACGCCAGGGAACCAAAACGTCGACACAACAAATGGACTGTTGGTTGGGTCTGAACGCCCAACTGTCGTGATGTCAAAATCCAGTCTTTCTGCAGCAGCATTAACCCAAATACACAACAACGTGCCGGGTGCCTCATCTTTGGCTCTGATTTCCTTTGTAAAGTTATATGAATCTCTTCACAAAGCAATCAGAGATCAGGCGGCCATTTTGAAGAATTGAATGCAGAAAATGGACAAAATTGATTCTTTCAATGACTTTCTTCAAAAGCAGATTGAAAGAGAAGCAGACCTGACAGTTTGCTGGCAGGATCATCTCAGCGATTTGACTGCTAGACACCATTGTCAAAATGACATCTTTCTGAAGGTCTGCTCGACGCTGTGAAATGGATGAGGAACAATGTCAGATCTTCAGTCATTCCTAATATGTGTTCCCACGAGGCACATAAAGTGAATATCGATTGCAATGATGGGCCACATCAAGTACAATCAAGTCAAACAGCTCAAAATCTTCCTGAATAAAAATGTGACGCAATTACTGCAACTAAAATAACAAATTAAAAGAATGTTGTAGTTCAAGTGGGAAACTAACAACATCTGCTCGAATAACCGCTGTTCCAAAGGATGTGGCCTTATGTGGGAAAGCGCCCTCTCCTGGAGTCACCCATAATCAAGCAGAGGGTGAAAGTGGCCCAGTCCTTGGGTCGACGACAGGACGAGAAAAGACTACAAAGCAAAATTGCAATAAGGACATCCCACAATGTGGCAGTGCACCACATGCCTCGTTTGGCATATTTACAGGCACTGCAAAAGTGGGTTTGGTAAATCTGAAGGATACTTTCATAGAAATCGGCATTGAATCAGCAGCTAAAGACTCGCATTCTCTGAAGTTGACGAAAACAAACAAGAAGTACCAAGGGTGACCAAATTTAAAGAGATTCATTAGAAACTTGTCCTCTCCCCCAAAATTTGGTCTGTTTAATCACCTTGGTGTACAGACTACTTTGAACCCAAATTCGGCTCTCAAAAAGGATTCAACCATCTCTGATCAGGTGGTAACAAGGAAACCACCTAATAAACAGATGAGAATGGCTTCTGATGTATTTTGTCCTCAGCTTCTTCTGCCACAATCAACCTGTGCGATCTTTCCCCCTATTCGCTTAAAGAGGACTTGCATGGTGACGACATGGTATGTAGTGACGACATGCAACAACCAGAAGTCTCGCAAAATCTGCCAACACAGCTGTTGAGCCATCTCTGGCCTCATGTTAAAATGGTTAGTGGTGGCATTGTCCCTGCCACTTCAGGAGAGTTGGATGTCAGAGATCAACAGCAAATACAACCAATAAATGTAATCAGCGTGTTCATTACATCTCCAAGCTCCACCTAAAAAACAGCTTTGAATCGACAAGCCGAATCTGGAAATTAAGACTTCAAAACATTCAGACAGATGAGATTGAAGTAAACTTAAATTGCATGAACGTGTTGAAGTTATTTAAATGCGTTCACTCACTGTAAACCATTCATTCTGATGATATCAGGAACGTGGAATACCCTACTGAGAAGACGTCTGACCAAGTTCTATTGCATATTGCATCTGTTGCTGTACACAATATGATCCTGAAAGCAATCGACGAACTAGTCGCCTTTGGCTTTGATTTGATGCTTGAACCTGATCAAGACTCTAGAAGGGCCTCGGCACAAAAATCAAAATCAGTCGATAATAGGACCTCTGAAGTTAGAGTCACAGTGTTGCGAAAATCCCTGACTTGCTCACACCCCATGAAACAAAAAGGAGCGCCTCTGGATGAAAAACAAGGCAGTCAGCCCGCAAATCATGGGCAACGACAATATTATCGCAAGCCATGATTGGAGGCACATGAGCGCACGTGGTAATCCTGTCCTGGAACACACAAGGTTTTGTCCATCTATTTAATGACTTTGATGCGTCTCTGGCTAATGTACTTGTAATTTGTTTACAAGAAACATGGCTGCGTGAGATACCAATGAGAAACGGCTTTAGTATCTTTTTAAATCCGGCTGAGAAAAATGTAAAAGGTTGTCCGTATTCAGGACTAATAACTTTGATAAAAATAAATCATTGGTGGTCCATCTCAGAGTCCCTCAACCTAAATCCATTTGTGCAAGACACAATCATCCTGACAAAAGATCTGGAAAAGTCGAATCGCAAATATCTTTTGCTAATAAATGGATACTGGAATCTGGCAAAGATAAGTACTAAGAACTTTGTAAACTTGATTATTCATTTTATGGACAATGCAATCCTAGTATATAATAATCTGTCAATTATATGCTGTGGTGAACTAAATTGTACCTGGTTTGAATGGGGTATGGGAACCCAAACAAACGAGCGACTCCCAGACTCTAGCAGTATCCACTAGAGGACAATTTGGCTAGCAACAATGACAAACAGAAATTGTACCATGTTGAATGGCAACGTGAAAGGGGATCAGCCCCCCAAATTCACCTGGCAATGTGCCCAGAGACAAGAAATACGGGATTACATATGGGCATCACGTAACGTGGTCGAAAAAGTTATCGACATGCAAGTTATTCCAATGAAAAACAGTGACCACGACCTTCTGTTTCTCCGTTGTTTAATGAAATGGGTGCAGTTTCCCCAAAGTCATGAAGCGCAAGTCACTGTAAATACCAGCGGCAATTGATTATGCATCAATGGATCTCAAATACAGAAATACACAGAGTGATACATTTTCCAATGCTCAATACTAGCAGGTCGTGGATTACACCCCATTGTTGACAGATTTCACAACTTCCTTGGTAGCCTCAAGGTCATTTGGGCATACCCATAAGCGCTTGTTTAGCAATGCTATTCAAAGTGCAAAGAAACCTCTAAGGCATGATCTGAGACAGCTGAAAAAAACTCTGCCCACTGAAGATGTGATTGCTGCTGTCAAATGTAGACGACAACAGTATAGAAATTGGACAAAATCGAATGCCACAATAACTGACCAAAACCGAGCAGAATTAATGAAGGAGTTATTGGTGAAGAAAAACACCAGAGCTATTTGGGCCATTCTTAATGCAGGTCACTCAAGATGCCCTTCCATCATTTCTAATGAAATTACGGGCGTCGTATGGGAAAACATTGGTCCTACTTTTGAAATGAAGATTGCATTGGATGACATCGAAACTGTAATTAACAGACTAAAAAACTCACATGCAGGTGTGCCTGATCTAATCACAAATGTGATACTGAAAAAGCATATAACACAGTGGGCACAATTTATTGAAGTACTGTTTACTCGACTAGCAACTTCTAAGCAGATTCCAGAATCATGGATAACAGCTGTCTTAGTTCCGATATATAAGAAGGGCAATCAGGACGATTCTGTGAATTATCGCCAGATTGCCCTTCTTGGCACCATTGGTAAAATCTTCATATCTTTTCTGCGGCAGAAATTGTCTGTCTGAGCACAAATTGCCAAGATCGAAGACATTCACTAAACTGGCTTTGCAGAGAGGGTTGGAGTGGATGTACATCTTAAAACTAGAAGTGCTCAAGGCAAGGAATAAATTATATTAGGCTTTTATTGACATGAGACAGGCGTTCGATAGTATCAATCGTGGAAAGCTATAGTTGAAATTATCGCATTGGAAGTGCCCTGCCGAATTGTTAGATCCAATAATGGCCTTACACACGAACACTTCCATATGAGTAAGGGCCTCATCACGACTTGGGCGGTAACGCCGGCACTATTAGCGCCGGCGCTATCTGCCCTACTGCCGAACTCCCTGGTGCTAATAGCGCCGGATCACGAGTTTGGCAGTAATTTTAATCCCCATTCCCCATTGAGCCCATTCGGGAATGCCCATTCCCCATTGGGCTCAATGGGGAAATTTTGCGCTAATACCATTTTCCGCGGGCGGTATGAGCGCAAATTTTCGGCAGATTTCCCCCGACTCAGAGCTGGGCCGAAATCCGCCTAAGTCCTGATTTGGCAGACCCTTAAATCCAGCAGTAATAGCGCTACCGCCAGATTTATGGGTTACCGCCAAAGTCGTGATGAGGCCTTAAGACTGAACAACTAGGGCGACCTGTCGGATACCATAAAAACCAAAAAAAAACGTAAAGCATTGCTGTTCACTAGCCGCAGAACTATCCAAGCTGTTCATATCAGATCTGCCAATTCAGCTTGCTCAGGTACAGTGCTTTGCTCCAAAGAAAAACAACGTCCCGATATCATGTATAACCTACGCAGATGACCTGGTCCTGGTGGATTGGACCCAGATTGGCTTACAACGCTTGCTAACCAAATTGTACAAGTACCTGGGAGTGAATGATTTAGAAATAAATACAACAAAAACAAAGATCATGACCATTGGCCCGCCAGGCAACATGAAAGATAAGCCGTTCCGATGGAAGATCGCCAGCGAAACGCTGAGTAAAGTGACCTCAATACGATATGTAGGAATTCTGTATACAACTGAATCTGTGAACATCCCTGGATCCAAGACTTAACAAATCGGATGATGACGTTTGGCTTACAAGGTGCCAAAATATAAGGACTTTGGAAAATTTACCATAGCTCCAGTATTGTCTTTTTATTGGCAAAAGGTCGTTCCAGCTATTGCTTTCGGCGCAGAATCCGGTTGGAATATCCCAAAAAACACCTGGCATGTGCTAGAATGCTGTTTTTGGTGTTGTGTCTTAAAATTGCCTCAATCCACCTCAATGACAGCAACAAGATATGAGCTGTCTTGTAACTCTCTGTTTACCAGGGTAATGTGGAAAACGATAGCCATAATGCGAAAAATGCATTTGGACCCACCAACTCCGGCATATCAGATATTTACAACTCAAAATGAAGATGCGCAGACCGGATTGTTAAAATCGTGGACATCTCAGTTGGATGAAATTTTGGCAGCTGCAGACATAAAGAAATCTGGCCTGCTAAAACGACAACAAATTGCAAAAAATAAATTTGAATCCTGGTGCTGGATAGTAAATTTAGAAAAACGAGCAAAACTCTACACAACCATGTATTTTGGACCATGGGGTTACAAATTAAATGTGCCACCTATATACCTGCTACATTATCCATCAAGACATCATTGCAAACAATATTTAGGACTCAGATTGAACGTCTTAAAAACAAAAGAAATGTTGTGGCTAAGACGCGATAAAGATGTGACAGGCAATCAATGACGCTTCTGCAGGTCCACAATTGGAGCTTTGAAACATCTACTAATTGCCTGCACCTAGGAAGATTTGCTCCCATTAATGGCGATATGGAAGCATGGTGGCTGCAGGCAATTTTGGGTAACAACATAAAACTGTCCTGTGCATTAGTCGACTACATGAATATGATCCTGGCAAATGAAAAACACGAAAATTGCTAAGAGCCAGAAAAAAAAAAAACAAGAACGTAAGATGGACACACGTCTGAATGACATTGTTGAGGCAAAGGTAATCTTTGGCTCGCATCTCTGTTTTTTTCCATTCTTCACTTTTGTCTGCTTCTGGATTTACTGTTTATGAGAGCTGGGCTCCAATGGAAGAACGTTTGTAACAAAAGTTTAATTTTTTTTGGTATTGAACTTTAGTTTTACAATAAAAAGAAAATAATAATACATATGTTGATGGACTTCTTTGTATATATGTTATTGCAGATTACTTTGCTCCTGAAGAAGGTGGTGGCACCCCAAAACGCGTTGAGCTTAGATTTTTGCCTCATCATACTTTAATTTGCTATTTTTCAGGATGGCTATTTTGTTTAAGATACTTTGTCTTTTTCTTTTAACATAATGTTTATTATTCATTGTCAAACCTTTTTGGTGGTATTATCTTCATATGCAGAATTATAAATATAATACTGTTGAATGTATCTATATTCCTTTGACTGATTTTTTCAGCTTGAATGGTGTGCAGGGGACGGGAGTGTCTTTAGAGTTAGACACTTTTCTTTTTTCATGTATCTTTCGGGCTCCATGTCAAGGCCTGTATTCCTCCACAGCACCCGAAGTGGTTGATTTACATAGATATTACCACTTAACTTTATTTAGCATGTATTAGGTGTGTTCCTAATTAGAGACATTCTATTGAGAGAAAGAAGCCAGAGCAGCCCATAGAGGGATGACCAGATGGCAGTTGGTGATTGATTCCAAAAAGGCCACCAGATTTGAGGGTTTTCTGACAGAATGATGTGTGGATAACTGATTTTTCCCAGATCTGAAGTTACTGCTAACAAGTGAAATCAACCCCAATACCCACTTTGAAAAATGGGTAAAATTTGGGAAGACAAAAGGACTTTGAATGCAAATAGGGTGCACTTTAAAAAGCAGAACACTGGAGTTGATAAATGTGTGCCCTTTGTTCATATATATGTGAAGACGGCAAAAAACCTATAGGCGTGGAAGAACTTCAACCTCAATCAAGGGATATTGTTACTACTTCAGAATCAGAAGATACCAACAGTGAAAGTGAGGAGCCTGCTATAAAATATTTTCTTTTAGAGGAGATGAGACTATTATGTCTAGATGGAAGAACCAAAAAAATAAACAAAGGAAGAAGATGAGGCAGGAGACTTAACATGGGAGAAGAAGAAAACAAGAAGACGACAAAGGTGCCACAAAGGCAACAACAAGCACATCTGAGAGATCAACATGCTCTGCGAAGTGGACTGGCACGAAATAAAAGTAAAAAGTGAAATGAATATCATTAACTTGTCTTCCTATTGACCAAAGAACAGGAAGGAATTCTAGATTTGAGCCTGCATTTATGCCTCGCTGCACATTATGACTATGTTCAGACACAAATCGACCTCGACAAAGTTCACCTGAAAAGGTTCTTCAATATCAATCCTCAAACGAAACCTCACACAACCCCTCTTGGAGGAAATACTGACAAAGCTAGACATGATATTGAAACACTAACTTATTTAGGGCATCTCGAGAAAGATTTGGACATTGGTGATACAGATCAAGACATAGGGCCTCATTAGAAGTGTAAAAACAAAAGTTTCCAGAAACACTGCGCCACAAAAAGTCCACAATTTGAAGTTGCATTCTTGCATTTAATTCAACAAAGGAAGGTCAGCCTGACACATGTTTCGAGCTATCCAGCTCTTCTTCCGAGGCTGCTATGTCAAAGTTTACAATCAGTTGACAGATCTGGACAGAAATAATCAAAATAACAAATCAAAAAGAGAGTTCCTCAAACCAGTGGGATACATTGGTGTGGTTATGTCACATAATGTATTACAATTCATCACAAAAGTCAGGTTTGCAAAATCACAAATTTGCATAAATGGCAAAAGAATACATACATGGTTTACAGAGATGACTGCAAACAAATGATGCATGGTGCAGGCAAAAATAACAAACAGGGAGGCAAAAGCGGACAGGTATCCACATATTTTCTCATTAGTGTTAGGCTCCAATTGAGTGCAGCACGACCAGACGGTCGAACCTATCAATTCAAGACATATTCAAAAAGTGTGTTGCACTGTACCTTATGCTGATAGCACGGGTCTCAATGTTACTCTTAAGCTTGAGGGAAATTGGCCAAACCAAAGTAGTAATTACTAAAAATGCAATCAGAAAATGAAATGCATTAAAGGTGTTACCATCATTAAATTTCTTGCCGCCAAACAATTAGTTGCTTAGCAGAAAATGCATGCCAAAATGCCAGATTGTCGAGCATTTTAATTGCAAGTAACTTACAAATGTACAGAATTCTACCTCTTACGCTTCGTATATGCAGATAATTCTAAATGTACAAAGAGAAAAATGTCCATTAGACTCCCAAAAGATAATGCCAATCAGGCAATACTCTTCATTATATACCAGTATACACCATTGAACTCCATATACATTCCAATTGGGAATCAAATTAGTTAATAAGACTCAGTAGCTTAATGCCTATACAACGCAATAATTGACGGTTGAACTTCTATCCAAGGATTAAAGCCAAAATATCAATACGGTACACCTAAGAGTTCGCTCTTCTGTGTATAAGCCTTGTCAGCGCTGAATTGATATTTTCGACCGTCTGGTCGTGCTGCACTCAATTGGAGCCTAACACTAATGAAAAAATATGTGGATACCTCGGAAGAAGAGCTGGATAGCTCGAAACACGTGTCAGGCTGACCTTCCTTTGTTGAATTAAATGCAAAATTGCAACTTCAAATTATGGATTTTTTGTGGTGCAGTGTTTCTGGAAACTTTTGTTTGTGGCCTTTCTATACTGTGGCGTATGTAAGCAGTATACCCACTTTTCCAGCTAACCTACAGCCTGTAGTCCCCCCTGAAAGTTTTGTGTGCAAGAGCTGGGTACCACTTCTGGCTTTTCTGCCGCTTGTCTCTTCTACTCATTACAAGTGTGGCGGTATGGTAACAAGAGAAATTCAACTGCATTATCAAGCCTTCAGACAAGGGAACCAACATAATCATAATGAACAGAACAGATTATATCTCAGAAGTCAAAAGTCAACTAATGGATCGAACATGTTATGAGAAGTTGCTAATTGACCCTACAGAAGCTAGGAATCTACGATAAAGGACTTCCTTCTCAAGTGGCAGCAAAAGGGGATCCTAGATGAGGAGGAATGTACATTTTTACAAACAAAAAATCCAATCAATCTGAAAAGGGCTGGTGGCAACAGCTTCCCTGTTCAGGCTGCCCAATACTGGAATGCCCTCCCCATTCGTCTGCGAACTGACCAAACCTTCCAAAGTTTCAGGATAAACACAAAAAAGTGGCTTGTTATGAATGACATCTAACCTTACTGTGCTTTATATCACCTTGATGCCATACTTGCTGCGTCCTTGCAATGCACTTGTTTCCACCTGGCCGGACATGTTCTTTTCATGCCTTGACTTTGTAATGTATTTGTAAACGTTTTACACACTGGACATGAGGACATTGCATCGTTCTTCACCTGCTATGCATAATCTTTATGTAACTTCAATCATCAAAGCTTCCTGTAATGCGCCCAGATACTCCTGAGTGAGGTGCACTCAATAAATCAATAAAACAAACAAACAAACCATTCCCACTAGTTACTTCCTCCCAAAAATTCACAAGAACACCAAATAATCTCCCTGGAGACCAATAGTTACACTAATGGGGACACTGCTGAAAACATGTCTAAATATGTGGACAAAGGGCCTCATTACGAGGCTGGCGGTAAGGGATTAACGGCACCAGTAAGGATGCCGGTGCTGTTAAACCCTTTACCACCGCATTCCGAGGTCCATTAGTGGGTCCCAATAAGGCCGGATGGTTTTACCAGCCGCCCTTAGCGGGAGCCGCTAAGGGACCAAGGAGCTAATAACCGGGCCGCTTTATTTTCAAATTTTTAAAAAAATATGCAATGAACTTTGGAGTCTCAACACAAGAGGTAGCTGATTCCAATGTTTTAGGGCTAAAAAGTGTAAAGCTCCTTTCTCAGCCTTTGATGTTCTACTCCTACGGATTTTAAGAAGATTCTGCCCCGAGGATCTCAGTTCTCTGCCCACAGTTTTTTCATTAATGACATTCTGCAGATAAGGTGGCATACTGCCCTGTCTGCATTTGAAGGTGATTGTTCGAATTCTATATTTGAAGCGTATTGGAGCCAATGTAGTGAGCGCCTTGCCTCTGTTACATGGTCTCTTCGAGACAGCCCCAAACCACTCTGACCACCCTGTTCTGCATTGTCTGTAGTCTTTGGATGTCTCCTTTTTTTATACCTAGTAACAGACTGCCATAGTAGTCAATTTTTGCCCCTATGATGGCTCTGGCAGTAGTTCCTGAGTTTGCCTGTGTGATGAGCGGTCTAAGGTGATGAAGCAGCTAGATGTAATATGCTGATGCTGAGATTACACTAGAGCCATGCAGGCCAATTCATGGAACAAACGTGCGCCAAAAATCCCAGCTCAAGCAGGCGCAAGGTGGCGCAAGCGTGAGAAAGCAAGCGCACGCGTCCGATTCAAGTAAGGCGCTGCACGTGTTTTCCACTGGTTGTGCGCCAAATCCGTGCATGGCGCATGCAGGCGCACATGTCATCAAACGGCTTGCGCTACGCGCACAGAGAAAGCGCACATGGCGCGGTGCACACAATAAAAGTGGGCGGAACAGTGGGCGTAACACGTGGAATGGGGAACAACGCGTGAAAAAGAAGGCGTAACTGGGGAAGTACTGCAGGGAACTACACGGAATGCCCACACGCACACGAACAACCCGTATTCATGGATTTGAATACGGGAAAGCCGTGCACGGCAAAAGACGTGCATAGGCGTCAACGCGTCCGCCACACAAAGGCAGGCGGAAGCGTCCCCGCGCACAGTATAAAAGTGCGTGCAAACAACAAACACGTATATACAGCTACGATGAATGCCCCATTTGTCACAGCACTGATCGTGGGACACCGCAGGAGGAGGAGAATAGCCAGGGCACGCATTTTTTTCACCCCAGACAAGCCTTTTTGGGATGCCTGACGACCAGGTATAGGTTTCCACCTCGTATTATCCTAGACCTGGTCAGGGAGTGGGAAGATGACCTTACATGCCCCACCCTCTGCTCCCAAGCATTGAGCCCCTTGGAGAAGGGGCTCAATGTCCTGCAATTTTTGGCCACTGGGTCATTTCAGCGGACTACTGCCATAGTGGGGGGGGTCTCAAAGGCCACTCAGTCATGCTGCCTACACCAGGTCTTGGCAATCATGACAGCGCGCCCCTCAGTCCGCAGGCACATATGCATGCCCAAAACACCCGCAAAAAGGCAGGCCGTTGTCCAGGACTTTTACAGGGTGGCACACTTCCCCAAAGTGCTCGGTGCCATAGATTGCACCCATGTGGCCCTGCATCCACCTAGGGACACTGAGCACATCTACCGAAACCGCAAGCACTGGCATTCCATCAACGTGCAGGTGGTATGCAATGCAAAGGGAATCATCACCTCTGTCTATGCAAACTACCCTGGCTCCACCTGTGACAGTTTCATATACAGAATGTTTGCACTGAGCCGGGCCCTGGATGCTGGGCAGCATGGTGATACATGGCTCCTAGGTGAGTACAAATGCCTGTGCACATGCATGCATGTCACACAGACACACAAATACACAAACCCCAATAATCACAACCATCATCACCTCTCCAGGGGACAGTGCCTACCCTCTGAGCAATCACATGATGACGCCAATCCGGAACCCCACCACACCACCCCAGGTAAGATACAACGCGGCCCATATTGCAACCAGGGCCATAGTGGAGCGCACATTCGGAGTGCTCAAGTCATGCTTCCGCTCCCTTGACCGCTCTGGCGGGCAGTTACTCTATGCACCCCCAGTAGTGTGCAGGATCATTGTGGCAGCATGTGTCCTGCCCAATGTTGCATCACGGCAGGGCGTACCGGTGGACATGGTGGTGCCCCCACATCCCCAACCACAGGCAAAGGCACTGCCCATGGGAGGGGACAGGGCACGTGGCGAGGAAGCCCGGACCCAGCTTGTGGCCACATTTTTCACCTAAACTCCCACCCCTGCGGAGTGCACACAGGCCTGGCACACACCAGGTGACAATCGATGATGACAAAGAGACAGTCAACTGTCACAACCTTACCACCCTGAGAATGTTGCCATGGAAGTGCCACATTGTGTGCATCCCTAGCTGCTTAAACATAAGCAATCCTGTGTGACCAAAAGTCACACATGCAAGGTGTGAATCACACAGACCTGCAAAACAGGCCATGACTATCACTGGTTTGTCACCCAAACCCTCCCAAACCACAACATGACATGGCAAGCAATAGCTATACACTAACACCGTACCAATAAGGTGACATGTGAAAAATGTAAAGTGGCATCAGACAATGATGCCTGCCATGAAATCAGATGAAATGACTGACCAACAACCTCCCACCCAAAAGAAGTCATACCCAAATGCATTCCAACAGTTGTAGTTGTAACATAACAATGAATGCCTGTCTACATGCACATTGTGCATTGCAAAATCAACACTGCAGCTTCTGTGTGCCGTGTGCACCTCCTGCAACACACTGCTCAGCGCACAGCATAGTGAACATTGACCATTGTGTGTGACGCACACCGTGAGCATCACATCTAAGCGACAAACTACATCAAAAAGCAAATTATGCATGTACACGATCCACAATTGGTCATAGATCATGTGCTGCAGGGACACAGTGGGCACCAGAAGGCAAACAGAGTGTACATGTGGACATGGAAGGGTGGTTCTACATGTAGTGGATCATAGTGCGAGTGTGTGGGTCAGTAGGGACATGCACTCAATATATGCATGTGCAATCAAGTGACCATCAGTTTCCTCTACACATCACATGTGAACATTCACCATGTGTACACCACAGCATGTCAAGCCACAACTGTTCCCTCACACCTGAAAGGTAAACACAACACATGAACAGGCATTGATCAGCAGAATACATCATGTACATAGGATACCGCAATTACAATGTCAGGGTGCGCATCACACTGTAGGGCAAGGCAACTGTCAACAACAAAACACCCCCCCTCCCTCACAAATCACCATGACCCACTGAACAACTGCACGTGGGTTATGTAGCCTTCATCCTTGAATTTCACCTGGCCACAGGATCACCCTTCCCCTTTGTCACCATCTCCCTCCTTGTGTAGAAAAAGCGTCCAGCACCCTCAGAGGCCACCTTGACTTCCAAAAACACCACATCAAAGAGAACTCAAAGCAGGCCAACACAGAAGCCAAGCAAAAAGCCTGCAGGCAGCAAAACAAACCAGAACAGCCTCCAGTAGATGACTTGAAGTAGCAGTACGTCACAAAGCCCAAGTACTACCACAATGACGTAACAACCAAGGTAGCACAGTAAAACAATGTCACAACAGGATGTGTATGATGTGTGGTACATAACACAGAATGATGCACCACAAACTGATGTGTACTGTCACAGCTCCCGTGTACAGGCGCAGGAATGGCACAAACCAACCACCCACACCGTGGACTGGGTGCCTGCAAGGTCAAACTCACACAGGCCTCTGAGACCCTGGTGGGGAAGGAGGGTCAGGGATATGCAGTCGGGACAGGCATTGCTATACTGGATAACCGGAATGCGGGGCAGGAGAGGGGAGTAGGATTGACACGGGAAAGTAGGAAATGCACAAAACTGTACAACTCACATTAACACATACATAAGTACACCAAACTTGATCATCATGCACATAGTAACAAATTGCTAAAATGGAAGACAAAGAGAAACTTATCTCTGGGGTGAGTACTGGCCTCTGTGCATGCCCATAACACGCAAACACACCACAATATATGCCCCAAACTAACAAACTACTCTACAACCAATCTGGTGTGGATGCTTCGTACCCATACGTAACATTACCCCTGTGATGGTTCATACACAGTCAATGCAGTAAGTCAGGCGCCGGTGGGTGGGTGGCAAATGGAAGACCAATGTGTCATGATCCCCTCAACATGCAATGTTCCCTGGGTAAGCAGCCAGACGCATACAGCAAGGTATGACTTCAGAACAAGTCGAGTTCCACCATGACCGAAATAAAGTAGGTAGTGCATGTGTCAAATTCTACATGGAAATGAAATGCACTGCACACAAGTCTGTCCCTTGCTGTCTGTCCCTGTGAGCTACTTCTTTCCATGTCTCGGAATGCTACATGGCTAATACAAGTGCCTCAATGGACCATGCTGGACGGGAGGGTATGTGCCACTGCCCCTGCAGGTGCCCCAGACAACTTTCCCATCAACTAGCCATTAGTCCACCAACACATCTCAGCTGTATTGTGCGCTTCAACACCAATATTTGTCCAAGCTCACCGTCAGTGCTGCTACTAAGCATGCATGTGCAACTGGCCTGGTGGAAGGTTTGCTGTGTTGTGGCCCTCCTGTGCTGCTCACCTTGCCTGGAGTCCCTTGAAACACGTCAGCTGTTTTCGGATGTCTAAGCGCAATCCCTGTGCCTCTGCTTGCGCACACATGCGCATGTTGGCACCACCAAATGTGTCCAGCTTCCAGACGTCCAATGGCCCATGTCTGCTTGCAAAGGTGGTCTGGAGGCTCATCCCCCTGCAGAAAGGGCATGAAACACATGATTAATGCTTTAAATTCATCTGTGTGTGTCTCTTCAGGTATTTCATGACTGGATCATGTCAGAGACGTACATCAGAAATCACACCATCTGTCCATCTTTCACAGGCAAAGTGTGGAACACACTATCTACAGCATGAATTGCAACAAGCACATGTACAGTAAAGATAAGAAACATACTACACAATGCATAGCAATGAATGTACACATGAATCATGAAACCCCCCATCTAGCGAAAGAAAAACAGTGGTCAATAACACCCCTATCATCACCGCTAGGGGTGTTAACACAAGTTGGCCAGCAGCAGACATGCCACAGATATAACAGGCAAAGCCCTTGTGTAATAGGCTGTTACATCGAACCATCCTTGCGAGCCCATGGATAAGGGAAGCAGGAGTGGCATATGTGAGTCAAGGACCCCAAGCTACAAACACATACACAAGACAAGCTTGAAGGGCCCAGCTGGAACAGACAGTGGTTGCTTTCAAAAGCCACAAAGCACCACACCGTCACATGAAAGCACAATAGACAAGCAATTTTAAACTATATTAACTAATTACACTAACTATGTAAAACCTACATTACCTAATTAAACTAACTATCAAATGGAAACTTAACTATCTAAACTAAAAGAAAAATCAAAAATGGCCACATACAACCCGGGGGGGGGCACCCAGGAGGGGGGAGGTACAGGGTGGTGCTCAACACCCACATGCGATGATGTTGAGGAAAAAAAAAACTCCATGGGGTCAACGCCTGCACAGCCCGACCTATGTGGGAGATCGATTGTCGTCTGAGTCTGGCTCTTCCTGGAAAGGAGGACGTGCCACAGGAGCCTGACCACGCCTAGCTGCAGCTTGCCCCTCATCGGCAGCAAGTCTGCGGGACGGGTGAGCTTGGTTCTGTGCGGTGATCACACGTATGTCTGCATGCAGGACCTCACGTGATATGCGTGCTTCCTCTTGCAAGGTAACACGTGTAACACAGAGTTCCTCCTGCAAGGCCTGGCTGGACATCTGTTGCACCTCCCAGCAAGCATGTAGCTCAGCCGAGATGGTACGCTCAAGCTGCGCAAACCTCCACTCTGCCCGCTCCCTCTGGCACATCATAAGGACACCCAGAGTGGATCTGAGGGAAGCATACTCCTCCCTCAGAGCCTCCATGTGTGCCTCTGCGTGAGCAGAAATTGCTCGACGCAAAAAGACACCATCTCAGCCTGGAGTGTCCTGTCTGAGGCCGCCATGCCCAGCCTGAGCGAGCAGGCCGTGGACCGTGCCGCCTGCTGCTGGAGAACCACCTGCCTAGCAGGGGGGAGCACAGATTGGGCCACACGCTCCATGCTCACAGCAATGTTCTCCATTGCTGCCCCCTGGCGTTCAGAATTGGCAGTCAGGTCTTGGTCCCACTCAGTATACAGCGGTTGCGCACGGTGACTGCGTTGCTGGGCTTAACCCCTGTGGGACCCAAGGACTGGGTGTCCTCGTTGTGTTGGCAACACCCGCGGCTGCACGACTACATGCCCCCGTCGACGTGATGGCCCAGGCACATCAGTGACTGGTGTGGAGGGTGACCCTGCGTCCCGATCCACCACAGACGGAGGTTCCAAGACTGTCTGACCCCTCGGTGCAGGTGTTGCAGACAGAGGAGTGCCCACATCAGAATCACTCACCCCTGACATATGGAACTGATGCTCATCCAACTCAACATGGACATCAGAGTGGTCATCAGGGCTGGACTCATTACCAGCCAGAGACAAGATGGACTGTAGCATATGTGGGTTTTCGTGGCCTACCACCCCACGACCCCCACTTGTGCTGGGTTGCTGTAGTGATAACAACCCTGTGCCTGGCATGACAACACCATCCTCTGGCTCCATTGCGCCATCATCTGAAAAGTAGAGAGAAAAAAGGTCACTACACATGTTAGAAGCACACAACCCACACACACACACATACATCTCACAGACACCAAACACATCAAGCAGACATGTCACACACAAAAGAGAACCTGCCATGCATGCTGGGTCAACTTGACACTGTTTCTGTGATTAGGCATGTAGAATGGTGTCATTTTGCACAGAAGTGGGTTGATGCAGTGCAGCAAATTTGTACATTACTACTGTCTACATGTACAAGTACTTCATGATGTGTATCTGAAAATGTGAAGGCAGTGCAAGGTCAACTTCAGCCATCACGTACAATGTGCATTCAATGGCTAGCATGGCTACAAGCAAAGCACAGCTCCCCCCAAGTGCAAATGCAGGGATGCCTAGCATGGTATCAAAAGGCTGACCATAGACCTGTGTATTGACAGGCAGTGTAGACTAGCATCAACTGCATCATGTGAGTCAAGTGACAACACAGCAAATGATGATGGGACAGTAAGCAGGACACATGATGAAACCTCCGGAGTACACCCATGTGTGATGAAGACACTACACCGCTTGGACAGAGGCATTTGCCATTAAACAGGCTGAGGCCTGTGACCCACACAGACTGTCACACCCTAAACATGTGTGTGATGCAGAACTGAGCCACAATGGACATGGGAAGGTTGATGAAATGCCATGCAATGTAGGTCCCCCTGGACTCGTAGTACAATGATCATCTAGTCAAGGACACATAGAGGCATGAGTGGAATACACATGGAGCATGAATGGGCACTTATGTCCCTGCTGGGCATCTGACCTCTGCACAGTCCAAGTGAGACACCCTTCATCAATACAAAGGATGTACCACACAGCATATGTCTGGCAGATTGGCTGCTGGAAGTTAGCATGTACACAGGACGCATGAACAGGCAAGTACACAACGGCAAAATTGAAGCATACCAGTGCTAAGTTGGAATTGGGGTGCAGAGGGGGGGGTGGAGGGGCAAGTGAGCATGCCTACATGGAGTACCCGCATGCAGGCAGAGGACACATGCACGTCAGTCATGCTATGACATAGTCCCTGGGCTGAGAGAAAGGTCACCCCACGCTACATGCAGAAGGGCCAGTGAGCTGGAACATGGACTGGAGGGGCATCCTGGTGACCAGCATATGAGTAGGGTGCAATAGTGGTGACGCGGGCAGTCCCCGTCCGCTCCACATGTCCACCATTCAGCAGAGCAGACATGCATCAGGGAAGCATTGCATTACTTGCACATCAGAACCATGTACACGTGACAGGTAGTGACAGTCATGCACAACACATCACACAAGTAAAACACACATGTCCTCAACAAACACGCAGTAACACTCACTGGACTGGGCATCAAAGTCCAGCATCTCTCCCACTCCTTCGACCGATTCAGATGGTATGAACACCGCAACAAGTGACTCATGCGGAATGAGGTTTTCCTCCTCAGGTGCAGGCCCACTGCCAGTCACCAGAGTCAAGTTGTAATTTGAGGTCATTCCAACGCTTTTTACACTCTTGCTCCGTGCGTACCTCATGGCCGAATGCACTCACGTGTTCCGCAACTTGCTTCCAGTGGGTATCACGGTGGGCAGCCGTAGTCTGACAATTAGGACCCACTAGCATGTCACCGCTGTGGTCCCGCACGTAGTCCACGAGGAAGTCCAGTTCCTGGTTGCAGAAAGGCTTCTTCTTCGACATGCAGGAGGTCGTGACTGTGTGTGGGGTCCCAGCCTATGCTGCAGGTGCAACCTTCCTCCTCTTGAATTGTAGCGCAGACCCTGGCTGGCAAATGCCACCCTGATCACTTTGGCCAGTAGCACCGGTGGATTGAGCCAAGGGAGTGGCAGGTGGAGGTACGACCAAAGGCCTGACTTGCGTCAGTGGCAGCTGGGTGCCCTCTAATGGACCCTGCACAGCAACATCCGCTGTGACAGGGTCATTGACCGCGACTGTCCTGGTTGGCAGACTCACAATTGGGGTGTTGTTGACTGCATCTGCCCCTGCACTTGCCAACAACCGGCTGTTCGGGGCAACAGATGACATTACTGCCCCAGGGACACGTGTCTTGGTCAGGGCAGCCCTGCGTGCACCTATGGTTTCCCTCCTGGCCGGTTGGAAATCTTCCAAGGGCTCTTCAAGTGCCAACGCAGCCTGCACTGGCAGACCCTGAGCCTGGGTGGTGGTGTCCACAGCTGTACCTGCAGCTACCAATACCCTTGGGCCAATGGCAGTCGATGAAACAGACTGCCGGGTCACACGGGCACCAGTGCCAGATGCAGAAGCTGCATCTCCTGGAACCACAGGGGGTAGTGGCATGACTGCACCAACACATGGCACAACATTGTGTTCAAGTGGCACACCCCTGCCTCTTCCCCCATTCCGACCACCCTGGACACCCTGGAGTCCCCCTACTCCCTCGGCACCCCAGCCACGTCCCTGACCACGCCTGCCATGAGGAGGATGCCCAGCTGAGGCGCCCCTCACCTTTGGTGGCCTCACAACCATGGCACAGATGGAGTAGTGCCGGCACAGTTGGAGGAGTGCCAATGGGAGGTGTACACCACAATTGTCCTGGGCAATTGGGGTAAAAGGGGTGGGATGCAAGATGTTAACAGCCCCCCTGCACCTGCAAGGCTGTGTGTGACTCCGGTGATGTAGTGACGGGTCACTCAATGCTCAGGCACCCCAAAACTGCAGTAAAACTGTGCACGCAACCCTGCAGCCCTGCAGCCTATGTGCGTGGAATCGACCTCCCACAGTACGCGGTGGCACCCAGTAACATGAAAAACACGTACACATGGGACATGCAGGCTAGTATGACCTACTATGACCTCGAAAACGGGTGCACGCCATCACGAACAGCAGCGTTGCGATGCGGCACTTTTGGGAGGGGACCTGGTTGGTGGGTTCCTACATGTGTCGCGCACTCTGGCGGACCTCTCCTCCTCTGTGGAGACTATGCGCCAGTCATTCTCCCTGCCGTATTCTGGACCAGATTCCACCAGGGCTCCCTATGGACCTGGCCTGACCAACACAGCCAGCTTGGTGGAGATCCCATCCATGCCACAGTCGGGAGTCGGTGGTCCAGCAGGGGTGGACACTCCAACAACAGGAGACCAGCTGATGGAGTATGTGCAGGCATCGGACAGGGCACATGGACAGCAGCAACAGCAGCAGGCTCTAGGTGGGAGCAATGATGGCTTGGGGCCATCAACATCAGAGGGGCAGGCATCAGCCAGAGGGCAGGAGGACCCTGGAATGGGTGTGTCTTCCGTGTGGCTGCGGTTGGGCCAGCGGATAGATGCGAAGCGGCGGCGGGCGAAAGAGGCATGGCTCACCATGGTCAGGGCTGAGTTCTCCATGCGTCGGGCGTTGAGGCGGGCAGAGTGCCTCGAGGAAACTCGCAGGGAGTTGTAACAGGCCATGAGTGCATCCCTGCGAGACCTCGGGCCAGGGCAGAGTCCTGCCTCTGGGACAACGACATGGAGTTCGATGATGCCCTGGCCCGGGGCATCACAGAGTGAGCCGCAGGACTTGCTTGCTGCCATTGTATATAGTAAGATAGTGTTAGGTTTCCTTTGTTTTTCTTTTAATTTGGAGTTAATGGACATTGCTCCACTTCGTGTGTATATAGTTGTTTCTTCATAGGACTTTTTTTGTAGGTTTCCTTTTGTTTGTGGATCATGGACCATTTGGACTAACTTTGGATATAATTGCACACTTGTATATAATTTCTTTTTCTATATTCCCATGGATCAATGGTTATTTATTTATTTGGATTATGTTTTTATTATGGACATTGGCAATGGACCACTTTTTTTATTGTACATGCTTTTTCTTTTTTTTTACTTCATTGGATTTACAATATTTTTTTTTCTAAATTTATCATTGTACATTGATTTTCATTGTACTATTCCTCCAAGTCAGTACATTATGTTTTAAATACAATTTTTATAACTTCTTAATTGGTGTTGTGTTCTGTCATTGGTGTTGTGCATGTCTCATTGAACATTTCCTCAGTCACGTGTTGCCACTGTGTGGCTACGTTGTGCATTCCTGCATGGGCATGGTGGTTCATTTAGACTATCACGGCATGGGTAATTTGGGAGTGGGTTCTGTGGATGATTGCATGCTTGGATTGGGGGGGAAAGGGGGATTAGGGTTGGCTTTAGGGACATGGGTCTGTTTTGTTAGGACATGTCGTTTGTTGGAACATGAGTCGGGGCCTGCTGGCAGGTGCCCGTCAATGCTGGGTGGGTGGGGGTGCTGAGGGACATGAGTTGGGGCCTGCTGGCAGGTGACCCTCACTGCTGGAGGGTGGGAGTGCTGGGGGTCTTGAGTCGGGGCCTGCTGGCAGGTGCCCCTCACTGCTGGGGGGTGGGGGTGCTGGGGGACATGAGTCGGGGCCTGTGAGCAGGTGCCCCTCACTGCTGGGGGGTGGGGGTGCTGGGGGACATTAGTCGGGCCTGCTGTCAGGTGCCTGTCAATGCTGGGGGGTGGGGGTGCTGGGGGACATGAGTCGGGGCCTGCTGGCAGGTGCCCCTCACTGCTGGGGGGTGGAGGTGCTGGGGGACATTAGTCGGGCCTGCTGTCAGGTGCCTGTCAATGCTGGGGGCTGGGGGTGCTGGGGGACATGAGTCAGTGCCTGCTGTCAGGTGCCCCTCACTGCTGGGGGGTGGGGGTGCTAGGGGACATGAGTTGGGACCTGCTGTCAGGTGCCCCTCACTGCTGGTGGGTGGGGGTGCTCGGGGACATGAGTCGGGGCCTGCTGGCAGGTGCCCCTCAATGCTGGGTCGGTGGGGGTACTGGGGGACATGAGTCGGGGCCTGCTGGCAGGTGCTCCTCACTGCTGGGGCGTGGGGGTGCTGGGGGACATGAGTCGGGGCCTGCTGGCAGGTGCCCGTCAATGCTGGGTGGGTGGGGGTGCTGAAGGACATGCGTTGGGGCCTGCTGGCAGGTGCCCGTCAATGCTGGGTGGGTGGGGGTGCTGGGGGACATGAGTCGGGGCCTGCTGGCAGGTGCACCTCACTGATAGGGGGTAGGAGTGCTGGGGGACATGAGTCGTGGCCTGCTGGCAGGTGCCCCTCACTGCTGGGGGGTGGGGGTGCTGGGGGACATTAGTCGGGCCTGCTGTCAGGTGCCTGTCAATGCTGGGGGGTGGGGGTGCTGGGGGACATGAGTCAGTGCCTGCTGGCAGGTGCCCCTCACTGCTGGGCGGTGGGGGTGCTGGGGGACATGAGTTGGGGCCTGCTGGCAGGTGCCCCTCACTGCTGGGGGATGGGGGTGCTGGGGGACATGAGTCGGGGCCTGCTGGCAGGTGCCCGTCAATGCTGGGTGGGTGGGGGTGCTGGGGGACATGAGTCGGGGCCTGCTGGCAGGTGCCCGTCAATGCTGGGTGGGTGGGGGTGCTAGGGCACATGAGTCGGGGCCTGCTGGCAGGTGCTCCTCACTGCTGGGGGGTGGGGGTGCTGGGGGACATGAGTTAGGGCCTGCTGGCAGGTGCCCCTCACTGCTGGGGGGTGGGGGTGCTGGTGGACATGAGTCGGGGCCTGCTGGCAGGTGCCCCTCACTGCTGGGGGGGGTGCTGGGGGACATGAGTCGGGGCCTGCTGGCAGGTGCCCGTCAATGCTGGGTGGGTGGGGGTGCTGGGGGACATGGGTCGGGGCCTGCTGGCAGGTGCCTGTCAATGCTGGGTGGGTGGGAGTGCTGGGGGACATGTGTCGGGGCTTGCTGGCAGGTGCACCTCACTGCTGGGGAGTAGGAGTGCTGGAGGACATGAGTCGTAGCCTGCTGGCAGGTGCCCCTCACTGCTGGGGGTGAGGGTGCTGGGGGATATGAGTCGGGGCCTGCTGGCAGGTGCCCGTCAATGCTGGGTGGGTGGGGGTGCTGGGGGACATGAGTCGGGGCCTGCTGGCAGTTGCCCCTCACTGCTGGGGGGTGGGGGTGCTGGGGGACATGAGTCAGGGCCTGCTGGCAGGTGCCCATCAATACTGGGTGGGTGGGGGTGCAGGGGGACATGAGTTGGTGATCACTAGTGGAAGGTGACATGTGGGCTGGCTGGGTGGGGGCATGCCCATGGTGGATGGGCTGCCTGGGGGACATGACCAGGGGTGCAGAGTAGTCCCCTGTGGTGTCAGTTGCCTGCAGGGGCCGTGGAGGGGGTAGAAGGCACACCTGGGAGAACCCACACTGCCAATTCACATGTGGGACTCCCCGTGCACCCCACTTGATACACGTACCCCGCTCTGACAGCAAGATCGCGTGTGAAACTTCCTGCTCGCACAGGCCCAATTGCGTGTGAATCTTCCTGCGCACCCCCGAAATCCACGTACCCTGCGCACCCCAGTGATACATGAATCTTCCCGCGCACCCCCGAAATCCACGTACCCCGCGCACCCCAGTGATACATGTACCCCGCTCACACAGGGCCAATCGCGTGTGGAACTCCCTGCGCACCGTACCCCAGTAATACATGTACCCTGCTCGCACAGGGCCAATCGCATGTGAAAATTCCCGCGTACCCCCGAAATACACGTACCCTGCTCGCACAGGGCCAATCGCGTGTGAAACTTCCCGCGCACCCCCAAAATACACGTACCCTGCTCGCACAGTGCCAATCGCGTGTGAAACTTCCCGCGCACCCCCGAAATACATGTACCCCGCTCGCATAGGCCCAATCGCGTGTGAAACTCCCTGCGCACATCAGTAATACACGTACCCCGCTCAAACAGGGCCAATCGCGTGTGGAACTCCCCGTGCTCCCCAGTAATACACGTACCCCGCTCGCACAGGGCCAATCGCGTATGGATCTTCCCGCGTACCCCCGAAATACACGTACCACGCTCGCACAGGGCCAATCGCATGTGAAACTTCCCGCGCACCCCAGTGATAAACGTACCCCCCTTGCACAGGTCCAATCGCGTGTGAATCTTCCCGCGCACCCCAGTAATACACGTACCCCACTCGCACACGGCCAATCGCATGTAAAACTCCCCACGCAGTGGGGTACGTGTATTCGGAGGGGTGTGCGTGGAGTTTTACAGGCGTTTTCGTGTTTGGGGGCCTGTGCGCCATGTATGGGATTTGTGCGCTGTACATGGCGCACAGGGAGGGGTTGGGGGTGTAACTGGCTCTGCTGCAGGGTTGCTGCGCCACTCTGCGCCATGGCGGGTAATGGATGTTAAAATCCATGAATACGTTGTGCGCAGAAATGGATTTTGGCGCTGGATTCTATGAATTACCCCTGTGGTGTCACATGGACAATGATTGATCTAAGGTAACTCCTAGAATCTTAAGTTTTGATACTGGCTTAATGTGGTCCAATCCAAACTTAAAGGATTGATATTTGCTTTCCAGCTTACTAATCGCAACTGGTCTTCCAATGACCATTAGTTCCATTTTGCTTTTGTTTAGCGCCAGGTCATTATTAAGCACCCAGGTTTCAATTAGATTGAAGAGTCTATTTAACTCGACTTCGTCTCGCGAGTGGCAGCCTGAGAGCGGGTCGACGCATTGAGTTTCGTCTGCATATTTAGAGAATAAGATCCCTTCTGCCTCTAATTCTGTGAAGAATGGTACCATAAAAAGATTGCATATGCTAGGAGATGTACTAGCCCCCTCTGTGACCCCAAACAGAACCGGTATGGAAGTGGCTTCTGCTATGTCAGAACAGACTCTACTATGTCTGTTTTCCAAGAATGACATTGTCCAAGCGAAAGCCAAAGGTGAAAAATTGGCTATTTCAGATCATCTAGATTGCAATATCTGGTGGTCAACCAAGTCAAAATCCGCAGATTGATCCAGGAATACTAGAAGAGAAAGAGAACTTTTATCCAAACGATCTAAGAGTTTTGACTTAAGGTCAAGGAGGGAGGTGTCTCTTCCAAACCTTCACCTAAAACCAGATTGGTGTGCATTCAGAATAGGATATTTAGTAAAATGTTCTGAAATCTGTGCACACGCCACCTTATCCAGAATGTTTAATAAAAAAGGTGTATTAGAGATGGGACGGTAGTTCAAAGGATTATCCATACCCAAACCTACTTTTTTAAGAATGCTTGTTACAATTGTATGCTCAGGTCATCAGGGACCTTACCTTCTCTTAGGGATGTGTTATCAAATGTGCAGATGGCAGCGAGGGCATGTTAATATGATTAATGAGGCACATGAGTCCCCTTTGCGACTAGATGGTTTTAGTTTTTCGATGATAAGTTGGAGTGATTTCTCTGAAATAGGATGAACGTTAATTTCAGCTACTGTGCTCACTATGTTCAAAGAACATTGTTGTGGCATTGGTGCTTTAGATATTAGCAATTTCTTTCTTTCGAGCATCTCTGTTCTTATTCCTAGCAATTTATCTTGCATCCCATCTTGAATGTGCTGTCACCAAGTGGAGTCTCTAATCACAAGGTGGTCATAGGTAAAGGAGTTACTTCCAGTTCTTTTAGGATTTTAAACATTTCCCTGGCGTCCAATGTGGCATTAACAATACGTGAGTTATGAAAATTGCTCTTAGCGGTCAGAACAGATGTTTTATATTTCTTTATCAAAGTCTTATAATACTGGAGGGAAGATAGTGCAGGGTCAGTTTTTGAAGAGTAGTATGCCTTAGTCGTCGCGGATTTGTACTTTCTCAACTCTTCTGTATACCATGCTTGACTTGTTTGGTCTTATTTTTTTTTGTGTCTTTGGTTTTAAAGGGGCTAGAATGTTAGAAAGGCTAGCCATACTACCAGCCAAGTCGGCAGACATATCATTGATAGAAATATCTGATGAGAATCCGATATATTTATCCAGTAGCGGTACTATATTATTGAGGGAAGACATTTTAAATGACGTGCCATTAGCTGGCCTTTGGAATGCTTTTTTTTGTTTCACTGACAGTGGAACTTTCAGTGGAAAATGTATAACATATGATGCGACTATGGGCACACAATTGTGGCAATTTCCTGACAGATGGTATTCAGAGTTGCTACCCAATCTACCATGTGTCCCAATACGTGGGTGGGCACTGTTACTTGCTGAGAGAATCCTAGATCAGACAGTGAGTGGTCTAGATTGGTTGCATTAGGATCTTCTGAGTCACCTAACCAATAGTTTATGTCTCCTAGAATTATGAATCGCGTGAAGGGTTATAACCGGGGGAGAACTAAGTCGAACAATGCCTCTGCCCAACCATCTTTCATAGAAGGAGGACGTAAGATCAACAGAAAGTTAATGGTTGACTTTGCGTTCAGAAAAGTGAATCAATTTCTTCCCTGATGTACCCTGGCACCTTTCTAAATAGATGGTTCCTTTTTCAAGATAAGTGACTCCCCCACCCCTCTGCCCTCCAGTTTATCCTTTCTTATCATTACATAGCCTGCCGTTATTGCTAGATTGTGGCTGGGACCTGAAGCATCTGAGCCCCAAGTCTCCGTTCTCGCGCATACATCTGAGTTGTTTTGGTCAATGTAATTGGCCATCTCTACGGCATGCTTCACTAGGGAGAGTGTGTTAATAAGTAACAGCTTAGTACTGTTGTTACTGTGATAGGAGATGGTTTAGAAATCCCTAGATTATCCTTAAGAGCACTCGTAGATTGAGTTAGATTACTCAATTGTAAAGGTTTCTCCAAGGTGCTAAGGGTGTCCTGCAACATATCGACTGGCGTGCTGGAGATAATCATAACCTCCGAGGATTATTCAGTTTGATTGAATGCTTCTCTATCGGTGCTGAGAGTGCACTCCATGGGTGTAATACTGCTCCGTGCATGGGGAGTTCTGTATTGTGTGGCTAGTTGAGCCGTGGGCACTTCATACATTGAAGCATAGTCAGATGAGCGTTTTAAGGATTTATTACGTTTTGTCTCTAAGATCACTAGGATCTCAGTTAAACTAATTGAAAGGAGCTAATTTAATTGCTGGTGCGTCCTTGCCGTGGACTGCTGCAGACTGCGCCTAACATCCGCGCCAGCTTGTTCCGCACCGGGTTTCAAGGTTAGTTCGCTTCTGGAAACTACAATCCTGCTGAACATCAATCAACTAAACTTAGGTTTACTGAAACCCATGGTCAACACTCAATTGTGTTTCTGGATGTAGTAGTTAAACAAGATTTATGACAAAATGAATGCCACAGGTCGAGAGAAGAGATGCAGTGTCCTCATGAGGTGCTCTTTGTGCGCCGTGAATTACTTGCTCCTATATATTGCTGGATTCTTAGGGTTCTAGCGCAGTCACAGTCCAGCCATCAAAGGAAGCGGCCACAGCTGCACAAGCTAGAACCCTAAGAATCCAGCATTTACATATAGGAGCAAGTATTTCACAGCGCACAGAGAGCACCGCATGGGAAGGACACTGCATCTCTTCTCTCGACCTGTGGCATTCAAGCAATTGGCTCAGATTCACCACCTATGGGGCAACCTAAGTGACACACCATAGCCCCCCTTTCCAGTCCTGAAGACGGCACTATAACATCCAATTGACCAGTTCTTGCTAGAAACACCAAAAGTGTCAACTAGATAGATGTTTGGTTACGGGAACCAAACTCTAAGTCACTACCAGTACTAACTTTTCCCTGTGCAAAGACTCAATTGCAAATTGTTATTATATGAATATCTAATATGATAAAATGTGTACAAATACCCATAATGTATGTGGTTAAACATGGCAACACATGTATAACAGCCTGAGTAGGTTTTTATGAAACACTTGAAAATAAATATGTTTTGAATGCAAATGCAATTTTGGTGATCTCTAACTCATGTACAGACCAAATCACATGATCTGTTACCTTGTGTTGTGAAAGACTACCGGCAAGTGCCCAACAGGTGGGGTAGCCTAAGTCCTTTTGGCATAAATACTGTCGCACACACTCATGACATAGGCCCCTCAGATCAAAAAAGAGGGTCCCACACCCCCTATATATTTAACACGTAGTTAAACAAGAGAAATTTGAGATCATTACTGAGCTACATAGAAAACCATAAATCAGTTATATATCCCTCCATGCTACTAGTTTTCATCCTACCAGTCCCAGGTCGATATTCTGTAGGTGGAATACATCAGAATTCATTGGAATTGCTCCACTATAGAGTCTTTTGACTGAGAAAGTAAAGTAACAGTCATGAATTTAAAGCATCAGCATAATCGGCTCATTCTGTCTGCACTGCATACTGGATTGGGGCATTATGGGATCATGGAAAGGAATGTCTGTGCCCCCAGGGACCCTGCTCTTACTGCCAGTGTGAGTGCATCTGGGTCGTGCTGCAGCTGACATCAGAGGGTGCCTGCCGGACTACGTGGGGCTAGACGGTGACTGTGCAATCCGACCCAGGTTCCCACCAATGTTGAGCTCCTGCATTGTGTTGCAGCTAGCTACAGCAATCGTGAACCTTATTGTACACACTACACTGCATGAATGTCAGCTCATGCTGCAGTCTCCAGCCCCATATGAATAAGCAATGTGGCCTACAGAGACCCTTGATGCTCTCCCCAGGAACAGCACAGGAGGGGTCCTGTGCCTATGCTGTAGCTGTGACCCATTAATGTGAGGGTGCTTCCCTGTGCTCATCAAATTTCACCCTGTTTGCCCCCACAAACTCTGTGTGCTACCTCCAGTGCACATCATATTGAGCTGATGACACCTGAACCATGGGAGGGCATGCCCCTGCTCCTCCATTGAAACATATGGTACCTCACAAGGCACTGCTGTGTTGCGTGCATGGGATTCTGCAGCTCTCCTTTCATTACATACAATGCCAGTAGCACTTTTCTGGAGGCCTCACAACCTTAGAGCCACCCAGTGCTTGCGATCCACTGATATTTCAATGGAGAAGGGACCAAAGACTGACTCCAGGCTACTATTGGGCACAATACAAACTCACTCTACTGGCTATATGTGACTCTGTGGTTGTCCTGGTCATTTGGGTACTGGTCCTGACTGATCACCTGAGGCACATAGCACTGCTCTGCTGTTGCTGGACTGTGCCCCGAGGGCCATCCCTTGTATACAAACAACTGTACCAGCGACTAATACATTGCTGGCGAGGACCTTTGCACATTACAAAAAAGCAATGCTTTATGAATCTGTATGCCAAGTCCACCCCAAAATGGCCTGAACCTACCGAGGCAAGTGTGGCCATGGACCCTGAAACCATAACCCTAGAACTTACCAAGACCCAGCGCATGATGGCATTCATGCAGAAGGGGTTTTCAATGGTGCACAGCAGGCTAGCCGATATTTCCACCACTGTCAAGTCCATTGAGGCATGCCTGGCGAAAACATATCAGCGCTTGATGGAAGCAAAGATGAGGCTGGTCACAGTAGAGGACAATGTCAGTATCCTGGAGGTGAAGACACTCACCAAGTAAGTGCAAATGGGGGCAAAGAAATATTATGAATTGGAGTTGCGGTCCTGCCACAGTAACATCAACATCTTCGGAGTGCCCAAGAGCAAAACTGAAACCACTCTGGAGTAGTTTATAGCGTCCTTCTTCCACTCCTGGGCAACCCTACCCTCTCACCAGAATTTGCAATTGAATGGGCCCATAGATCAGTGGCGCTCAATCCTAAACTAGGGGCACACTCAACTATCAAGTCTGCAATGTTATTCTTTGTGCTAACCATGAGCAAGGAGATCTTATGCTGGGGTCCAACAGGGTGCATATTTGCCCTGATTTTTCAGGGGCCGTGTAACAAGAGAGGAAGACATTCCTAGCAGTGAAGAAGCACCTGCGCATAGAGTGGAATGGCAAGACTTATTTTTTTTACATTACCTGAGTAAGCTGCGAGATTTCTGGACGATAATTTGCTGCCGTCATGAATCTTTGCGTTAATGGCTTGTCCAGAATTCATATTTTGCCTATCTGCTCTGTCCAATCCGCTCAATCTTCATTCTATCACAATGTGGAAAGAGGACACTAATGAGAAGTGATGTGGGCCGCTGTGACTCTGTGGCCCCCCAGATATGTGACAATTTCAGAAGTATGTGAATACTGGTTTCCATATGTTTAAGTTTGTTGATCAGTCTGGGTTTGTACCCAAGCATCAGTCTCCCCATGAAATGTTCTGTTGATTGTTGGGATTGATTTTGGTGGTATTGAATCCATGGATGGCCCTTTTAAATCAGTAACACCTTATACAAGGATGGGGATGCAGAATAACTCTTACACCAAATAATAAGACTGACTCAGGAAGTTGGCAAAAAGTGTCTGCCAACTGTTTTAGTTTCAATTGTCTAAAAGAGGGAGATACAATGGACATCAATGGACTTTCAATCATGCTCTCAATCATTTTGCATAAAAAACGCATTTATATAGCAATAATCCTTCATACGTGATGTCATACTATGTGGCAAACTAAGAAAATTATGGGGAGTTGTCATTGCCTTAACGGGAACATCTAAGTATACTTTCTTTAAGGGATCGGGTTGTGATTGGGTCTCTAAAGTGAGGTGGACAACTTATGCCGACCCCTAGTGCAAGTCATCTTCATCAGTTACAAGGTACACGGTACACCATTGGCTATCCAACTATAAGGCCTGTTGTTTTATGGCCTTCTACAACTGGTTTTTACGCTTGTACCTATCTTAAACTTTTGGCTCACTAGCAGCACGTAAGCTGGTACCCCAGGGGCCAGTGGGTTGACTTGACCGTGTCTCCCCACCCAATTAGCCCAACATGTCTCATCACTCATGCCATCTGCCATTCAGATTGTCTTTGAACTTGTCCTTGCAAAGTATCACTGCTCCTGAGAATAAAAGGTAGTATATGCACATTCGTAGTTCAGGTTTGTATGCCCAACTCCTATTTCCATCCTTGATGGGAGACCGTATTTTGGCCTGTTTAGCAGCATTTAGTTGTCTTGTATTAATATACTCGGCACTCATGATGTTCTTTCTTGCACCTTAACAAGGGCTGATTCAGCTTCTCACGTTCACTGTTCTTCAAGGATAGATAACCGGTTCTTGGCCGCTCCATCCTTTGACACCAGGCCAGACAGCTAGTCCAGGCCTTTCCTTGATCTTCAGCTGTCTCCTTACTGTGACACAGCTTTCCAATCCTTCTTTCATCACAGGTCTGAGCTTATTAAATATGTGACACTGATGTCCCGAATTCTATATAATGGTGGCACTGCCTGCAATCTATTCACTATGCATAGCTAGCCTTTATGATTACTTAGTCTACTTGCGTTGCTGCATCTGTACAGTTATACAATACAATGGCTTGCATTTTATGGAGTGTTCTTCACATGTGCAATCTTCATTCTGCATATGAAAGTTTACTCAATTCTTTACTTCGTCATCAGATTCTATAAGGTCTACCCATCTTCTTCTTGAACCATTCTTCTCAGTGCATCACACTCATTTCTTGTGACGTGACACACCTCTTTTTCTCTCATCTTCATATTCCTTCAGGGACCTCCTCCAAGAGATTGTCATCTCTGCGAGGATATACTATATAGGGTTTTCTCAATGGATACCTTTTCTCGAAGACTCTCCATGGAATAGGCACAATCACTGGTGTTGTGCATGTTGTGATTTCCGGTTTCCAACATATAGGCAGAATGGGGACGGGACTTCCTGCAGAGGCATTCAGCTGCTCCTCTATATTACCCCAGTTTTAAGGGGGATGTGGGAAGCAGATGGGTGGAGGGAATGGGGATTCATAAAACAGCACTAGACAAACACTCTGACAATAGGCGGGAGGATAATGAGCACTGAAGGCAGTCTTAGGATGGAATCGGAACATTATTATTATTATTATTATTAGTCAGATATGAGGGGTGACAATAGGATGCCGCTGTTACCAAAGTGGGAGATGTAACATGCCTTAGCTGGAATATACATGGCCTGGGAAGACAGATTGAGCAGCAGAAACTACTCCTTCATATAAAGAGACACAATGCCAGCATTCTCAAGGAGACTCATGCACTAGTAGCGGGCTGCGAGTGGTTTGCTAGAAATTGGGGCAGGAATCAATTCTACACTATATACTACACAAAGTCCAGGGGCATTAGGATCCTCATACACAGATGATTTCCATTCCAAAATAAAAAAGCTGATATCAACCATCTGGGAAGATACATCTTGGTTTATGCTTCCATCGCGGAAAGAGAAATACTTTTGCTAATTGTCTATGGCCCCAATCTTGATTATCCCTAATTTTGTGCCGATATCATAGACAAGCTCGCCCTGGACCTGTTAACCCCAATTCTCTGGGGAGGTGATTTAAACACTGTTCTCGACCTAAGACTGGACCGATTTACGCAGACCCACAAGCCCCTGTTGAAGGCAGCTCGCACTATTAAAGAGGTAATGGCCACCCTAGGCATGGTGGATGATTGGAGAGTGCTTAATGCCTGCGATCGCCCCAACTCCTTCTATTTGTCAGTCCATGATTCCTTCTCTCACATCGATATGTGGCTAGTCTTCGACACACTACTTGGGGCAGTTAAAGATACCTGCATGCTTCCCAGAACCTATTCTGATCATTCTCCTATAAGTATCACATTAGCACTGACTTCACTACCCATACCCTGCAGTAGCTGTCCCTTCAAACCACAAGCACTGAAAGATTATGATGGTTATGATGTTTGCCAATGTTCTTTTGCTTACTTGTGGAGATTTCTGTATTCTGCCAGCTTATTGGTAAAGTTCATTTCAACCGGTAATTTTGCAGTGAGCATTTCTTCTCTTCAGAAGTGGTTTGGGAATTGTACTCTGAAGTCATGGCTACAGTATGGAAGGTATTATTAAAGTCTTTTGGTGTTTCAGGCAACATAAACCAGGTAAATGTTTTTTATGAAATTTTGAAGCAAAGTGAAGAAGGTGAATTCATAGTGGCTAAGGCATGATAGTTTGTATTTCAGCTTTTCTGTAGTAATCCATTAAAGGTGCTTGCCTCTATCTATATAGGTATGACCGTGGAAATGACATGGTTTAAGCATATCCTTCTCTTCATATGTATATGCTTTATCATGAATTGTTAGGTTATGAAAGAAATGCTTACTGTGGCATAAAAGATTAGCTCACATTTCATTCAGGCTTTCATCCAAAAAATGTACTGTGCCAACCACAGATATATCACAACCCGACAAACTCAGTGACCACCCAGTGAGACCCTTCTTTGCGTATCTTATTTATGCTATATGAGCTGATCAATACCATCCCACATTACTCAAGCACTTAGAGCAGAGGCCTACATGGGGCATTTTATTTTACAGCACTACTTGCACTCTCATCTAATTGTTTCATTATGTATCTCAGCTATGTACAGTTTCCTCACCAACAATATATGTGAAATTGAGTCTAACATTTTGGTCACAGATTTGAAAGTAGATTCCATCAATGAATTGTATGTAGAATAGTATGGATAGTATAATTTTCAGCACCAGTTCATGCACGAGTCTAACCTATATGGTAGACAAAAGAAAATGTTTTGAGTAATTTGGAAGAACAGGTACCTACTTGGGTTTGTATACATCATAGTGACCATTTGTTTCAAAGGCTAATAATTCATGATAAGGGATGCACATATGAAGTGAAAGATATGGCTTATGTATAGGAAATGCCAAGTCATACCTATAGAAAAAGAAGCAAGGACATTTGATATGGGAAATATATGTTTGTCACACATGACCATAGTATAACATGTACTACTGCTTTTACACTCTTCAGAAAAAAAGAAATAAAATATGGAAAACCCTACTTTCCAAGTAATACCTATGAACTGTACTAATTTACAAACATTAATATATTGAATACATTTCATATAAACATCAATGTATATTATATATTGAAAATATTAAAAAAAACACAATCATTGACCTTCACCAACCCACACTTTTTTGTTTACAGCCATCAAGCAAACAACAACAATGTGCCAGAAGGAAGAATCATATGCAGGGAAGTAAACATTTACAATATAATATTTTTAAAAGTAGTGTTCTGAAATCTGTACACAACAATTCTATAGATAATACACTAATACCTGGTATCGAAATACCTTTAAAATTATACAATTTCACACATGCCAACTGAACAAATTAATGGAATACAGAATGTTTTTAGTGAAAGTAATAAAAGAAAAAATATATCAAATGAAAATTTTTAGAAGAAAAGATAGCAAATCTACTATGAATTGGAAACAGATGTAATAAAGATATATACATGGAGAACAGTGAAACAAGATATTTTGTAAATTATTTTTTGCAAAAGAAAAAAAGTAAAACTAATAATGAATAAAGATGTTCATAAGAAATTAACATTTGTCATTTTTTTATTGAATAAACACAAGAACATTCTTGTTATGTCTTTCCAAGTTATTGTTCGATTGCAAACAAAGATGTCATACCTGCCTAAGAAAGTCATTAGTGCAAGGTGTGAGAGGGAAAGTTGTGCATTTACCTCTCAATTTGGAAGATAATGTCAGCACTCTAGGAGTGAAGCGTGACATTGCCGATTCTTTGTTTAAGTAAATGGTGTTGCCACTAAAGATAACAACATTTGGCAACAGATTATAGATATTGGAAAAGTGAAAAATGCTTTGGTGTTTCTAGTGGTCCACAAAGGCATTCTGACTGTACCAGACTTGTCTATGCTTGATGTTGGGTCAACAAACACAAGCAGTGAAGGCCACTTCCAATGTCTATCTGTTGCAGAAGGGAATAGATTGTATGAACATTACACTGTTCATCCTCTACACTCATGTGTAGTCATGGGTGACAGTTTAAAACTGTATAAAATGAAACCAACAAAATGTGCACCTATCAGTGTCTGGGAAAAGATGTTAGAAGCTTGTTTCCCTTTGACCTTTCCTACTAGTACGGGAGGCAGATTGGATGATCGGAAAGGTTCCAATCTCTTCTTCAGCATATCGATGTACAAGAATGTATTCTGAAGATTCCCGATTCCGCACTAATGTTGAATATATTTTTCACTTATTGTATGAAAGTGAATTTTAAACATTATGTTATGCTGTTGCTCACACACTTCAGACCAGAAATAGATTTAAAAATCTTTCTGCGTGTAAGATGCTGCAACAGGTGAAAGAAACAAATATAGTTTTAGAGGGTAAACTTACCAATATTCTTGCTACAATGAGAGGAAATAAGGAATAATGGTATAGGAGACACCCTGAGGTTAGATGCATGATCTGAAACTTGTGACCTCCTACTTGGTTTATGACTTTAAATTACACGGGTATATTTGGGATGATCTTGCAGAGTGTATTTGTGAAAGTAATCCATAGAAAGAAGACATAGAATACATGACACCAGGCGAATTGTGTTCCATGGACCCTGTAAGTGTATCGCGGTTCGTTCATCATAGATATTTAGAAAAGTTACACTTAAGTGGTCCACTAGGCACTGTGGAACATTTATTTTGGAGGAAAGAGTACCATGTGGGGCTCCACATAAACATATGCTGTTGTGGATAAAATATGCTGCTCAGTTTGATGAAGAAATTCATGTCTGTGTGCTGCAGTTCATAGAAGAATATGTTACTTGTTCCGTTCCGGCTCAGCATGTGAATGCTGATCTATGGAAAAAGGTGGAAAGGCACTCATGTGGAAAGTACTGTCAGAGAAAATACAAAAGTAAAGACAAGTACCATACTCAGTGTAGATTTGGCTTTCCTAAGCCTGTGACCCCAGTTGGTCCAGTGAATAGTTTCATGTTATCTGTTCGTCATCATTTTACTGGTAAGTCACCAAGAAATGCGTATCATTGAAAAAGAGATAAGGAATGCCAATGCGTTAATGATTATAATCCTGTCATTGCTCAGCTTTGGAATGCAAATGCTGATGGAAACATATTCACATATATCACAAACGCTGAAAAGAGCAATGCAGCTGAGGTATGGGCAGATTAATCAGCAGATAACAGTCTGAGTCAGAACATTCAAGCTTTGGTCTGAAGATCCTCTCACATATAGAGTGTGTGTAGCTATGAAGCTGCAGATTGGCTAACTAGTTTGCCTCTGTATGGACATAGCATGAATGTACTTTGGTTAAGTCTAGGCCCAGCTAGTACGAGAAATCGGGTACTGAAGCCTTTGAGTGAAATTAAGCACTTAGCTGAAACAGTAGCTGATAGTACATAGATTCTGAAAACTAACTTGATTGATGCATATTATTCAAATCGATCTGTAGAGTTGGAGGATATGTGCTTATAAGAAGTAGCACAACACTACTCGTATAGAAATATTGAAACAAACAGTGACAGGTGATGGTTTAAAGTACATGGTTGTACTGGTTGTCTAGAGAGACATGAGAAGGCAAGTCTCATTAACCACAATAAAATGTCACGCCAAACTGCAGAGAAAAAGGAATTATTTGATTGGTGCCTTTTGCAGTTGTTCATCCCATGGCGTGCAGACAGTGATTTGCTTGGAAGTTTTGAAACCTTTGAAGAATCATTTATTGCAAAACAAAAGCATAATTACATATCCCAAATTTGAACAGTACTTGAAGTTACTGGAGAAAGAACTACAGTAAGAAGAACCTTTGGCAGCTGAATTGACAAAAGAGAGGTAAGTCAAGATTCTGCAGCAGGAAGTCAAAATGTGCTTGGTGAGCCAATTATTCAGACTGACGTTGAGCTTGTCATGGAAGAAGTTCAATGTGCAATGCAACAAACCAAAGTGGCAGATGCAAAATATGATGAAATAGTAAACATAATATAGACCAATAAGAAGTTAGGTTCTTACATGGTTTACAGCATAACAATCATGAATGTTCTTGTGTGCAATACAAACCTGTGGGCAAGTACTCGATTAAGTACTGCTTTGCCGCCCGTTCCCTTGCCGGACATGGTTCTTTCTTGGCTGCTGGCTTTGGACTCTACAAGGTGACTTTGATTGTTTTCTGGCTGCTCAAGTAAAATACTGACAGAGTCTTACATCATGCCCTGTCTTGTCATTACAAAGCAACTGTTGACGCCTTCTTGTCTCTGTTTTTCATAGTGATTGACAAGCTGCATTTGTATTTCAACTTGTCCCGCCTTGGATTGCTGGGGATTGGCTCCCATTGAACTCTCAACTTCCTACTTAACGTGCCTGCACGTGCACAGCATGTGCACACTCCGGCAAGTACTCGATTAAGTACTGCTTTGCTGCTTCGTCACGTTGGTGCGGTGGGCGGCTCCAGGGTGTCACTAGAAGCTCATTTATCTGGTTTTTGGTGGTCCAGTTAAGGTTTGAGATTGATGTTCTATTGCTCATATTGTATGGTATTGGTATTGGTATTGGTATTGCATGTGCTCGAGATTTAATATGTACACATTGAAATCAAGCATGCCACTTGGAATCAAAAATGCAGTATCAGTGGTGTCACGGTCTAAATGTTGTCACTCTTCACATACCGCAATCACTTTAACACCAGTTAGCGCACGCTCTTCAACTCAAGGGCAGAATATGGTGTGGCCGCATCTGAACCCTGATAAACCTTCAACGTGCGTTACGCCGTTGCCTCTAAATACAGTGGGCGCGTGTTCTGTGCACCCGATCAGGACCATCCATAATCCCATGGCACAACAAGACTCTGTGGTGGCGCACCCATGTAATGGCCGTGCCGTGCCCGAACCTTTCTAGACTCAGCCAAGGCAAATTGTATGAAAAATGTTGATTCCACTCCACTTGTTTTGTCACCAATTCCTTTTCCAACACAGTTGGGAGACAGCTCGGGCATTTCAATTCATGCTAGCCAGTGTGAGCCTCCAATTTCTATCATTGATGAGTTGGAAGTACTCCAAGATGCAGCAGTGTCTCTTTCATCCACTCTCACTTTCTCGATCCACCTTACCTTCCTTTGCACAGCCCACACCTCGGGCACACATGAACGTTTCGGTGGTACATGAAACCGAAGTCCCTGGTTCAACTAAGTCCGTTATGACGGAACTGGCCCTAACAGCCATCAACACTTCTGTTTTGAGTCTATTTAGGCTGTTTGACTCCTTAGATGCAAGAATAGCAAAACAAGCTGTCTTTCTAGCAGACATAACATGTGGGCTCAACACCAACTACAAGCTTCTTGTTGACCACAACCTGAGATGCCTAGCAGTGAATCAAGAACGTTGCCCTCTTATGTTTCCAGAGCATATTGAGGTCCAACCAGTGCTGGGCCCTGATATACTTGTCGAATCATCTGCTGCTGCGTATGTGCCACCTTTACCAATTATTGTGGACGTTATCTGCCCGGTAGGGACATCTGCAGCGAAGGAGATCATACAAGTTGACAAAGGTGCTTCCTATATTGATCTTTCGTCTGTTGTAGAACAGTATGGTGATGAAGGTGTAACCTTGGAGGCAAATCCCTCAATCCATCACAATGATCGTCAGGCAGCAAACAAGACAAAATCCATATGCTCCCTTCTAAAGGGGCCTCAAGCCATCTTCAAAAAATCTAAGAATATTCCAGGAGCCAGAGGCCCCAAAAATACCCTAAATGCATTTTTCCAGGCAATTAGTGGCACAGTCCTGCCTCCTTGCTCACGTATTCCATCTGTTAGTGAGCAATCAAGTACTGTGACTTCAAAGGCAACTAAAGTAAAATCTTCATCTGGTTGCAATCCTAACCCTAATGATGCTGGTGGTTTAGCAAACCTGCCTCTCCACCCTCCTGCTTACTCGCCATTGAACAGTCTTGTAGACTCACTTGAACATTTGGATGCTCCAAAACTTAGAACTCTGAAAGAGCCTCCCACTAAAAAAGTGGTTAGCTCCCATCAGTCAGGTGAGTTGCCCGCAGTCAATTGTGATGGACAATCGCAGGTCATGACTGTGACAATCAAACAGATAATAGATGCCTACTTGTCAGAACACATATCAGCTGCAGTGCCTCTGACATCCCTCACGTTACCAGGTGGCCCAACCAATCAAGGAGTAAGCCCTCTCCTTTATTTGCCATTGTGGGTGCCCCTGGCCTGGGTCCCATGAACAACAATACAATATCAACCATGCAGGCCCCACGTCTGTGTAATGCCTCTATTGTTCCTCCCCTGTCTGCCTGAACTAAAACAGTACAGCAAAACATTGGGAGTGTACACTCCTTCATTCTGAAATGTAGAGAAGGTAATTTTCCTTCCTACGTGCTGAATTGAAGAAGTGTCCTCAACATCTTTAGCGATGTGAGCGCTGTCCGTGATGTGTCTTCGCAAGACATTGCACAAATCGAATTTATTTCTGACATAACAAATTCGATCATAAGGTTGTGGATTACATCTGGAGTGGTGGCTTACCTAATATGGCAAGAAACAATGAGGTTTTTTGGCATGGGTTTCCTGTAAGTGGAGGACCCTGAGCGAGCAATTCCTCAATTCCAAAGATCAGTTCTTATATCAAACATTTATGAAATCATACATGTTAGTGAGACAAGAGATGGCATGGTCTCCACTGTGATGCACATGTAACCACAACTGTTAGCTGCTACAACAGCTTTGAATATTGAGAGCTGGAATTCAAAAGGACATGTCCACCTACAATCATCGATATCCAACCTCCCACACACATTCCCTATCATTGCTCTACAAGAAACCTGGTTGACTGAGACAACAATATGGGATAGCTTTGACATAATTTTGCTACCTGCTCTACCAACTGGAGGCAGACCATCATGAGGACTGATGGTTGCGCTGAATTCAAAAATGGGACTCACTATCACTGAAAGTGTCTACATTCTTTTGGTAAAAATTACCTTTGGCTCTCAAACAATATCCCTAGTAAATATATACCGCAACCCGGCAGCGATGTCAGATGAGGCATTTTATGCTGGCATGGGGTCTATTGTACACAAAATTAATATCACAAGCAATATAACTTACACCATTATTCTAGGCAATCTGAACTTAGATTGTTGGAATGCAAAACGGGACGCCAAAGATGTACGTCAATGGATGTCCTTTATGGCAGAAAGACAGTTCCACATGGTAAATGGGGCAGTTCGTGGGGACATACCTGCACACACAACATGGTTTTGTAACTCCAGTACAAGTACAATTGACTACATATATGTGGATAAATATCGTTTTCAACAGGTTCAGAGCTTGGAGCCTCTTGTATTACCAAATAGTGACCACAAGCTTCTATTATTATCAATCTTGGGAGATTATAATCAGAATAGAAGACCATCTACCAACCAAATCTTAGCCATTAATTCCTCAAAATCGTCTCAAATGGTCTGACGCAAAGGTGTCAGCCTATCGACACACTCTAGAAAGAAATTTTCTGGGCCAACATGCCAGTACATTATGCAGAGTTATTGCTGCCATATATCAACTCAATCTCTATTTTATCAAAAGACCGCTTGAAGTGTAAAAATGTTTTTGACCATGATATACAAGTACAGCGTGCATCATTTAGGAGAGAAAGAGGGCTATTTTATCAATGGGTGCCCTATCATGTCAAAAGGAGTTAAATAATGCTAAATGCCAGTATAAAAACTGGGTTAACTCCAGGAAACATATCATGTTTCAACATGGCAGTGAGCACATGGGACGCGTGATGGCAAATAAAAACTCAGCCCAGATGTGGATTCTATTAAATAACCAACCCTGTAATTATGGCTGTAAATGAACATAAATGGATTGAATACTTCACCAATCTGTATGTCGATCCATGTTTTGTGGGCAAACAGGTGGAGGACTACTCATTAGAGAAATGGACTCTGAACTTTTCTCCTAAACTATTGAAGACCTTATACGATGTGCTAGTACATCAAGGGCCGCTGGCCCAGACAGCCTCACACATGTCACATTAAAATCTAATATTGTTGCATGGGCCCTAATTTTGGATCAGATATTCCAGCTGGTAGTAAAGACACGAACAATTCCTTCGTCTTGGAAAACATCCATGATCATTCCCATTTTTAAAAAGGGAGATCGCTCACTACCCCAAAATTACCGGCCCATCGCCTTATTATATGCCCCAGGCAAGATCTTCACAAAACTGGTGCTTCTTGACTTCAATATCTGGACACAATAAAATAAGTTGCACGACCCTTCGCAAACAGGTTTTGTGCCTGGTATGGGCACACAAATTAATCTGTTGTCCCTGAACGTAGTCAAAGTACAGTATCAAGCCCCGAGACAAGCAACATTTTTTTCCTTGGTAGACTTGCACTCTGCTTTTGATTCTGTCACACGAGTACTATTACTGGCCAAACTAATGCGAGATCATTGTCCAATTAGACTATTTGAAATTATTTGCGCTCTACATTCTGAAACATCTATTTGTGTCCGTCTCTCACTGGATGGTGTGCTGTCTGCACCCATTCAAACAGCACGGGGGTTGAAACAGGGGTGTCTATTGGCATCATCTATTTTCAATTACTTCATACATGATCTCAGAAATGCTTTTGATAAAACAATTTCAGATTCACCGAAATTGGGAGGCCTCACCATCAAGGAAATGAGGTAGGCAGACAATCTCATTAAAAAAATCTCTTGACATCCTTTCAATTGTATATTCAACAAAATGAACTTAGAGTCAATACACAGAAAATGCAGATTGTTGTATGAATAGTAAAACACTATACATATTTGGACATGTATTTTGAGGGCATACCCAATCCAAAAAGTCAGCTTGAAATGGTGGTGAAGAAAGTAGACACAGTTATAGCACAAACCAAAATAATTATGTATAGATACAGCAAATTTTCCATCAAGCCGGCCTGGTCGTATTGGAACCAGAAGGCAATTCCAGCACTATTATACAGTCTGGAAACACTCCCAATTAACACCTGCTTCCAATTTGGTTAATCTGAAGCTAAATTTTGGCGACAAATTCTCCACCTACAAGCATGTGTTCCTCATGCCTGGCTTAGGTATGAACTGGGTCCGGTTTCTCTTCGTGCGCTATATAGGTGGAGACTTTTTTCTCTATTTAGAAAATGTCTAATATCCACTAATGCTGACATTATTTTAAGATATTTGTCTGCCTATATGCTCTCAACCAAACGTTAGACTCAATTTCACATATATTGTTGGTGAGGAAACTGTACATAGCTGAGATACATAATGAAACAATTAGATGAGAGTGCAAGTAGTGCTGTAAAATAAAATGCCCCATGTAGGCCTCTGCTCTAAGTGCTTGAGTAATGTGGGATGGTATTGATCAGCTCATATAGCATAAATAAGATACGCAAAGAAGGGTCTCACTGGGTGGTCACTGAGTTTGTCGGGTTGTGATATATCTGTGGTTGGCACAGTACATTTTTTGGATGAAAGCCTGAATGAAATGTGAGCTAACAAACATTGTTTCATGGTCAGTTGGGTCAACAAAGGGTTGGAAAGTAACGGACCATACCGGCATTGCGCAAATAGCGTGTCCATATAGTCAATAGATCGCTAATAGAGGGCTATTACGACTTCGCGGGCATGAGCTTTGCGAAATGCCGGTAAGGGCATTACCGCCATGCCATTAAAGGCACGAAAAATGACCTAAGCGGCATCATGCATAGCGCAGATAGCACTACCGGCATGAACCAATACGGCATTAGCGGTCACTGCTAATAATGGTCACCGTAAATAAGCGGAACCGGAAGTAGCGTCATCGCACAGGAACGGGAAGGAGCACGGCGGCCATCTTTAAAAACACAATTAATTGCTACCCTCAGCACACAGGATCTGTGGGACTCTGCTGTTTGTTTGAAAACCTTCATCCAACACTCCACAATGCCCAAGGCTCTTAAGAAGGGAGCTACCTGCCAGCGCAAGGAGCGCTTCAACGAGGACAAGTTGGAGATGCTAGCTGGGACACTGCAGGAACATGCTGAGATTGTGTTCGCCAACAGCATGAAGAGGGAGGCCATCATAAAGAAAAAAGAGATCTGGGCACTTGTGGCACAGAAAGTGAGTGCAGTCAGAAACACCCCACGCACCATTAAAGACTGCCGGAAGTGCTGGGACAAGTTGCGGCTCTGAGTAAGGAACATACTCTCTGTCAACAGGAGCCAGGCAATGGCAACAGGCGGAGGTGCCAGCTCCCCCATCAAGCTGACCCCATGGGAGGACATCTGCGTCAGCATGATTGGAATGGAGGGGATAGAAGGTGTTGGTGACATGGACTGTGGCGCCACAGCATCGGCCGATGGAGGTGAGTGTCCTAAGAAAACACTGTAATGCAGAGTCTGATGAAAGTCAACCAATATATCTGTCCAAAGAGGCAAGCCATGGCCCAACAAACACACACTCCCAGAAAAGTAGCCGGATGCATCACATACACATGCAGATGCCTGCAGCAAGGCAATTGCCTTACCTGGCACATACCACACAAAATGTAAATGTCATAAGTCACACAGCATGCAGGCCCCAACAAATATGTATGTCACATAGCATAGGTCTTGGCCAACATGAGTGACCCTTACATATGCCTGCATAACCCACCATGTATCAAACAACTTGATCATCCAAACTCAAATGCCTATTACCCTCGATTGTGTGGATGATCAATTGTCCAAATGTATGTATGATGCCTATCAAAACATAACCCATGCCATCCCTCTCTTCGACCCCCACAGGCTCTGACCATGACAGCAATGGCCAGGACTCAACCCCTGCGAAAACCACACCCCAGAAGAGGTCCTGGGATGATGCCAACCGCCCTTCAACCTCGAAGTGCCAACCCAGGGGCCTCTGTGCACCACCAGTGAAGACACCCCAGGTTGCCAGTGCACCGGTGTTGCCAAGGGCCATAGAAGCAGAAGCCCCAACGCCTACTGCACAGCCAGAGGAATCAGCCGAGGCACCACACTCAGAGGAGTCAAGTTTGGCTGGGGAGGTGGCAGCCACAGTGCCCCAGGCTGTGGAGAAGGCACAGGATGAGGTCTGGGTGCCCGTTGAGGACGATTGCTCAGAACTGCCCTGCATGCCCAGTCTACAGGCATCCCCCCAAGTCTCATCCCTTGAGACAGACCACGCCACCACCCTGGAGCAGTCTAGGCGGGAGCTAATTGAAGGGCACTTTAGTCCTATAGTGGCGAGTAGTGAGGCCGAGCAAGATACCCAGGAACCGTCGACCTCCACAGGTGCACCCGCAGGGCCGCAGCGTGCTGACCAGCTGACTGTCCTTGTGCGGCAGTTCATTGAGGACAATGCACAGGCTAGGCAGGAGTGGCGGGAGAACATCACCTCTCTAGGCAGGACCATCTCAGGACAACAAAGCCTGCATGGGCAAAATATTTGCGGAGATCACTAGCCGCCTCTGCAATGAGGTATCTGCCCTGCGCCAGGTACTAAGCTGCATAGCTGATGCCATGGAGTCAGGGCGTCCGGCAACCCAATAGAGCTGGTGACCACACCATCCTTGTCTAGCTCCACCCAGAGGAGCCGTCGCCGCAGGTCATCACGCACCCTGCGCCGGCCAGACATGCCACCACCAGGTCCAGGGAGTGCTAATTAATAGTCTGGGCAGCCTGATGTAGGCATTAAAGACTTGATGGGACATGTGTGGGGGAGTTGTGGGGGGAGGGGGAGGAGGGTGAGGGTGTGTGGGGGAGTTGTTGGAGGGAGTTGGAGGGGGGTATGGGTGTGTCAGGGAGTTGTGGGGGGAGGGGGGTGGGTGTGTGGGGGAGTTGTGTGGGAGGGGGTAGTGGGTGAGGGTGTGTGGGGGAGTTGTGGGGGAAGGGTGGTGGAGCATTTGCATTGTTAAATTTAATACACCCGTTGTGTCAAAAGCAGGACCTGAGTGGACATTCATCATTGTGCATGTGTCATTTTTTCATATACAGTGCATAGTGTGCATGGACCCACACAACCAGTGGCCTTTGTCAAAATATCATGTCACCCTCTGCAGCCATGGGTGTCAATAATATTGTGCAATCACTGACTGACACACAGCACGCCCTCCTGTGCATTGGCACCGCAATGATGTGCAGCCACTTCTTCTTCATCCCCTTCATCATCACCAGGTGGTTGCAGTTCAATGTCAGGGGTCAGGGGCACGTTGCATCAGATACAGATGTTGTGCAACATGTCACATGCCCTGATGACCTGGCCACCTTCTCATGCCTGTAGAGGAGTGCCCCACATGGAGGGCTAAAGCAGCAAAACCATGCCTTAAACAGGCCAAAGGTCTGCTCAATGACCACACAGGTATGGGTGTGGGATTGATTGTAGTCCTCCTTATGCCTGTTCTGTGTGTTTCGGACAGGGGTGATGAGCCATGGCATCAAGGGATAGCCACTGTTAGCTGCATGGGAGGCATGAACAGCTATATGTCAGTCGATTGATGATGGACAGCTGTACTAGTCACACATGCCGGCAGGTGTTGCCAAGGGCCATAGAAGCAGAAGCCCCAACGCCTACTGCACAGCCAGAGGAATCAGCCGAGGCACCACACTCAGAGGAGTCAAGTTTGGCTGGGGAGGTGGCAGCCACAGTGCCCCAGGCTGTGGAGAAGGCACAGGATGAGGTCTGGGTGCCCGTTGAGGACGATTGCTCAGAACTGCCCTGCATGCCCAGTCTACAGGCATCCCCCCAAGTCTCATCCCTTGAGACAGACCACGCCACCACCCTGGAGCAGTCTAGGCGGGAGCTAATTGAAGGGCACTTTAGTCCTATAGTGGCGAGTAGTGAGGCCGAGCAAGATACCCAGGAACCGTCGACCTCCACAGGTGCACCCGCAGGGCCGCAGCGTGCTGACCAGCTGACTGTCCTTGTGCGGCAGTTCATTGAGGACAATGCACAGGCTAGGCAGGAGTGGCGGGAGAACATCACCTCTCTAGGCAGGACCATCTCAGGACAACAAAGCCTGCATGGGCAAAATATTTGCGGAGATCACTAGCCGCCTCTGCAATGAGGTATCTGCCCTGCGCCAGGTACTAAGCTGCATAGCTGATGCCATGGAGTCAGGGCGTCCGGCAACCCAATAGAGCTGGTGACCACACCATCCTTGTCTAGCTCCACCCAGAGGAGCCGTCGCCGCAGGTCATCACGCACCCTGCGCCGGCCAGACATGCCACCACCAGGTCCAGGGAGTGCTAATTAATAGTCTGGGCAGCCTGATGTAGGCATTAAAGACTTGATGGGACATGTGTGGGGGAGTTGTGGGGGGAGGGGGAGGAGGGTGAGGGTGTGTGGGGGAGTTGTTGGAGGGAGTTGGAGGGGGGTATGGGTGTGTCAGGGAGTTGTGGGGGGAGGGGGGTGGGTGTGTGGGGGAGTTGTGTGGGAGGGGGTAGTGGGTGAGGGTGTGTGGGGGAGTTGTGGGGGAAGGGTGGTGGAGCATTTGCATTGTTAAATTTAATACACCCGTTGTGTCAAAAGCAGGACCTGAGTGGACATTCATCATTGTGCATGTGTCATTTTTTCATATACAGTGCATAGTGTGCATGGACCCACACAACCAGTGGCCTTTGTCAAAATATCATGTCACCCTCTGCAGCCATGGGTGTCAATAATATTGTGCAATCACTGACTGACACACAGCACGCCCTCCTGTGCATTGGCACCGCAATGATGTGCAGCCACTTCTTCTTCATCCCCTTCATCATCACCAGGTGGTTGCAGTTCAATGTCAGGGGTCAGGGGCACGTTGCATCAGATACAGATGTTGTGCAACATGTCACATGCCCTGATGACCTGGCCACCTTCTCATGCCTGTAGAGGAGTGCCCCACATGGAGGGCTAAAGCAGCAAAACCATGCCTTAAACAGGCCAAAGGTCTGCTCAATGACCACACAGGTATGGGTGTGGGATTGATTGTAGTCCTCCTTATGCCTGTTCTGTGTGTTTCGGACAGGGGTGATGAGCCATGGCATCAAGGGATAGCCACTGTTAGCTGCATGGGAGGCATGAACAGCTATATGTCAGTCGATTGATGATGGACAGCTGTACTAGTCACACATGCCGGCAGATTATCGTTGGTCACATACACATGTCCCTGGTTGTATGCACACCATTTTTAGGCCCTCAATGTGTCCTGTGCCATGGAATAATCGTGTGGGTTGCATCTTCAAGATGATACACGGTGTGCTCTGCCATCTTATATCTCATGCATTGTGTACGCATGCAGCTGTGTTTGTGTCAATTTAGTGATGTGTTGTGTTCTGTAGGATTTTCTGATGGGGAGCATTGGCAGAAGGCTCTGCAATGTTAGGCATTTTGCGCATATGTTTGCCATGGTAACATGCAGCATTCCTGTGGTTGATCCGGGATATCGGGCACAACAATGTGTGATGATCTTGCTTGCGTCGCCTTCCATCTGAACCTGTTTGGAGTGGTATTGCTTGCGATTGCATTAAACAACCTCCATGTCATGGAGGCCACCTTTTGTTTCAAAAATCTCCTGGGGAGTCTGTGGTAGGGATATGTATTCCATTGTATTCTTGAGGAGGGCATCCAGCACTTGGTTCAGGATGCGAGTGAATAAGGGTAGTGATATGCCATGCATGTGCCCCACTGTGTGCTGTTAGGTGGCTGTTGAAGGGAAGTGGAGCACCAACACTACCTTCAGTAGAGGGGGGATGGCGGTGCGTATTTCAATGAGGCTGACAATCGTGTATCATGTCTACGATGGTGTTGATGGTGTCCCGGTCCAGACGGTACAGGGTGTGGTAGTGCTCCGGGGTTGGGTTGGAGGGACTGTCTCTGATGTTCGGGATTAGGGCTGCATGCGTGGTTACACTGGCTGCACTGGACGGGCATGCTGGGCCTGTCTCACCAGCCTTCTCCTGCTGCGTCTCCTCTGTGGTGCCTGCTGTTGCTGTGGTGTTGTTGCTGGTGTTGCAATGCATGCATGTCCTCCAGCTGAAGTGTTGATGCTACTATTGGATTGACCTTGGTGTGGAAAGGGGTGTGGTGTGTGGGTGTGCTCCTTTTGTTCAGGCCCAGACTCCATTGCCTCTACCTGTGCTGATGGTGTGCACCTGTGGCAGTTGAGAACACTGCACATGGCATTTTACGGTTGGTCAGCCATGCCAGTATTTACGGCATGCTGGAATCCACTTTTAGCCCCTTCATGATGCCGGTATTTGCATGTCCGCTTCACTTGTGATGTCCTCCAGTTTACGGCATGCCGATATTGACGGAATGATGGGCCACATGCCCGCCCCCATGCCGCTATTAGAGGCACCGTTATTTACGGTGCCTCTAATAGCGGTTTGGCTAGTCGGAATAGACCGGAGCGGTAAGCGATGCCGGTAATCCTATACTGGCATCGTTTTTCCCTTACCTCCAACCTCGGAATGACTCCCAAAGTCTGTATAATTTTTGTGGCCTGTGATATGACCATCGAATTACTGATTTCCAATCCCAACAAGGCCAAAGAGAAATTATATCAGGCCGATTCGATCAGCACTTGTGAGTTGTGTATGCGATATGAAGGGGGCGACATTCACAGATTTCCCCCAAGAAAAATATGTACCCTACCATCTTATCTAGAGAGAGCTCCCACAGTGAAATACAGGCTTGCAATCATACGTCTATGTTTTAATTTACGGCACACAAAGGAGGCTTTGACAAAGTGTCAACTGCTACAAGCACAAGATAACACCTGTCGCTTTTGCCTCAAATTTGGGACAATAGAAACTTTAGAACATCTGATAACCAAGTGCCCTGTATTAAGATATCATAGACATACATTTCTCCAAGCATTGTAAATATTTGGGTAGTCTTGAGTGGAATATGTGCTGGTTTGTCGTTTTGGGATGTTCTCAATTACCAATACAACTAGCCACTGTTAACATTTTGTAAAGTCTACACTTAGAATCCAAATCTGTGAAAAAACCTTACATCAGGAAGATGCTATTTATCATTGCTTACATGTTGATTTAGTTAATGAGTGCCAGTTAGAAAATGGAATAGGAAAAGTTAGAATAGGTGGCTTTTCATGTCGTTTTTATGTCATTTTATATGCACTCATTTGATTTCATTTTTTTTCCTTTTCTCCTGATATTTGTTCGGTATGTTGTACCATGTAATTGATTTGTAACTTATGTGCTATATCGTTTGTGGTTATTTCTTTTGTTCTTTATGAAGACAATTGGCATCATTACGAGTCACCCGGTATGGAAATAACGGTGGCGGTAAACCCGCCGCCACTGTTGTTTCCATACCGGCTGATCTCGAGTCCTGCAGGCGGAGGTGTCATTCCCACCAGGTCTGACCTGGTGGGTTTAACACCACCCGCCTGCAGGCGGACATGGAAACACCGGCACCATCACGAGATGGTGCTTGTGTTTCCACTTCCCCATTCCCATTGAGTCCTGTGGGACTCAATGGGAATGGGGACTTACAGAATTCTGCCTCCGGAATTCCCGGGTCACCGGGGTCGTAATGCCCCGGTAATTCTGGGAATCATGGAGGCGGAATGGTAATACGAGTCGCGGTTATATAGCTAGGGTAGTTCAGGTGCTGTCCCAAAGTGGCACTCTCTGTAAGTGACTCAAGGCAACATTAACAGTCCTCTAGGTTGTGACGCCGGCTATTGTTCACAGCACTATCTCAGCGTGGCAGAGGACAATAGTCATAGTACTATTCCAGTGTGGGACAGGGTAATAATCACAGTACTATTTCTGTGTGGTACTAACTAGATGTGATTCAGGATGATATGGGCAATAATCTGGGGGTGCAATTCAGGCTGATATTCACAGTACTATCCCAGTGTGGTACAGGCTGATAATCACAGTAAAATCCCAAAGTGGCATAGGCCAATAACCACAGTGTTATCCCAGTGTGGCACTCTTTAGGTGTGATTTAAGGCCCTGTTACCAAGTCTCTGAGGGTGTGACGCTGGCAAATGTTCACCATACTATCCTAGTGTGGCGCATGCTAGTAATCACAATACTATCCCAGAGTGGCACAAGCTACTAAGCACAGTACTATCCTAGTGTGGTGGTTTCTAGATGTGATTCAGATCTGTATGAACACATTTCTAATGGTGCAACTCAGGTTAATGCTCACAGTACTATCCCAGAGGGGCACGGGCTAATAATCACAGTACTATCACAGAGAAACAGAGGCTAATAATCACACTACTATCAGAGAGGCACAGGCTAATAATCACAATACTATCCTGGTGTGGCACTTTCTAGATGTGATTCAGATCAATATGGATACATTCTAAGGGGGTGATGCAGGCTAATGATCACAGTCCTATTCTGGAGAGGAACAGGCTAATAATCACAATACTAACCGAGAGAGGTACGGGCTAAAAGTCACAGTACTATCCTGATGTGGTGCTTTCTAGATGTGATTCAAATCAATGTGGACAAGTTCTAAGGGTGTGATGCAGGCTAATGATCACAGTACTGTACCAGAGAGGTACAGGCTAATAATCACAGTACTATCCCAGAGAGGCACAGGCTAATAATCACAGTGCTGTTACAGAAAGGTACAAGCTAATAATCACAGTACTATCACAGAGAGGTACAGGCTAATAATCACAGTACTATCCCAGAGAGATACAGGCTAATAATCGCAATACTATCTTGGTGTGGTGCTTTCTAGATGTGATTCAAATCAATTTGGACAAATTCTAAGGGTGTGATGCAAGCTAATGATCACAGTACTCTCCAAGAGAGGTACAGGCTAATAATTACAGTATTATCCCAGACATGTACAGGCTAATAATCACAGTACTATTCCAGTGTGGCACAGGTTAATAATCACAGTACTATCATAGTGCGGTGCTTTCTAGATTTGATGTGATTCAAATCAACATGAACACATTTCTAAGGGTGTAATGCAGGCTGATAATCACAGCACCATCCTGGAGTGGTGCATTCTAGATGTGATTCAAATCAATGTGGACAAATTCTATTGGTGTGACGCAGGCTAATGATCACAGTACTATCCAAGAGAGGTACAGGCTAATGATCATAGTACTATTCCAGTGTGGCACAGGCTAATAATCAAAGTACTATCCTAGGGTGGTGCTTTCTAAATGTAATGTGATTCTAATGAATATGAAAACATTTCTAAGGATGCAACACATGCTGATAATTAAAGCACCATCCCAGAGTGGCACAGGCCAATAATCACAGTACTATCCGAGAGAGGCACAGGCTAATAATCACAGTACTATCCTGGTGTGGTGCTTTCTAGATATGATTGAAATCAATATGGATAAATTCTATGGGTGCAACACAGGCTTATGATCACAGTACTATTCATGGAGAAGCACAGATTAATAATCACAGTACTATCACAGAGAGGCACAGGCTAATAATCACAGCAGGCTAATAATCACAGTACTATCCCAGAGAGGTGCAAGCTAATAATCACAATACTATCCGAGAGAGGTACAGGATAATAATCACAGTACTATAATGGTGTGGTGCTTTCTAGATGCGATTCAAATCAATATGGATGAATTCTATGGGTGCGATGCAGGCTAATGATCACAGTACTATTCTAGAGAAGCACAGGCTAATAACACAGTACTATCCCTGTGTAGGTAAGTTTTCTATGTGGCGAGGTATCACAGTACTATTCTAGAGAAGCACAGGCTAATAATCACAGTACTATCCCTGTGTAGGTAAGTTTTCCATGTGGTGAGGTTTCCAGGGTAGAGTGATTTCTCTACTCCCCGCCCAGGCCACGCCTACCTTAGTAGTCACTGCTGGTTGACAGCTGGCCACTCACTTCAAGTGCTGACATCTGCAGACACAACCTGGATCTGCCTCTGTGGTAGCTGCCCTTTGCCTTGGGACCCTAAGCCGCAGGGGCTGCACCGGCAGAGGGCTGCCCTGGGAAGTCCAGTTAAGACCATCTATTGACCCAATCATGGGAGGGGGAAGGGCAGGGAGGTGGGAGGGAAGGGGAAGGGGGAACTGGGAAAGGCTAGAGATGCGAAGGACCTGGGAGTACAAACAACTTTGGGATAAACAAAATTCAAGGCCCAGGAGGGTCACACAGTCTGCACACACACCTGAGATGCCACCATAAAAACAGGCGAGCAGGAAGCAGTGGCGGTATGCTGCCTAGGCAGGCCTGGACGCAACAGCCAATCACAGGAGGGGCCAGGCTGGGAGGTGAGAGGGAAAGGGAAGAGCGATCTGGGAGAGGCTAGGGATGCGAGGGGCTGAGGGGAACAAACAATTTTGGGATAAACAAAATTCAAGGCTCAGGACGGTCACACAGCCTGCACGCTCACCTGTGACACCACCAAAAACCAGGCAAGCAGGGAGCAGTGCCGGTATACGGCCTAGGTAGGCCTGGGGGCAACAGCCAATCACGGGAGGGGGTGGGCTGGGAGGCAGGGCGGAAGGGGAAGAAGGAACTGGAAGAGGCTAGGGATGCGAGGTGCTGGAGGGCACAAACTATTTTGGGATAAACACAATTCTAGGCCCAGGAGGGCCACACAGCCAGCACATTTTACCTGCGACACCACCAAAAAACAGACGAGCAGTACCGGTATACGGCCTATGCAGGCTTGGAGGCAATGGCAATCATGGGAGGGGGCAGCTGGGAGGTACGAGAAAAGGGGAAGAGGGAACTGGCAGAAGCTAGGGATGTGAGGGGCCAGGGGGCACAAACAATTTCGGATAAACAAAATTCAAGGCCATGGAGGGTCACACAGCCTGCACACTCACCTCCGAATCCATCAAAAAAATAGGCGAGCAGGGAGCAGTGCTGGTATAGTCAAAAAAACTATAGAAATGTATTGGTAATTTTAACCTTTGGAATTGTTTTGAATTCCAGGAACTTACTATTAATATGAGGTAATCTTCAGACTGTGGGCCTCATTATGACCCTGGAGGTAGCCATGCCGCTATTTGCGGCATGGCTACCCCCATTCCAGGTACCGGGTCTGGGTTCCTGGAATGGGGAAATACCAGGCCATTCCGACCTTGGAGGGCCCTATATTTCCCCATTCCAGGTACGCAGACCCTGTACATCCCCATTCCCATTCGAGCCCCCATAGGGCTCAATGGGTATTGGGAAGGATTCAAACAACAGGCCCGTTAATGATGGGCCCTTGTTTGCATCTTGGTCTGCTCGCGGGACCCGCTAAGGATGCCTGGTTTTACCAGGCGTCCTTACCGGGTTCCGCAAGCAAACCTCGTAATGAGGCAGTAGGGGTTTAACGGAGCCACCAGCTCTACCGGCCCCATTAAACCCCTACCGGTGGGGTCGTAATGAGGCCCTAAGAGTATGCAGACATGCTTAATAAGATTCATCTAGGTGTTCTTGAGGAGAATGTGAAAGCAGTCTTAAAGGGAAGACTGATTTGTAACATGTTTCATACAGATTGCAGTCTGTCTGATGTCATGTTGACTCTTCAGGAAAGACAGATGTCTTGTGTTGCTTTCATGTGCATGCTTGTAGAGTGTAACAAGTTCAACTCTACAATTCTACTTTTAGAGAAGCAAAATATTGTGGAGATAAAATTGTGTGATGTTTTAGATGGTCATGTTATGCCATTAGAGTTGGATAAGAGAGCTAAATATTGATTAGGTCAACTAGAGAATTCAATTTCTAAAACAGCAGGTCTAGAAGCAGTTTTGAAAATGTATCAATGCACAAGTAATGTTGAAGAGGAACTTGAACATAAGAATTGGTCTAGTCAATGGAGCGATGGGTAGAGTGATTACATTTCAAACTTGTCCTCACAGTACAAATATTGAACATGTTGAAGCAAAGTTTGATTGTGTAGAAAAAACACATTTGATTTCTCTGACCTCTGCACATTTCATACTTTTTAAGGATACCTTTGTGAAGAGAGCACAAATTCCATTATGCTCTGCATATGCAATTACCATTTATAAATCACAAGGGTTGCCTCTAGAAGCAGCACTTGTTTAAAGATGGAATGTTATATGTAGCTTTGTCACATGTGAAAAATATTGAAGGTTTATTTTTTAATAAACGTTGATGAAAGAAAAGTGACAGCTGATATTGCTTGTATTGGAGAATATACTAGGTTATGTGTACCGTACGCTCCTCGCCTTAACCCTATACCTGTATCTACTAAGCACTTAGCCATGAAACATGGATAGTCAGTGAAACTACCATCTAATGAAGTAACCCCTCTTAAGAGTAAAAAACAACAGAAATTACCAGAGTAGGAGAGTTTTTCAACTATGACTGACATACTCTCCTTGCAGATTTAGTAATGAAACAGGAGTTGAATGCTATTCTAATGCAGGTTTGTGTATGTTGTTTCAAATGAACCCATTGATGCAAGAAATAACTTCCACAGCAGACAAGCAGCTATGTGTGGAACATTCATTTCTTAAAATCTCTGTAGATGAAAAACCACACAGTACACATTTGGAAATGTCAAATCGAAATGTAGTAGCTGTTGCAAGTGGAAATCAACAATTTTCTCAAAATACACAGGAAGATAGCCAAGAATTGTTAATCACTGTCGATTTATTAGTGCAGGAAACTGTTAGTGTATATAGTTATATAGTTATGTAGGAATTAGTCATGAGTGGAATCATATGTGTTCACAATGTATGAAGTTTTACTCTACTCAAGATATTTCTGAAAGATGTGTATATGTTCCTCTAAATGATCAAAAGGTGTAAATGTTCTGATCTTCTAACTAAAGCATTCCATGACATGCAATGCAGTGACTGTGGTTGTAATTTATGATCAACACTGCAAAATCTAGTTTTTAGTTTAGTTTAGTTTAGTTTAGTTTATTATTTGTATAATAATAAACTAAACTAAACTAAACTAAACTAAACTAAAAACTTTAATCATTATGTATTGATTATGTTTCAAAGATACAGTGCAGATGGTAGGAACATTAACACACCAATAATTGATTTTGTAAATAGTCAAGTTTCTATTAGTAAGACAACTTTGAAGACATGTTCAATTATTTTTCATGAGGGGGCATCGATTCACTGTGGACATTTCTCAACATGGGTGCATACAGAAGAAGATTGGCTTGTATGTAATGACTCTTTAGTCCCACATCAAGCTAGATTGCCAAAGGGTTTAAAGAATGATATTTAATGTTGTTAGAACCAAAGTTTGAAAATACTTTTTTGATTCTTTGTGAATTTAAACATGTACAATAAAAGTTTGAAATGGAAAAATAGGGTTTTAAGTAAAGTAGGAGATGGATTGTGACTAGGATGTATTTTAAAATCACCCTGAAATACGCATAGACATACTATTCTTAAGATTATATCAATTAGAAGAAAAAACAGCATTCTGCAATCTTCTACTTTTACTGTATTGTGTTAAAGAGTGTATATTTAATATGTAAGTGCTAGGTTACATACATTGTCCCATGTACATTATTTTGAGTGTTAGGGAGTGTAGAAGGTCATGACAGTTTACATTTGAAACAAGAAACAGAAGGATGTTGCTACAAAAACAAACAGTGTTTGTAAAATAAATGACATCTAACAACTAATAACAGCTTTAGGAAAGGAATTACATATACTGTTTTTATTTTTTATGGGTATAGGTGGTCAAAATAGGGATGCACATGTTTTAAAAAAGTATTCTAATTAAATTAAAAATGTAAACAGCTTACTTGAAGTGTTACTTTGTTCAATGATTACAGATGATATATTTGCAGTGTGGAGGTTTGCAGAAAAGTAATACAATATATTGAGTAATTACACCATGGACGTTTTTTTTTTATTGTAGTTTATATAAAATTGTTATTAGCTTGTTAAGTGTGTAGGTGGCCAAAAAAATAACACACATCGCATTAAAAAAGAAGTATTGCAATGGCATTTCAGATATACATGATATACTTTAAAATGAAGTTTGATTTCATAAAAAAGGTATTCCACACTGCACACAACTATGTGTGCAAATAGAAGTTTAAATAACAATTCACATTTTTAAAAACATTTCAAATATGATGTGTACATTTTGAAATGTCATTATTAACTTCTCATGTGTAAATGTGGCCAAAAAAGGAAGCACACACATTTTACAATAGGTATACAAATGACATTTGTTAGGTTATTAGTGTAGCTTGTGCTAACTGTTAATAAATGTGTTTACACACACACAGATTGTTATTGTCTACCTATTATTCGAAATCTTGGTATGACTATATTTCAAAATGGTTTATACTCCAAATAATGTTACAATGTTGGCATGTCTTCATTTATTTATTTATTTATTTATTTGATTTAATTGTATAAAACAATTTTTACAAAATAAATAAGAGTCCCCACTTTAACTGTTCTGGATCCCCAACACGTTCACTCCTCGTTCAATATCCAATTCGTCTCTCAGTTCTAAACAAACCAAATGTCACTTTGAAAAAGAAAAAGAGAGGAGCAGAAAAGGAGAAGGAGGGGGAGAAAAAGAGAAAAAGAAAAAGGAGAAAATCCCGGTCAGTTCAGATCAGTTTCAAATTCACATTCAGGGTCGGAGTCGACGTCCCCCTAGGAGATGTTAAGATGAGAACACCATCTTTCGGCCCTGCCCGACCATAACGACAATCAAGTGAGTAGGTCGATGTCTCGGAAGAAGCCCACCACCGCAATAACCCAATTGGTCTTTTCCCCACTCAGAAGCCGACACCACCATTCCTCTTCATCATAGACATGCAAGTTTTTAAACAAGTGCCCCAGGTGTGTCAAACGGGGGCCCGTGACCCCTAAGCAATTTAGCAGGAGATGTCTTATAGTTTCCACCATCTCTGGTTTTTTGCAAAATCTACAAGCTGCATCCGCTACCAATTTTCTTCTTGACAGGACTTCCCTTGTATGAAGGATATTAAGGCGGATTCTTAGAAAGTTCGCCCAGAGTTTAGAGTCCGGGCCTTTTATCAGGCAAGATTTTAGTTCATTCACTTTAGTCAGCTGCGGAGGCAGATCTTTTAACAGTTTTGAGGCTGCTGCCTTTTCCAAAGTGTCTATCCAGAATTGGTTTAGGAGGTGTTGTTTGATCTTAGAAGGGTTATGAATTAGTTCTTCTTTGGAGCTGCCAGCCCCGTCTAGCAATGAATAGATCTTTACTGCCCATTCCGTTAACATTTTACAGGATCCTGATTGTATTTCCAGCTGGATTTCTTGCAAAATCAATGGGGGACCTGGAAGTAAGATCTTTCGGAATAACATAATTTCATTGCGAATCACGATGGAGACCAAAGATTGGAGACAGAGTTCCCTTCTTATTAACACAGTTGGAAGTGAGTCAGGAAGATTGAGAACCTTTCTCCAGTAAAAACCTTCCAGTTTTAACCAAAAGGATGCTGGAAGATTAACTAAGGCTTCTGCCCCATAAGTGAGAGTTGGAATCACTTTCGACTTATAGAAGATCACCACTGACGCCATAGTGAATTTGCCGTACTTGTTCATCATAGCCCGAGATTGTGAGATAAGCAATCTCGCCTTTGACATGATGCTCTCCTGCATCAGCGTTTCATTACTGCTTTTATTTTAACGCCCAGATATTTAAAGCTATCCACAAGTTCAATTTTGATGTTGTTTACCGACCATGAAAATTTCTCTGACTTCCTTTCATTTCCGCCCAAAGTCATGATCTTAGTTTTTTCCAAGTTCATCAGGAGCTTGTTCTCTTTAAGATAGGAGTCAAGATTATTTATCTGCCTCTGGAGGTGTTACATCAAAAAGTATTATATCGTCCACATATAATAGACGTGAGATTTTGCTAATTCCCAATGTTGGGGGGAACATACAGACTTTAGCTTCATAGTCTTTGTAATCGGCCGTGTATGCGTTATACAAGGTGGGGGTTAGGGGGCACCCCTGCTTTACCCCTCGTTCCGTCTGAATCCAGGACGATAGGAGGCCTTGATTGTTCAACCGAACACACATTGTGGTTTCGGTATGTAAGGCCTTTATAGGCTCCAGGATCCTTGGGGGGCAGGCATGGCGTTGTAATTTTGACCAACGTAGTTGCCTGTCTACCCGGTCGAAGGCCTGGACCAGATCTCTAAATGCCATAAGATCTTCGGGCTGCCCTCGAACACTTTAGCTTTGAATGTGCTCACCGCCAAGATGTTAACCATGGTTCCGACGTTTTTCACGAATCCGGCCTGAAAGGGATCAGACAAGCCAGTCACGGAGATCCAATTGCTGAAGTTGTCCAGGATTAAGGCACCAAAAAGCTTTCCTATAGAGTCGAGTAAAGCGATCGGCCGATAGTGTAAAGGATTGTCTTTGTCTCCCTTTTTAAAAATGGGAACCATGATCGCTTTTTTCCAGGGAGATGGAATGATCGAAAACTGGACCTCCTTGATGAATAGGGCCCAAAATTCCATGTTGTTTTTAATATCAAAATTGGTTATTCCATCCGGGCCTGCCGCTCTTGACCCGTTAAGATGGGTTATTTTCCATTTGATTGTATTCAGGCCCAGAGGAATTGCCCACACTTTCCCAGTACTTGGGACCCAGATCTCTTTCTCCTTGTCCGGAACTCCATAGAGATTTTCAAAGTGTGATAGCCAAGTTTTCTCACCAATTTAGTTTTGCAATGCCTGGTTCACTAATTTAGAGTTACCCTTAATCAGTGACCAGAAATCACGTGCCTTGTGACCACAGATAGCACGTAGCATATTTTCTGCATCTACCTGGGCCCTCTGTGCTTTTGTTGACTTCAACCAGCATTTATAGGATTGTGCTGCAGTACTAGCTTCTACCTTCTTTCTTATTGATATTGATTTAGCAGCCTCCCGTTGTAATTTTCTGACCCCTTTTCTTCGGGCAACCAGCTGTTCATTATATGCATGTTGTGGAGCCTTATTTCCCGGTTTCACCATTCCTTTTTTCCGTTGATACACTGTCAGGAGAGGCGAATATTCGACCAAACTTGCCGGGCTAGAAAGGTCAACCATATTACGTTCCTTATATTGCTTGGTAAGGTTGGCAATAGCTGCTTCTGACAATCTTAGCCTTATACTGCTCTGGTTTACTACCAGGTTCTGAGCACCATAAACCGCCTCTCTTCTCCGTGAGTACCACGAGAAGGTTAGCAAGTTATGATCGCTGTGCTGCGTCCTGGTAACTGTAAAAGATATAAACACCGGCAGTAGGTTCCTAGAAACCTGGATGTAATCGATTGTTGCCTCTTGGTCCTCTCTCTCCCAAGTGGGGATGACTTCGGTCACCACAGCGTCCCTTTGTTTGAGAATATACATCTCTCTTGAATTTAGTAGATTGTGCCACATGCTGTTTCTGCTTTGGGCCGCGTTGGAGCACAGGGATAGGTCGACATTTAGATCTCCAGCAATGATAACATCACTGGACTTGGTTGTAATCAGAAAGCCATCTACTAGGAACTCGATTTGGGCGAGGAAATGGTCATTAGTCACTCGCTTTGGGTTCCAATAGGTGTTGATCAGCAGGATCACTGCACATTGAGTTGACTCCGAGGGGCTTTCCACCCTTTCCCACTCCAATGCGTCGCCAAAATGAATTCTGAGGCCAAGAGTACCTTGGACAATGATAGACCGGAACCCACTCTTATGGCAGTAATAAGGCCAGATCTAGGCCTATCCCTCTCACCTTTGTGGGCAGGTGAGTGTGCCATTTGGAAACCGTCCAGCGTGGGTGCCATGTGTCGGTTAGCCATGTTTCTTGCAAACATAAGGCGTTGAAACTCCCAAAATTAACATCTGATGTAGTAGTTAAGTGGGCGAATCCTCTGGTGTTCCACGAGCCCAATTTCAAAATCACCTCCAGGGCTTCCAGGGGAACCAATTCCTTCCGGGTGGAGTCGCGGGAAAGTCCCTCTGGTGGCTACTGCCTTCTCACTTGAGGTTTCGGGGAGATCCTGCTGTATCTAGTTCCCTCCTCGCAGGGAACAATTTTTCTTGGTGGACTTCTGCCCTGCTTCATTGCGTCATCCGTTTTTTCCACACGTTCAAAAATTCTACGAGTGGAGTTGAATATAGAGTGAGGTACCGGAGAGTAACCCCTCTTCGGGCTCGATCTCCTATTCGCATCACGTTGAGTATTGGAGATGTTAGTTTTTCGAAAAGTCCAGTTTTCAACGTTTTCACTGTGAGCCTTTTCCCCGGAAGTGTTCCTGTGAAGCGAAGAGCCTCGATCAGATTCCTGGTGTCTAGACCGGGATGTTGAGGGGCGACGATGAGCCCGTTCCTGAGGAGACGAGGTCAACGTTTTGCCCTCAACTGCGTTTATCAGGTCAAAACCAAGGTTATGCAGTTTGCCTCTTGCTTTCCAGATTTGCTCTTGGATATGATTTGACCCTATATGTAGAAACAAACTATCTTTTCTTCCATTAGGAATAAGTTCCAAGATGTTTATATCTTTTGTAACTTCAATTTGGGACAGCCGACTCTCCTGGAGCAGTTTGAATAAGGCCCTACGGTTCAATGTCCAGCTATCCTGTATTTCATGTATCCTTTGCAATTTAAATGTTTTTGACGTCATTTTCCTTTGCCTGGGCAGAGGGGAGCGAATTGGTCGAGTGTCTCTGCCGGCCAGCCGACCTGTAGATCCCCTCGGAGCGTGGGCTCTTGATCTATAGCGGGATTTAGATTTATCCACAGACGGACTCCTGTACTTTTTTCTATCTTGCTGAACCCAAGGGTTTTTCGCCCCGGGAGGGCTGGATCTTCGCTGTGGATCTCGGGGGTGACCTTCCCCTTGATTTCTCCCCTGTTGCCCCTTACCCTGCACGTGGCCCAACTTCCTGCTTACTCTTCTTTGAGGCAGAGTCGCTTTTTCCAAAGCCCACGGCGAAGTCGAGGGAGAGTCAAGGAGCAGGGCCTTTGATTTCGGTTCTTCCACTTTTCTATTATCACGACTTTCTGTTTTTTTTCTTTTTTGGTGGAAAGGTAGCAGAATTTCTGATTCAGATTCCCCGACCGTGTATATACTCATGTTCATTAAGTCAATTGAGCTACATGAGACCTCTCGCGACCTCTCTGGACTCAGTGGGGCCTGCCGCGGCTTGTCCGAGGGTTTTAATTTAAACACTTGATGGTTTTGCATTGGAGGAGTATCTTTTTCTCGGTTACTTGACCCTCTGATCTTGGGCTTATCTTTTTGCGCGGGCTGTTGAGAGGGATTATGTTTCAAGACCTTCTTACATTTACGTACCGGTTCACTTTGTCCTTAGTGTTGAAATATTTCCAAGGTAGAAGGAATTTTCACTGTGGAAAAGTCTATTACATTCGCAGCTGGTTGAATAGCTGCATTTTCTGGGAGGGCAAAGGCCACCGATCCATTTTTCTTTGCTGGTTTGCTAGTCGGGCCATTCTGAGATTGGCCGCCTTTTGTGCATCGCTCCATCTGTACTGCACCCTTCACCGGAGGGGGGGACCGATCTAGGGGCCAATCGACAAACTCCACCTCCCGGAAAAGCTCAGAACCTTGGTCCAACGCAGAGGCTTCCTTCAGACGAGGCCATTCGATCGTTTGTGTCCCCTGGGCACATACCGTCCTAGTTACCGAGCCCGGCTGGGGGGTAGATGTTCGGACCACTGATAGTGCACTGCTCCCAGCGCTCGTGCCCCCCATATCGGCGCCCCTATACTGTTGAAAAGCAGTGATGAACCCCTCTAAATAATTCAATTTGGTGTGCATATGTGCGATCAGAGTGGTTTGGTCTTTTAGAGTATCATTAATTGCTTCATATAGTTTCCCAAACGGGGCCAGCGCGATAGTTACTGTGGATAGAATGGTCATAGGGTCCACTTTTTTCGAGGGGGTTTTGATCACTGGACTAGATGGAATTTCACTTAAACGTCTAAGGGGCAACGGAGAGCCCCGATTTTGGGAATGCCCCGAACTTAAGTCATAAGGAGGACCCTCCCCCCCCATACACAGTTCCAGGCTGGCAGCTAGAGGTCGGGGAGGGATGGGAACGGCCACTTTTGGTGGCTAAAGGGGGCCGATCTCCAAAGCCGGGGGCAGGGATATCACCTCCCCTGGAACCCAGGCGGCCCCATTCCCCCTGCTTGCATATCCATACAGGGTGAGGGACCTGGTATCTGGGTAGCACTCCCCTGGACCCCCTTCCCCGGATGAACTATCTCAGCATTCAGCTGGGATGCTATAATCCTCCTGCTCTGCGGACCACTGGTTCCACCACCATGGGTAGGCTCTGTAGCGCTCCTCCCCGTCAGAGCCTCGGATCCCGACCTTGATATTTTAAGGCTCCGACTCCCCTGGGAGGTCAACTGCGATGGCTTATTAACAGTTGTTTCTGACAAAAGTGGCATTTTAAGAGGAAAGTTCAGGATTTAGAGGTGCGTGGCAGTGTCTTCGACTATGGCCAATAGCTCCGCGTCTGATACGTCCTGAAAACCTTCCCCTTCCATTCGTATTTTTTTTCCAAAAAACTCTTTCAGTGTTGACATAGATTTCACACTGTGGGGGATTGCTTGTTTTTTACAGCCCACCTGCCCTCTTTTGTACGGGGCTTTGGCCCTCACCGTCCTATGAGAAGACATCTTTTGACTGCCTCCCGAAGTTTTCGGCAAGCTGCCAAGGATCTGGTTACCGTTTTCTGGCAAAACGACAGAGTCATGTGAGGCAGTGGGGGGAACGCTTGGTGAAGATTGTAGGGATTTCACGGTGCCGGAGCTTCGCCCTGGACTTGTCGGCCGAGAGGGAGTAGCAATAGCCTGGCCACCACCTTCTTCCAAAGCGAGCCCTGCACTCTCCAACACTCCAACACTGTGTTCCTCCCCTCCCTCTTCACCAGCATGTTCCGACAACTGGGGAGAGGATTGGGGGACGTCTAATCCCGGAGGTGTCCTTAAATCCTCCACTCCCTCTGTATTATGTATCATAATCACTACCTGCTCCCCCAGGGGTAAGAGCGGAATGGGGTCTGTCCGAGGTACTTTCCTGTCCCTGAGACTCGTAGCTCGATCCAAAGAAGAGCCAAAATTGCTGAGCGGCTTCGGACTCCCCACCCCCTCCAAAACCCGTGAGGGGATCATTGACTGCTCAGACACGACCTCTTGCGCTCCCTGACTGGACGGTGGGATCAGTTCCAGGGGTGGGGAGCGACCCAGCCCAGTTTCCAGACCTCGAACCTTAGGGTTATTTCAAGGGGAAGTATGGGGAGTAACTGGACAAATGACCACTGGGAAAGCACCCTGAGAGATAGTTAGGTCGTGCCCCGTGTTAACAGCCGTGTAGGACGGCATACAATCCAGGCCCAGAGATTCTATCGGGGGAAACATGACGTCACTTACTTCGTTAAGCTCAGTTGGTCGGATTATATTTGCCTGTTGCAATTTCCCCGCGAGCTTGATGCAGGAAATGCGCTGGAGTCTCTGGGTTGCCAGCTGCTCCACGCTTTCCGGCGAGACTGCGCAATCCTTGTTACGGCTCTGCAGGCGGGATTTGGTGCTTCTTAGTGAACGCTTATCTTGCTCCTCCGAACCAAGTTTCCGCTTTACGGACTCGTCCTAGGCTGCTATACGCCGGCCCGCCGGCTGCGCTTTAGTTTACCGAAATCGAGTTGGTTTGGAGAGCAGGAGTTCTGTTGTTAAAAGTTATTCACAGTTGTTGAAAGTGTCGCGCAGTCAAACGGGCCCGCGGACTGCAGACTGCCCTTGTCAGTCCCTTCGCGGTCCGCTTCTCAGAGGACTGAGAAGAAAAAGAGGTGGAGGGTTCAGGTCACGCCTCCGAGCACACGCCTCCAACAATGGAACAGGAAAAGTCACTCATGCACCAGCACAGCGTGCAAGTACTGCAGACTGCCGTTGTCAGTCCCTTCGTGGTCCGCTTTGCGGAGGACTGAGAAGAAAAAGGAGTGGAGGGCTCAGGTCACGCCTCCGAGCACACGCCTCCAACAATGGAACAGGAAAAGTCACTCATGCACCAGCGCAGCGTGCAAGTACTGCTGCCCTTGTCAGTCCCTTCACGGTCCGCTTCGCGGAGGACTGAGAAGAAAAAGGGATGGAGGGCTCAGGTCACGCCTCCGAGCACACGCCTCCAACAATGGAACAGGAAAAGTCACTCATGCACCAGCACAGCGTGCAAGTACTGCAGACTGCCCTTGTCAGTCCCTTCGCTGCGGGGACTTCCACACTGCACACAACTATGTGTGCAAATAGAAGTTTAAATAACAATTCCCATTTTTAAAAACATTTCAAATATGATGTGTACATTTTGAAATGTCATTATTAACTTCTCATGTGTATATGTGGCCAAAAAAGGAAGCACACACATTTTACAATAGGTATACAAATGACATTTGTTAGGTCATTAGTGTAGCTTGTGCTAACTGTTAATATTAATGTGTTTACACACACACAGATTGTTATTGTCTACCTATTATTCAAAATATTGGTATGACTATATTTAAAAATGGTTTATACTCCAAATAATGTTACAATGTTGGCATGTCTTCATTTATTTATTTGTAAAACTGAAGACATAGTTAGGTTATAGGTCTTGGTTTCGGGGTTAAGGTTGCATGAATTAATCTGCAAATTTGTCATCATTTAATATTAAATAATGTTTGGACAGTATTGTAACACATCTTCCGTGCAGTGAAATGCCTTTATAGGTGCACAAACTATTGACAAACTATTGACATTGTGGGCAATTCTATTGAGAATTTGCTGATGAAAACCAAGTTTGTAGTTATTTAAATGGTTAGTGTAGTTGAGGTAATCATATAGCATGTTTTCTATACTGCGCTGTTGATACTCCTCTTTAAAAGTATTTCTTTCTGACACAATGTTTATTTTATATAATTGTTCACATTTTTATTTAACCTGTTATATAGATATATTTGTAGAAACTAAGATAGTATGTAATTTGTATATATATTTTTTGTCAAATATTCTAAAGAAGTGAATAGAGGTTTTTTTAACTCGAAAGAGTTGTTTTACCCGTCTGTTGCATGATTAATGAATACAACCTTTTGGTTCTGTGCTAGGAATGCATTCAGTATTCACTCAGTAACCATTATGAAAAAAAATCAATATTCTTGTTTTTATTTTATTATGAAATACATTGTATTTTGTTTCAGTGTTACTAATATTGAAGAAAGAATTTGAGACATTTAAAAGTATTAGGTAAGACATTTGCTCAAGGTCAAGGAAGGTATCTTCCTTCACCTCTACACTTCTCTATCCCTCTCCATATTTCCCTTCTGGTACAACCCACTTGACTGGCACATTCTGGATAACATCATACACTCTGACCCCTCTCTCTCTCCCTCTGGTCACAACACTCTCTTGGTCCAACCACTCCCTCCTCTCTTCTCACCTGGGTCCCCTCACCCCCTGACTGCACCTCCACTAGCACTGCCAACCTTGTTCATGAACATCCGCTTGATGAAACAAGTGTCAGCTGCTGCCTTCGCATCCACCTTCACTTCCCAACCCCTGACTCTACCACTGATTCTGCTCTCAGCAACCTCCACCTGGCCATTAATAACACTCTGGATATCCCTGCCCCAGTCATGAGGATCCACCTGAAACCTGCCTCTAAGCATAATGCCTGGTACAACTCTAAACTTGCAACCCTGAAATGCAAGTGCAGAGCAACGGAAAGGAAGTGGCAAACCTCAGGCACACCCTCTGAAAAACTGGCTTGCCACCTGCTCCAGAGGAAATACAGTCTCTCCATCCATGCCAAAAAAAAGACATGTATCAAGGCTCGGGTACCTGCAGGGAACCAGCCGCCAACCCTTCTGCAGTGTCCCCCTCCCCTCTTCCTTCCCTGGCCCCCTGCAACGCACTGGCCACACACTTTACCACAACAACTCTGGACATCCTGAGTGCCCTTGCTTCCCACTCCCCCCAACCCATCTTCCAGCCCCTTGCCTCCTATGGCCTCTCAACCTCTTTCCTCCTCTCTCTCCTCCCTCTCACCTGTCACACCTGATAAGGTTACCTGAGTTGTCCGCTCTATGAAAGTCTCCTCCAAACATGTCTCCCCTTTCTCCTCCAGAACCATCAAGTACAAAATTGGCTCTCTTGCACCTGCTCTTACTCGTTTTTGCAACCATTCTTTTACTACTGGATCCTTCACCTCATCCCTTATCCACTCCCTTGTGCACCCCCTCCTAAAAAAAACCTTCAGCAGATTCTACATGTCTAGTTAACTACCACCCTATTTCTATCACTCCCTTCCTTGGGAAACTCCTGGAGAAGATGGCCTTCACCCAACATAACTCACACACTGACCATCAATCTGGATTTCCGAGCATCCAGAGGCATGCAAACTGCTATTCTGAACACCTGTGAAGAACTGCTCACATCCCTTGATTCCATTTCTCTAGCTGTCCTCATTCTACTTGATCGCTCCTCTGCCTTTGACATGGTAAATCACTCTATCCTCATAAAACAAATCCACAATACCCTGGGTATCTCGGAGGGGGCACTGGACTGGCTGACCTCTTTCCTATCTGATTGACTGTCCCAGGTTTTTCTGGGCACCTTATCCTTGACTACCTCCTTCTACACCTATGGTGTCCCCAGGGCTCCAAACCTTCCCCCTGCTCTTTAACACTTAACTTGCTCTACTGGCACACATCATTTCCTCCTTCTCCCCCAATTTCCAGTGCTATGCAGATGACACTCAACTCTTCTTCAATCCTCCTGCTGACTCTCTTGCCTTTTCCATCATCCCGGGCAGCCTATCTGCTACCCAGTCCTAGAGCACTTCCAATTATCTCTGCCTTAATGCCAGCACAACTGAGATCCTTCCTATTCAGACTCTTGCTCCCTCCGTTTTCCCCTCACTCTGGCCATCCTCTATGGGCTCTCCCTCTTCTTCTTCTGAAGCCAGAAATCGTGGAGACATCTTCGATTCCTCTCTATCCTTCTTCCCTCACATGCAGGACACTGCCAAGAAGTACAACTCTCAGTTCTTCCTTCTAAAATGAATTCTCCCTTTTCTCAGTTTCCCCCAGAGGCTCAATGTCACCAGATCGCCTGTTCTTTCTAGGCTTCATTACTGCAACAGCCTTCTCTTGAATATATCATCTTCCTCTCTTCAACCACTTCAGATAATCCAGAATAGGGCAGTGAGACTTATCCCTGGCCTCAAGCCCACAGGCCACATCTCTCCTGCCCTAAAAACTCTCCACTGGCTCCCGGTTGCTGCACAGATTAAATTAAAATCCCTCTGCATCATCAAGAAGGCTGTCTGGATCCAGGCACCACACTATATGCAACTTGCTATTACTAAATATTCTCCCTCCAGACCTCTATGATCCTCCAGATCCAACTCTCTATGTGTGAAGCATTTCGCTAAACAGAGGACCGGCGGGCAATCTCTTGTTTCTGCTGGTTCCCTCCTGTGGATCACCCTCCCCCATCCTCTTGAGCAGGACCTCCTCAAATTCTGAAAGCTCCTTGTGACTTTCCTTTTCACTTCCTCCTTCCCTTCTTCCCTCACCTGTTCGCCTCACAGTTGTGATTGGTGACAAGTGCCATTATGGCCTCACACACCCAATTGACTCAGCTCACACACATCACTTGTCTCAGCACCCACTGGCCTACACCATTGTACCATTGCAGACAGTTGGCGGTGTCCTGAAATGTTCGTAAATAAACAAAATGGGGTGTCCTGAGGACGCTGTCCGTATTGTTCGCTGACAAGTTGAAAGTGTTCTAAGAACACTCGCGGTGCCCTGAAATGTTCGTGAATAAACAAAATGGGGGTGTCGTGAGGACGCTCTCCGTATTGTTCGCTGGCAAGATGAAAGTGTTCTAAGAACACTCGCGGTGTCCTGAAATGTTCGTAAATAAAGAAAATGGAGGTGTCCTGAGGATGCTGTCCTTATTGTTCGCTGGCAAGTTGAAAGTGTTCTAAGAAACACTCATCATGTCCGCGGACATTAAAAGTTCCCATAAGGCATAGTTAAAATGTTTGACTCTATGGGTGTGATATGCTGCGGTGGTTGTGGCCAGGCCATATGGCCATGCACCCAAGACTCTATGCCCTGACCACAACCACTGCAGCATATCACAATCATAGTGGCTTATAAGTTTGGGATCCAAGAACAAATTTATAAGGAACAAAGTTAAAAGCCACAATGGGTGTGATATGTTACAATGGTTGTACTTATTATAATATACTACTGTTTGGTTTAGTAACTGGAGTACATGTATTTCTTGTTCATACTGTGATAAAAGAAAAGATCATGTTAGTATTGGTATTTTGTAACGACTTATAACATTGAATAATCAACATTGTTTTTGTTGACCATCATATTTAGTAGATTACAAACCAGTGTACTGTGCAATTTGCTCAGTTTCTGTGTTTGTTGCTAAAATCATTGGGTCTGTGGGAGGAAAGAAAATCCATGTTGGATTAAAAAAAAATAACTTTTTTTGTTATGCTACAGTCTATTTGTTTGTTTGTTTTCAGTTGTTTGCATATTGTAAAATTTTGGAGCAGTTAGATACCAGTTGGCGTATTCTAACTGTCTAATTTTTATGTAATTTAGTGTTATTGATTTATCTGTTTGGATATTGTAAAATTTTGGAGCAGTTAGATCTCAGTTGGCGTATTCTAACTGTCTAATTTTTGATGTAATTTAGTGATATTTATTTATCTGTTTGGATATTGTAAAATTTTGGAGTAGTTAGATACCAGTTGGCGTATTCTAACTGTCTATTTTTTTATATAATTTAGTGGTATTCATTTATCTGATTAGTTGTTGTAGAATCTTCGGGCAGTTAGATACCTGTTGGAATATTCTAACAGTTTATATTTGTTTACTACAAGTTTAGTTAAGGTTTAAGTACAGTTTAGTTAATACATTTTGGTTTTAAGAACATTAAATAAACATTTGAAAGATTTGCTGGTAATCTCTGCTTTAGAGTAATGCTACTATCATTACATTCAAACCATCCACATTTCTTTTTTATATATGCAGTGTAGTGACCTGAATTGGTTGTGGCTCCTGTTGTTGTGAAGGCTTTCTTACCAAGTGATACTCGACCATGTGTGAATCCAGTCAGCTTGCAGTTTTTTTTGGTACCATCTGCATTGTAACGTAGAAGCATTAGTATTATGTATTTACTATGTGTTTGTATTAGTAAGGTGGAGCGGTTATCCGAATTGCAGATAGAAAATAATCTACCATGGTTTGCATTTTGTACAAGTTGCTGAAATGGAATGGATTCACAATTAGGTATTGATATATACACGAAGCGTTCATTGGAGATTTGTTCTTGTGTCACATTGTTGCAGAGAGTGCATGTATGTTTCCTAGGTCTCCTGGGGGCAACCAGACGTGGTCTCCCTCTCACTGTGCTTAGAGAGGCATCAGCTTCACCTCACTGATGATCCCCAACAAGGGTGAAACACGTGTATGGGGTTGCTGGTGGTACTCTCGTTCAGGTTGGAATTGCCATTGCATTTCGGTGCTGGACTGCCCCTGGGCAGAACAAAGACTGATATGCAAATGGATATTTCCCATCTGTGAAAGTCACAGTGAGTAAAAGCAGTGGCTGCGAACTCTCAAGTGGTTAATAACCACTGAACAGGTTATCAGGCCTTGTTCTGTCGAGAGAGGGGTGCCCGCTACCTTTGCAAACTAAATTTCAAGGAACCTGGGATTGGTAACCCTAGGTCTCCTGGGGGCAACCAGACGTGGTCTCCCTCTCACTGTGCTTAGAGAGGCATCAGCTTCACCTCACTGATGATCCCCAACCAGGGTGAAACATGTGTATGGGGTTGCTGGTGGTTCTCTCGTTCAGGTTGGAATTCCCATTGCATTTCGGTGCTGGACTGCCCCTGGGCAGGACAAAGACTGATATGCAAATGGATATTTCCCATCTGTGAAAGGCACAGTGAGTAAAAGCAGTGGCTGCGAACTCTCAAGTGGTTAATAACCACTGAACAGGTTATCAGGCCTTGTTCTGTCGAGAGAGGAGCGCCCGCTACCTTTGCAAACTAAATTTCAAGGAACCTGGGATTGGTAACCCTAGGTCTCCTGGGGGCAACCAGACGTGGTCTCCCTCTCACTGTGCTTAGAGAGGCATCAGCTTCACCTCACTGATGATCCCCAACAAGGGTGAAACACGTGTATGGGGTTGCTGGTGGTACTCTCGTTCAGGTTGGAATTGCCATTGCATTTCGGTGCTGGACTGCCCCTGGGAAGGACAAAGACTGATATGCAAATGGATATTTCCCATCTGTGAAAGGCACAGTGAGTAAAAGCAGTGGCTGCGAACTCTCAAGTGGTTAATAACCACTGAACAGGTTATCAGGCCTTGTTCTGTCGAGAGAGGGGCGCCCGCTACCTTTGCAAACTAAATTTCAAGGAACCTGGGATTGGTAACCCTAGGTCTCCTGGGGGCAACCAGACGTAGTCTCCCTCTCACTGTGCTTAGAGAGGCATCAGCTTCACCTCACTGATGATCCCCAACAAGGGTGAAACACGTGTATGGGGTTGCTGGTGGTACTCTCCTTCAGGTTGGAATTGCCATTGCATTTCGGTGCTTGACTGCCCCTGGGCAGGACAAAGACTGATATGCAAATGGATATTTCCCATCTGTGAAAGGCACAGTGAGTAAAAGCAGTGGCTGCGAACTCTCAAGTGGTTAATAACCACTGAACAGGTTATCAGGCCTTGTTCTGTCGAGAGAGGGGCGCCCGCTACCTTTGCAAACTATGTTTTCACATGTATGAAATCTGGAAGATTTCATTTATACGTATTCTTTTGTTTTCCAGTACTTGTAGTAAGTACATTAGAAATTCTTGTGGATCTTTCTGTGAGTTTATAGTGAATTTCACCATTCCAGCACAGTAGACCAATTGTTGTCTTATTCCATAAACACTATACGTGTGTGTCAGGATTGTTTGTTGCGTTTCTATGAAGTACTAACATTTGCAAACACAATTGGTCTGTACTGTGCAAGTAAATGTTGTCAACAATTGTTGGTAATTGAAATAGAATATTCATTGCTACATTTGCGTAGCAACTTACACCAACTATATTTGAGAGTTTAAATGGACCAGGTAGTTCTGTATCTGAGTGATTTTTTTTTTATTTTGTCTTCCTTCTTTGATGAAGTACCTGGTTTACTTTCCCTAATTGTTTCTTTTATGCTTGTGGTAATTGATGAAGTTTTAGTTTGTTTTACTCTCTTAGGAGGATTTTCAGTGACATCCTGTTGTATTTCTGTTTGATTTAGTTTTCTTTTACAATGTTTTACTTTTTGTGGAACAGAATATGTGTTTAGATGGGGGGTGTATAGTGAACGAAGTCTATTGTATTCTAAAATGCAAGGAATATCAGCGTTTACTTTACTTGCATCAAAGTTGATTAGAAATAGACCGTCAAGTGTACGTAAGCATGATAGTGCTACATAGCTCATGCCTTCTTTAAAGACTGTGTTACCAATGTCTATCATTGCTTTGCCTAGGGTAAGACCTTGTGATTTATGAATGGTGACTGCGTATGCAAGAGTTAGAGAAAATTGTTCTCTGCGTACATACATGTCTTTGAAGAGAAGGAATCGAGCTGTTGAGCGCCCTATCCTTTTTACTTCTGAAAGTTTGTCAAAGAGAATATTGACAAACTGAATTTTGTTGTCATGTGGGTATGTTTGAAAGCCAACAACTGTACCCAGTGCTCCATTAACTGGTCCTTGGTCCACATCAAGGTTACGTTTAAGCATTACTCTGCAATTTAAGGATAATTTTAATATCTTTTCCAACCCAGCTGTATTGGAGATTCCATTTTGTAAACTGTTTAGTCTTGTTGTGGCTTGCTCACACATGGGTAGTGCCATACCATGTACATCTAGTTTGTCTGTGGTGCTAATTTCCATTATTGGTTGCATTTCGTTATTTAACATTATTTCATTGAATTTGAAACAGCTTGCAAGAGTTGGAATTAAGGCCATACAATTGACATTTTTGTGGGCTAATTGTTCCATAACATCTGTAGCACATGCATTATCACCATAAAGTGCATGAATGTGTCGGGTTTTCAATATTGCTTGTGCTTTTTTTTAGATAGTATACCAACTCTAATTCTTTTTAAGGTGTTGGCATAAGTGAGATCTGCAGATTGCCGCATGTTTTCTGTTAATTCTCTGTATTGGAAATGTTGCCAAAGGTTGACATTTCCAATGCTGCCAACAGTTTTATGGCAGAGTTTGAGTCCTAATGTTTTAAAAATAGGCTCACCTTTTACTGGTGTCAATTGAAGAAGATCTCCCAAAACGATAATGTGTTTTCCTGCAAAGAGCTCTTCATAGTTTGTTTTGAGTACTTCTTGTAATCTGAGATGAATCAAAGCCAACATTAGGTTGGACACCATGCTCACTTCATCTATTAGTAGCATTTTCATTTGTTTTAATACTCTGCGTAGTTCCAATGCAGCTTCTGTAGAAAGTTTGTAATAGTCTAATTTGTTTTGGTGTTCTACTGGCAGGAGTAGTAATCAGTGTAAAGTGACACCGCCTATGTTGTAGGCAGCTAAACCTGTGGGGGCAGTGACAACAGCTGACAGTTTGTTGTTTGTCAATTGTTGAAGGAACTTACCGATGATTTTGATTAGGAATGTTTTGCTAGAACCAGCTTCACCACTGACGTAGAGTAGAAAAGGTTTGTAATTTTTGCAGGTGCATTCTTTGTTTTCATGTTGTCCACCGTGTGCAATTTCTTTTGTTACTTTTTGAAAAATGCTACGTTGCTCATTGTTTAGTTTTGATTGTAGTATAGTTAAGTCTTCTTTATCTTCATACTGACACATGGTGTGTTCTGCTTCTGCCATAGCTAATTCTGCCTCATTTGTTATTAGTGGTTCTTCCAGTGGTTCTTGACTTCCTGTTACAGAAGGTTGATTACTGTCAGGAGTGACCTTATATAGTTGGGCCAGGAGTTCTTCTTCGTGTTGCTGTTCATTGTGCAACATTGTTTTGTACTGTGTAAAGTATACATCAGTTATAGTGCTTTTATTTGTTTGAAAGCATCTTTATATGAGTCATAGTTATCTAGTATTTCTTCTTCTTTTCTCCATGGTTTAAAGAGTTGTAGCAGGGACATGTAATATAGTTCTTTATGTTGAGGAGTCTTTAATGACAATTTGATATGATTAATTAAATTTGGTTTTGTGAGGTTTACTAAGCTGCCTTAACAGTTTGTCACTCTGTATTTACCTTTTTTTTCATCGGGTTTTATATTATTTTTGTATGTGAAGTTTTGGGCTTTGTGGTATAGACACATGGTTTCCAAAGTATTACTTCTGTTTGGGTAGTATGTGTCCAATACATTGTTTTTTAAAATGTCTTGGCTGTTGGGATCATGTTTGGCTATTGTTTCTTTATCTTCGTATGATTTTAGAACTCTTTTTCTAGATTTAACAGGACCAAGACTTAGCCATACTATATTTTCAGATTTACCATACAATGCAGTACCAGTTAAACAATCTGCTGCTTCATAGGATCCACATTCTCTGTGGGAGAGCATTTTTATGCCCAAGCTGTATAATTTCTGAGACACTGTTTTGTCTGATGACAGGACATTCCAGAGGTCTTGGAGCTCTGTTTTTTCTGCTTTGGTTAAGTATGCTGTAACATATCGTGCAACTACAGTGGAATTGTCTGCAATGTACTGCACATCTATGTTTGCATTCCATAAGTGGGCAATGATTGCATTGTAATCATTGATATATTTTTCTTCTTCTGTTCTTTTTATGGAATATGTATTATTAGGTGATTTACCTTTAACACTATGGGCCTCATTACAAGGACGGCGGTAAGGGTTAACGGTCACCGTTAATGGCAACGGTGACCGTTAACCCTTACCGCCGTACTACGAGGTCCCTTTGCGGGTTGGAGGATTTAACGCCTGCTTCTTGCAGGCGTTAAAATCCAACCCGCTAAGGGACCTCGGAGCTAATTACGGCACCGCAAAATTGCGGTGGCGTAATTAGCGCCTTCCCCAGTCCCATAGAGCCCTATGGGGCAGAAATGGGAATGGGGAAGGGCAATGGCGGAAAGGGGATTTACCGCCCCTCCAACCTTGGAATGGGGCGGTAAATCCCCTTTCCGCCGAGGTGGTGTCGGTATTTTACCGGCATGAGCCATGGCGCTAATAGCGCCATGGCTCACCGCCTACCGTGTAATGAGGCCCAATGTCTAACTGAAGACATGAGGTTGTTCACTTGACCTATATTTATAACCGGTCTAGGGAAACCAAAGCGGCATTTGGTGTAGTATTTCCCTTTGTTTTTGTATTTGCAACGACAATATTTGCCACATGTGTGTCTTTGAAATTGTAAAATTTGTGCATGAAGATCACTATTTGTGGCTTCTGATGGAATTTCACAAGTGACATATTTTTCAATAAACTGTAAAACAGTGGCATCACTGTCTTGACCAAATTTAGGAGCATCTTTAATCCATAAAAGCATGTGGATATGTGGTGCTCCTCTGGCTTGGTATTCTTTTCTCCAAAAGAAGTGTTGCACTTCTCCAAGAGGAGGAACAGTTTTATTACAAATAAAGTGTAGCATAGCAATGAAGCGATGGTGAAAATATCTTGAAACATTAGCAGGATCCAGAGAACAAAGTTCTCCAGGTGTTAGTATATCTATGTTTGTTTTGTTTTTGTTTGATATGCGTAGGAAATCATGTAAATCTTCCCATGCATATTCTGCACAACTTAATGTAACAAACCAAGTGGGTGGGCCAAGGTTTCTTATCATACAACGTACATCTCCATGACATTGAAACCAGTACTCTTTAGTATCACACATATTTGCTAATAGATTTGTAATATTTGATTGTAAAACCTCATCTTTTTGTTGCACTTTTTGTAATAATTGTGTAGCTGACATATTTTGAAAGTGGGATCCTGATTTTAAAGTGTGTGCAACTCCTTAACATAAAGTTGCTAGTTCACTTTCAAAGAGTAGGTGGAATATGTATTTCACATTTTGTCTAAATCTGGGATCTTCAGAATACATCCGTAATGAGCGGTATTCTGATGCTGATATTTGAATAGGTCTATCATTGTACCTTCCTCCTTTGCCAGTAGGAAAGAATAGAGGAAAAGCATGTGCTTCTATACTTTTTCCCCATATGCTTATTGGTGATCCTTTTGTTTGACGCATTTGGTACATTTCTAGTGCTTCTTCTATGGTGTCATTAGAGTGCAATGGATAAATTGTATAATGGTCTAAAGTATTTGATATTGTAGCAGGATCTAGGAGCTCAAAATGACCAGCTTCTTGTGTCTCTTGAATTATTTCAGTTGTTTCCTTCAAGTTTTCTTCAATATTAATTTCTTTGTAGTATTCATTATTCTCTTTTAGATATTGCAAGGCTTGTCTAACTTTATGCAAATCTACCAGCTGTTGCCATATTTGTTTGTCTTTTGTAGGTACTCCATTTACTAAGATAATTAAAGATTGCTCCATTGGACGTTGCACTCCTAGAGTGTGCACGCTTTCTTTTAGATCTCATGGTAAATACACTACTTTTCCACGAATACCTTTCACTAATTCAGAGGGAGGTAATTTTGCTGTTTTTGGTTGAAGGCGTATTATTGCTTGAAATGGGTGCACAGTTTGAATTATGATGCTCTCATATAGATTAAGTTGATGTAGTGGTTTTGGTAGTGGATATAATTCCAAATTATTTGTGATAGCACGTGAAGGAGTTTGGTTGTTGTCAAGTTTTGTAGTGCAGTAACTGCAAAGTATTAAGGGGTCAGTTATTTCATATTTGTTTTCTGCTATAAGGTAGAGAGCTAATTCAAACCATTTAGAATCTTCATTGTCTTCTATTTTGTATGATAGGTCTATAGTTTTTGTGTTACTTTTATAAAAAGTTCTGCGGCAACATACACACACATGGTTTGGTACTTTAGCTGATGTACTTTTAAATTTTAGTATTTCTTTTTTGTATGTGTGTAGTAAAAGGTTGCCATGCATAGAATTGTTGCTAATTTGCTTTAAAGCTATTTCATTCTGTAAGTGGCTTTCACTTCCAAAATATTGTTTCTGGATATAGTCGATTTATTCAAGTAGGTCTTTTGCTGTACCATGTAGAAGAATGTTATTTAAATTGGCTAGTGCAAAGCAGAACTTTTAGCATAGTACAGTTTATAGACTAGATTTCTTATAGTTGAATGATGTGTTGATATCCTTTTGATATCATGGAAGGAAGTTTTGCAAGTAGGTCCTGTAATGCAAGCCAATCAATGTCCTTGTAGTCCTGTGTACTTGCGCACTGGACAGGTATCCATATTTTGCAGTAATTTAATTTTGATTTTGTCTTTGCCTTTCACATATTGATTGGGGAATTGGCGTAAAGACTTGAAATTTTTTTTGGGAATGTTACACATTGACGTGCATAGCTATTTGTATACTAGACATTCTGATTCCGTTGAATGGAGAGGTAATTCTAAGTTTTCAGGGCATATTTTTGTAAGCAGTATTTCTTGTTCCATTATGGTATTATTAACATTTTCATAACCTCGACCGCTGCTATATATGGCAATTGTATTTGTTTGCCTTTGTTTGTATGCTTCTTCTTTAAAGTATGGTTCTGTGCTTGTAGTGTGACTCCATTCACCTCCACAGATATTTAAGAAGTTATTTCTGTTGACATTTCGTTTATTGAGAAGTCTTTTTTGTAATTTAGTCATTAGTTTTGTTAGTGGTTTCATTTTGTTTAACAATAAAATAAATAACTTTATTTTGAGAAGAATTGCACTGTCTATCAACGCTTCTAAGATTAATTTCCTACGATAGGTTTTAAGGGTTGACCTGGTTTCACTCCTGTTTTTATAAGATTTTGAAGGACTCTGTGACGGAACATTTTGGCTAAAATACTTTTTTTGGTATGCTTACTTTGCACTATATCAAGATTTATAGAAGCAGTTTTATCTGTAGTGATAGCTGATTTTTTGTTAATTGTTTTCTGGTTCGTTTTACATTTTGATAGAGGAGGCACAGTTTCTGTACTTGAAACTTCTTTTGTTTCACTAAATGACTGTATTAGATGTTTTGTTTGAAATTTTTTTACAAATTCTGCTAGAGATGGATGCTTATGTTGGACACTTTTATTTTCATTTGCTCTACTTCTGCGTTGCTTTCTACAGACTTGATTTTTGGTAGGCATTCTTTAGGGTCTGTTGAAAAAAATAAAGAAGGTATGGGTTGTGGTGTTCTGCAATGTATGTGTGTTGTGTGCATGAGTGTTTGAGTAAGATGATAAAGATGTATGTATTGGTGTGTGATTGTGCATTGGGAACTACAACTAGTAGGGATGGGTATTCTTGAATTAATGTGTTACTAAACTGGGGTTCAGATGACAGAAAAAAGTAAGCTAGTGGTGTGGAGAAGTACAAATAGTAAATCTAATGCTATACAGTTGTATGTTCTATAATATCAAAATTCTAGCGGTTGAGTTGGGTCATTTCTGTGTCGAAAAATAGGAATTTGTCGGCCATTCTGGATGTAAATTGCTGTTTAAGAAATGGGGATTTTTGGACAGAATGGTGCAAAATCTCTATTTTTAGGCAAAGAAATAGCATGTATTAACCCTACAGTGTGTTTGAGTAATAAAACATATATTATGGTGGTATTCAACTTTTTTTCTAAAATGAGCAGGTTTCGTCTTAATTATTCTTTGTACTTCAAATTCGGCTGCTTGTTTTCAGGAGAATGGTCTTCACTGCAATTGTAAAAGAAACAAATCAGTAATTTTGTTTGTATACAGCATTGTTTGTAATTTAGACATTGATTTTTTTAATTCACATCCTCAGCGCCTTCCTCAAAACCTTGAAAACTATCTTATTCACATAAGATACGTCGCACCAGTTGAATACATATCATATGTTATTAATGAATAATCTGTATTGTAATTACTAAATGTAGCAAACAAAATATCTTTACTATGCCTTGTGGACTTCATAATGTACCACTGAATACCACTATTCGTGTAACTAAGCTCTTGCAAGTAACAGTGCCTCAATGTCATGGGCTGCTTGCGCTATATAAATATAAGTAAATAAATAAATAAATAAATAAATAAATGTTTATGTTATTTAACAAGTATTGTTGCTTGAGATTTGAACATAGTGTGTGCATGCAATTTTGCTTGACTATATGCACTCTATATATTTTATTTAAAATATGTTAGTTCAACATGCTTTGAATATGTGTGTGTGTAAAAAGAAATTAAATAGTAGAAATGTTTGTAAGTGACAGTTGATTTTAGGAGATGGAAAAAGACAGTAAGTTCATTTTATAGATTATAGAAGCTAAACGTCAGTTAATCCGTTTATATGAAACTAGAAGAATTGTACATGTACTTTACATAAAATATGCATACCTGTAGTTTGTGTTTATGCATGTGGATATGCATGGAGCTGCAAGTAGAAATCTTGGAGACTTGTACAGTATTTCTTGTAGAAGGTGCTTTCCAATGAAATGACACTTGTACTCAGAGAGATTAACAGTACATTTGCAGTGCTGACCTATGATGATGCAGTTAGATGTAGAGGTCTTGCATGTGATTTGTGGATGGTCATGTGACTTCTTAGCTACATCCAATGAGGGAATGGCACAGAGAGTGAAGTGGAAATGGTTGAAGGGCTGTCCATGTTACGATATGTCCACGGACATGGCGGTAGTTCGCGGACATCGGTGTTACATCGGGGAGCCATGCAAATGAGAATGAGCAAAGAAAGGTATTGGTCAGGAAAGTTTAGTGGGTGTGTTGTGCCAGGAGAGAGTTTCTCAGATACTCTTTTTGCTGAGAGAAGAATAGATAGCTATGGCTTTGTGTTTCAGAAAACAGATTGTTTGGATTTTGGGAGACTCGTGAATACATTGGTTGAAGGTGCATGCAGAAAGCTGTGGAGTAGCTGTAGATCTTGGATTCCCACATGTGGAAGTGCACTGGCATGGAGTACATGGAATGAAGTGGTTGGACTTGCTACCTCTCTGTGCTACTTTGGAGACAGACCAACATCCAGAAATAATTGTAATTCATTGTGGAGGGAACAGTTTAGGACATGTGTCCGGAATCTCTTTGTAATTTGCAATGAAAAAAGGACTTGGGAAGGTCATGGACATGTTTCAAAATTCTCAAGTAATTTTTTCACGGATTGCGCAGAGACAAATGTGGCTTCGTTCTTCTTCATTTGGTCCACAAATGGAGAAAGCAAGGCGCAATGTCAATAAAGCTGTTTGTGCCTTTCTAAGAGATTTTGGCATGTCCTCTTTTCATAATGAAAATATTATGTTTTGTAGTACATACATTTTTCGCAGAGATGGAGTCCATCTTACTTATGCTGGCCATCCGATTTTTTTGAGAAATGTACAAAATGCATTGCAACCTTTTTTGGAATGACAGCATCCATTTTATAGTAGGTGTTGAGCATTTCAAATTTTTCAAACACAAATAAACACCACCAAAAGGCTCTTTTCAGAGTCACCACTTCCTCCCAGATAAAACTGCAATGGTTATGATAGGGTAGCACCCCAAAATTTTAGATGTCCGCGGACTGTCTGCGGACTTCTAAAAAATACACAGGGCCCTGCTTAATTTATTTTCACTTCTATTTTTTAACTGTAAAAGGCGGCTCTGAAGAGACCCTTTATTTTTTTAGATTATTGTTGTTTTACATTTTTTGTTTTTTTTTTATACAAGACACACTAGGAGAGGAGGGGAAAGAAGGGTAAGGGGGGACACCAACCACAGGGATAAGAAAGGGCGAGCTGAGAGAGGAAGATGTGGAGTGGGTTTCACTTGGGTAGTGAGCAGACTTTTTCGTGCTCTGAAACGATAGCCTCAAAAGCACTACGAAGTCTCTCCCCCTGCACATTACTGCGTTGCAGACCATACACACAACTGTGAACTCTCGAAAGGTAAGGGTCATCAGCATTGTGTATGGCCTGTGAGGTAGCTTGAGGAATACGCTGTCCCACAGGAGTGTTCCTTGTGGTGACAGGATCGGAGACAGAGGATGAAGTAGAGGAAGTCAACCTGCTACGCTCCTCACAAGGTACAACTTTGCAAACGGCCCCCAAGTGGAATGACTTTAGGGGTCGCTTCATGGTAGTTGACCCAAAGCTGTATGAACCATGCCTCCCACGACTGAGTACCATTTTGCACTCATTGCAGGTGACTTGGTTCGTACGCGCATTAGGACCATTATCACGAATGGTAAATAACCTGTAAGAGGATTCAATTCAGCACTATAGCCAAGTTAACGCCTAGTCTAGAATACTGAATGAAAACCCTTATTGATATATCTTTAGGTCCAGTTCATGCGTTCTGGATGACTACCCTTGTATAACACCCCTCTCTTGGAATCCCCCTGACCCCACTGAGCCAAGAAGTAATTCTGTTTTGCAAGTTTAAAAGGTTTATTTGATAAATTAAAATATATATCACACTTTTTAATAAATTAATAATTGAATATCACACTTAATCTGATATGGTAAATATTAACAACGGAGAATCTAGCACTAGCACACTTCTTTAATCACTAATGAGTTGACATGAAATGGATAAGGTAGCACACTGGTAAATAGGAACAAAAGTATAATGTGGTAGAGGATGCTTTATGTAGGCTCAGGTGGATGCAATATTCAATGAATGCAGTACAGAAAATACGCAATATGATTTCAACCAAACAATGTAATCACTTTTCTCTGGCTACTCCCCTCCCCCCCTTGATGCAAGGCAAGGAAATGGAAGGAAAACACACAGTTCTCAGAAATGCAATCAACTGTAATTCAGTTCAATCCAGCAAGCTTAAACAGAAGTTTGAAACACAGGCAAATGCTTTGATAGGTGCTAGCAATGAATGAGAAATATGCTGGAAACGCTCTTAATTCCCTTTTAGAGGTTCAGGATGAGTGGTATCTAGTTAATATTAGTCCAGGCTCACACTAGCAATGATGCAGGAATAGTTAGCAGGTTAAACGAATTTCTGGCAAATGAAATCAGGCAGCAGCAGTTTTTTTACATGTGAAGAAATTGCAAATCGCGGCAAAATTCGCGGATGCGCCGAGCGCTATTACAAAGGAACCGCAAGGACTATCTCTACGTTTTGGGGTCCTAGGAAAGCCTGGGATCTCAGCTTCCAAATGAAAGTTATTGCAAGTCTCTAGCCCAAACGGTTGCGGAGATATGAGTAATTTAGTAAAGGTCGTTTTTGGTTTTGTAAATTTTAAACGCACACTTTTTCAAAATGACAAATTTTACTAGAAATGACAGGTGACAGATAGGAGGCAGTTCTACTTAGGTTAAATAGATTGAATTAGATGAATTTAAACTAAGAGATGTGTTCTGAGTTTTGCTAAGTACTCACAAGAGATTTTGAACAGGAAAGCGACTTGGTCACGATCTTCAGTCTGGTCAGGTCTTTCCGGATTCTGCTCACAGCGCCTGGTCTGGTCTCGGCTAGGCACAGCACTGCTTTCTCTCTGGTCTGGTCTCTGCTAGGCACAGCACTGCTTTCTCTCTGGTCTGGTCTCTGCTAGGCACAGCACTGCTTTCTCTCTGGTCTGGTCTCTGCTCTGGATAGATTGAAGTCTCTAGTTTGGCTTTCTGGAGTTTGATGGAGGTAAGTATGGATTTTTCCGGCAGGGCTTCGAGCGGCAGATGAAATTGAATCTCCCTATGTGTCCTGACTCTCTGCTTTTATCTGTTTCTTGAGAATGGGTGTGTGTGTTGCATCACTAGACTTGCCCCTCTCATTCGTCATTGGTCAGGCTTCCATTTCTCCGCTTGATTGGCAAACTGAACTGTGAGTCAGATTGATGTCATTTTATGATCTCTTGAAACAACCTCCCTTATCATCTGTGCACCCAAATATATATATGATCAAAATCCATACTTCAGAGTTACACAGTTGTTTGAAATTACATATACATGGTGTGGCTGAATTTAGCCATGTCTATGTCCAAATCTGCTCATTCTCGGAGCTTGCATTCAAAGAGTGTACATAATTGACTTTTTAACTGCTTTTTCAATTTCCGACATGGACCCAACTTTACATACATGTGTGCAGGGGGTAGGGACATTAACTGATGAAGTTTCAGATTTTTAACATGCACACATTTAGAGTAATATCCACTTTTCCGCTAAAACCCCCCTGAACATACCACCGGTTCCTACCACGTCTTAAACTGTGGGCAGAAAAATCACAAGAATTATGGTATCATTTATAAAATTTTCACATGTCCGCACTATGAATTATCCCCCTTTTTATAAAACCATATCCTTGCTGCAGGGGTGTGTCTTTTCAGGTCACATGGTACAGAAACCAGTCTTTCCAGTTTCTGCCAAGCCAGCTTGCTTCTCACAGGCAGTGCCCCTCCCAGCTTCTCCAGGAGGAAGCCACTTTTTACGACGTCTGTAATAAAAACCTTTGCCTGAGTGGAGAGGGCTTTGTTCACTCTCTGGCAGAGCACAGGAAATTCAATTATCAGATAGATGGCATATCCTTAGTGTGGGCAGCAAAAGGAACATTGGCCTGGGAACATAGTTGTGACTCAAGTTTCACTCCTGATGGGATCCGTTGCTAGGCAAAATCAAGTTCCTTAAGCCAGACCTTCAGCTAACTTTTTGTTGCTTTTAAAATAACTTGTAATTTTACACATGCAGCTAGAATGCTGATTCTAAGTGCAAAACTATGACATTTCAACAGTTACAAAGGCATGTGACACCAAACATAGGTCACTCATTTAATTTAACATTTTCGATTTTGGTGGTTTTAAATCCAGTTGCAGTTAGGCTTAAGCTGCTGACTCCATAGCATTTTTGTTATAAGCATTGTTTTTGGGCTCTTCATTTCCCAGATTTTGTAGGCACACAAAACTCCATTCTGCCAAATGTCTGCTGGTGTTCAGTGAATATTTTGCACATGTTGCAAGGTTTGAAATAGGCATTTTGCTTGCCTTCAGAAAAACACACAGTGGGTTTTAAAACGCCGGCTTTTGGATAGTGGTGAGTACTGGTACTGCACCCATTTTTGGGATTTTCTTGGATTAATGCATTCTAAACAGGAATGGTTCTTACATGGTAGTAAATCCTTGCTTAACATTGTTTTGATGGGGCTCCTTACAGTAAGATGGTTATGTGGAACCCCACAAAAAGAGTTGAATCTTTAAAGTGGTCCAATGAGTCACGATTTCAGCAACTTTTTGACATCAGTAAAAGTGGATTTTGTTAACAAAGACCTTTCTTTACCCTGGTGGGTGGCAAGTTAGGTAACCATTTTGGTGTGCGCACAACTGCGCAGCTTTCCTGGATTTCGGCGCACATGTGGGTTTTCCGCCATCTTGAATTTCCTAAGCCCACAGCACCAAATGTTGTAGCAGGGTAGCTTAAACGTGGGTCAGGACACCCTACAAGCCCCCCCACGTGACTGCACTTTGAGTTTGGGTCGATGGGGAGTCGCGTGCCCAAGGGTTTTGACCCACGCACCGGTCTGTCCGCATAATCTTCTTCCTCTTCTGTAGATGGCACAGTTCAGCATCTTCTTCTCCATCCGGTCAGATCGATCAGTTCTCCTCGCCGGTCCTGATGGGAAGATTGGGCGGTACCCCGGGCCCGTTGTGTCTTTGCTCCCGGTCTCCGGGTCGTCCTTCTTGGTCATCCTTCATGGTTTCATCTCTCCTAGGATGATAAAGGAAGAGCGGCAATATCTACTCATAGACGATTTTTTTTTCCACCACTGTTGAGATAGTGGGGCAGCATATGCATTTCATCGTAACGAAATATTACATTCTTATTTTGAAAAAAAAAAACAGCATCACTAGAGACAGTTTCATGTAAATCACAATATTTTAGAGACTAGATGTGGTAGGTTTTATGATTGGAACTGAATTAGTCTGATACAGTACCCGCTAGGATTCCAGAGGATTCCTCCAGTTGTTGCAGAGTGTGCCTGGGATGGCAACATTTCAACTGGTTTATGTGGACCCACTTGTCTTCCCCCTCTGCCGAACCACCTTTGGGGATGCGGATCTTGTAGGCCACAGGGGAGATCTTATCGACGATCTCAAAGGGTCCCTTCCATGTAGGCAAAAATTTGCGCTGCTTGGCCTGGTTCCTTTGGAAGTTGTATAGATAGACCCGGTCTCCCACCTGATATTCCTTCCTGGAAGTTTTCAGGTCATAATGGGTCTTCATGCTATCAGTCGATCTTTCTAGATTCCGCTGAGCATAAGCAAAAGCATGTTGGAGGTGTTTCCTTAAATTCTCTACATACTCATGAGTAGTGGAGGCATTTATCAGTGTCTGCTCTTGGGTCCTGTAGAGCAAATGCTGAGGAAGCACCATCTTGCGCCCAGTCATCAACTCAAATGGTGACATTTTGGTTGCAGATGAAGGGGTAGATCTGATAGCCATTAGGACCAGAGGTAATCGGATATCCCAACTTGGCCCAGAATCTGCCACAAACTTCTTTAATATGCTCACAATTGTCCGGTTATATCTCTCTACTGCCCCAGAAGAAGCTGGCCGGTAAGCAATATGCAGCTTTCTCTTGACCCCCAGTATCTCCCACATCTTTGTCATTACTTCACTGGTGAAGTGGCTACCTCTGTCTGACTCAATCCTTTGAGGTAGACCAAAACGGGAAAAGATGTGGTTAATCATCAAGGCAGCTGCAGTTTCTGCCTTGCAATTTGGGGCTGGGAGACATTCCACCCACTTGGTAAACAAGCATGTCACAGTCAACATGTACTTATTCCCCCTAGCCGAGCGAATCACAGGGCCTACAAAGTCGATTTGTAAATCTGACCATGGCAGTGTCATTCCCCTCTTTTGTAAAGGCGCCCGGTGTGTGAGGGATGTCGGCTGAAATTGTGCACACACAAGACAACCCTTCAAATATTGGTTGAGGTCCTGGCCCATGTGTGGCAAGTATGCAACCTCTCTTAAGATTTCCAGTGTTGTGTGAAACCCCCTATGACCGGCGGTGGCCGCATCATGGGCGTGACTTAACATCAGGCTTCGGAATGAGGTAGGAACCACCCACTGATCGTGGCCAGCTTTGGATTTCCTTACCAGCAAACCGTCTTGGATCCGGAACATTTTTGGACATTTCATCAACACTCTTAGGTCCTCTTTCCCAATGTAATCGGTATCCGTCAGGGGAAAGTTCTCAGGGTCCTCAAGGTGCTGGTAAAATTTACCAATAATTGGATCCCCCTTCTGAGCGGTAATCAAATCAGCATCAGGGGTCTCCTTACTCCATTGTGCAATTGAGAGATCGTTGTGAGCATTTGTCTGGGACCTAGTGATGGCAGTGACCTGGATTTCCCCCAACAGGGACTCAATCTCAATTAGATCCCCTTGGATGGCCCCGGTTTTGGCCAGCTGATCAGCTAAGTCATTTCCAGTTTTGTCTGGTCCCTCTACTTTGGAATGACCCTTGATCTTCTTCCAATAGATGGTCATCCCATTCGAGGTGACCAGATCATCAATGTTTTGGATCAACTTCCCATGTTTCAAGGGTTTGTTGTTAGCACATACCATGCCTCTGGTCTTCCAATTAACCAGGTGCTCCACGAACCCGTTCCGTACATAATCCGAATCTGTGATTATGACCAGTTCGTGGAGTTGATGCTGGACAGCAGTGAGGATGGCCTGATGCACAGCCATCAATTCTGCCACCTGACTACTTCGGGGACCAATTTTGTATCCAGCGGAGGGTTCTGGGGACTCATTCACCCATGCATTCCCTACGCCGGCCACCAGTTCTTTCTCCCCGTTGTTGTCGACATGGTAAGAGCATCCATCCACATACACAGTGGGCATTCCCTCACACTTGTCTTCTTCAAAGACTTTGTGGGGGGAATTAAGGTATGCCTCCATGTTGTCCTTTATTTTTAGACTTTCGTCCTCGAGACAGTTTTCTCTGGCACAATCATGCAAGTCAGCCAGACCTTGCGCGAGGGGACTCTTCTTGTTTTGGCCATATCTGACCTCCACAGGAAAGCCTTGCATTGACAGAATCCAGGAAGTAATTTGGGAATTACTCACATTTCCGGCCCGGATTCTGTCACTTTGGAGATATTGCAGAGGCTGGTGTGGAGTCTCCACTATGATGTGTTCCCCCTGGATAAACGGGCGGTAATTCTTCAATGCCCACACCGTTGCCAGGAGTGCCTTCTCACAATCGTTGAATTTTTCCTCCACAGAGGATAAAGTTTTGCTCGCATAGGAGATTACTTTATTGACCTTGTCATGCTTTTGATATAATACTGCCGTCAAGCACGTATTAGAGAACCCCGTCTCCAGGAAGAACTCCTTGTTTCTGACAGGGTAAGCTAGGCAAGGCGCTTGTGAGAGGCTTCTTTTGAGTTGTTTTACTGCCTCGGCTTGTTCTGGACCCCATTCCCACTTGACCCCCCCCTTCAGGAGATGAATCAGGGGTCTGGTGATCTCTGCGTAGCCCTCAATGAACTTTCTGCTGTAATTAGTCAGTCCAAGGAGGCTCCTTAGTTCCCGCAGAGTTGTGGGGTCTTTCAGTTTCTGAAGTGCTTCCACTTTCTTTTCCTGGGGACAGAGACCCTGAGGAGTAATCTCATGCCCCAAGAAGTTAACACGGGTTTTACACCACTGTGCTTTCTGAAAGGAAAGTTTTGCTCCGGCGGCCCTCAACTGTGTCAGAACATAACGGATCTCCGCTATGTGTTCCTCCACAGATGAACTTTTGATGAGGACATCATCTACATAAGCCAGGTTACCCCTTGCACCCAAGTCAGGCATGGCCTTGTGTAGAAAAATGTTGAATTCATTGCCGGAGTTGAGGTATCCGAAGGGAGTCCGGGTCCAGGTGTACTGCTGGCCCCCAAAGGTAAAAGCCAGCTTGTATTGGTCCTCCCTACTGACAGGCACAGTCCAGTATCCATTGGTCAGGTCTATTGCTGTGAATACCAGTGACCCCTGAATCTGGGCCAGCCCTTGGTCAATGTAGGGCAGAGGCCATCGGGAAGTATGGACCCGTTTGTTGAGCTCCCTAAGGTCGGCGCAGAGTCTCCACATGCCGTTTGGCTTCAATATTCCCAGCACCGGATTATTGAAGGTGCTGTGGACTGGACGGATTATTCCCCGGGACTCAAGGTTCTTAATTATTTCAGTAAGGGACTCCATTGATGCGAGAGGCAAGCGATATTGCTTCACAAACACAGGAGTCATGCCAGGGTCCATGGGGATGGTTGTTGTGTGGATGTCAGTGCGACCACAGTCATATGAGTCTACCGCAAAGAGATCTTGGAAATCCAAGAAAACTTGTTTCAACTTTTGCTTTTGTTCCAGGGTCACACAGGCATCAGCTAGGTTGACTCTCTCTTCCACCATCTGCCTGAAGCCTGGAAAGACTTCTGGTTTGGCTATCTCAGCGGCCTCCTCCAACTGGGTGGAGAAGTCCCTGGTCAGAGTGCTGATTTGGACCGGAGGCTTCAGGTGGGAAAGGCAGCCCTCATGTACCTGGAAAATCACCTCATCCCTCCTGAAGTCACACGTCACATCTTCCTTACCATAGGGGCAGGAAGTGTACACCAGGAAGTTCCCCCCATGCCGGGTGAAAATCCTGTCTGGTGTTGTATTGTCCTCACTGTCACTGTCAAAACAGTCCTTAGGGATTGGTCCTAACAGTTCATTTCTAAGATCAATGGAGAAATGTCGGTCATCAACCGCCATTCCAATAATGGTGCCTGCGGCTAGAGTAATACTCTTTAAGTCGCTGTTATCCACCTCTATTGGAATGGTGTCATGTTCTATGTTGACTAATGGTGTTGGGTTTACCCCCAACCCTTGCTGTTGGAGAGAAGCATTTAGATGTATGTAAGCATCAGGGTTTTTCAACTCTTGTCCCCTTTTAACTTTCACTTCCAGGGAGAATTGTCGGGTCCTTTCTGGGATGGTGACTTCCTCTTTAACCTGAATTTCAACTGCATAAGGTAGCAATTGAGCTGACCTAAATGCTTTTTCTGGATCATCAAAGCCCATGGGATTATCCGCTAATCGGGACCAAGCTTTGAAGTTTATTAGGTCCAAACTAATGGCAAAGCGATTGAGAATGTCACTGCCTAAGTAAAAGGCGGCAGTGACGTCTCGCACGACCCAACAATTATGGACTATGCTCTTGTTGCCAATGGAGATTTTGAGCATACACCTGCTTGGCAGGAGATGTTTGGAGTCAGGTGCTTCCAGGTCCATTTCCCATTTGTCTATCAGTTTGAAGGTGGGAATGGCTGGATCTTTTGGGAGTTGGCGGAACATGGCTTCGCTGATGAAGCTCTTACCGTTGTTCACACACACTCGAGCGAGAACAGAGTCCTTCCCATCATTTAACTGAACAGGGATGAACAACTGCTCTCCAATTTGCTGAATATCAGCCAGGCTTTGAGCTGATTTCACATCTTTCTGGACTATAGGAGTGGGGGTTTCTGATTGTGGATTAGTATAGAATTTCAGAGTGTTTCCTTCCAGCGTGGAATACCACTTTAGACTGGAAGGAAGGTTGATTTTCAGAAATAGAGAGGACCCCCCATCACCAGTCTGTTGTCCTACTGCTATTACCGTCACGTCTGGAATTTGGTTGTTCTGGAAGTGAAATTCTACTTGGTCAGATTTTTGTTCAACCATGTGGCATGTGCCGTTTAAACTAACATGGTTGACACTCTGTTTTAATTTTATGGGTCGGCTAGTCTGAGTCCAGAGGACCTTGTTTACGCAATCTATTAGGGGTGACAACCTTCTCAGGAGGTCATTCCCTAGTAAACAAGGGGTGCCCTCTGGGGTCACAACTATGACCGGGTGTTTCAACTTATGTCGCCCGATCTTAATGTCCAAGTCTGCCGTCCCCTCGACGGGAATTTCCTTCCCGTCAAAGTTCTGCAGTTGTCCAGGAAGAGAGGTGAGAGGAATTTGGTAATTCTCTCCCCTTCCTGCATTCAGTTCGTCAAAGGCCCTTCTGGACAGAAGGGTAGCTTGAGATCCAGTGTCCACCAGTGCTGAGATTGTACCCTGCCCCTGTACTTGTACCGGGGCATAATATCTTCCCTCCTTCTCCTCAAGGGGGCACAGATAATGTACATTTTTGGACAACTGGTGGGCTAATTTTCTGGTTTTGGACATCGCTAGCGAGGAGATTTGGGCAGAATTCTGTGGAGAGTCTTGGGAATCTGAAAGAAAAAATTTGCAACTGGAGATCAGAGCCATTGTGGGTTCCCCTGGCTCCGTTTCTGGGCCGCCCCCCCCTTTTTGGAGGCAGTCGCCAGGATGGGTTTGAACCAGGGGATTTTCTTGCTGTTGGTTCTGGGATGAGATGGTGGGCGGCGGTAGCTCAGTCTCCACATCTCCCCAGTCTGGATTTGCATCCCTAGGGACCCATTTTTCTTTGGGAGGAGTTCCCCCCTCTCTGAAGGAGAAGATCCTTTTCCCAGGATCCTCTGAGGATCCCTCTCCCTCAAATTGGAAGATCTGTACCTCCTCCTCAAACTGAGTCTGTTTGGGTCTTTTGTTTCTCCTACCCCCCCTCTGCTCCTTAGGAGGCAGACTTTCAGGGGCAAGAGATTTTGTTTCCGGTTCCTGGGTTTCCAGGGGCTGTTTACAAGTGAGGAAGGAAGCTTCCTCCAAGGCTTTACACCCCCCTTCCCTTTGTGCCTCCTCCCTGGGAACCGGTGATTTATCGGGGTGCTGCCCCCGTCATTGTTCTGGAGCACCAGGTCCAGAGTTGGGTGCGTTCTGCGCCGGCATGCTGATCTGAGGGTTCTGCTGTGCCCTCAGTATATGACCCATATCCCGCGCCATGTTTTGAACCTGGCGCTCTAACTGGGAAACCCGCTCAGGCTGATACGGGGCCCTGTTTTCTCCCCTGGGCTGATCCCGGGAAGGGTAGCTGTCCCTCCTCTGGTAGTACCCCTGGTTGGGAAGATTTTGGTACCCCTCCACCCTTGGCCTCCCCTCTCCCGGATTCAGTGGTCTGGGCTCAGGGAATTGAGGAAAGAAGGATGGATGATTTTGGGGTTGGAAGTCGGGTGGATATCTGGGGAAAAAGTTCTGCCCAGGGTTTGGTAAATTTCTGCCCTCCTGTGGGAAGTTTGGAGGGAAGTTCCCTGGGTTAGGTGCTTGGCTGGATCCCCCCCCTTGGGCTGGAGGAGTCCACACATAACCCAGGATGGGTCTGTTACCTTTGTAGCGAGGACTTACATAGTCAGGAGAGCGAGGGACCCCATTTGTGGGGCTGCCTCCCTGGCTCCCTGTCTGCGACTGGCCCGAGGACCTTCTGGGCCTAGCATTATTAGGTGCAGGTAGGTTTTTAGGCCCCCCCATCTCCAAATCCAAAACGGGGGTGACCTTTACCTCTGCCACCTTGGCAGCAGCAGGGGTGCTGTTGGCTTTGGGGTTTTTCTGGGCATTGCTTTTATTTTCTATGGGCTTCTGCACCTCATAGATGCGGGTAGCCTGTTCAATGACCCAGTCTAAAGATCTTTTCTCGTGAAAATCCCTCACGAGCTGGGTCATGATATATTTGGGCAAGGCATGGAAAAACGTGTTTATAAATTCACGGCTATCCGTGCGCACCCTTCTTGTGGTCTGTGCAAAAGCCCGCTTTAACTCCTGCACAAATTCTTGTGGGGCCTGATCCTCCCCACATTGCAAATTGTAGGCTGCCTTGCGAGCCTCTTGAGGATTTCTGTGAACAGAAAAATGTTTCAGGATGGCCGCCTTATAGGTGGACCATCTTAAATGATTTTGGTCCTCCAGCCCCGCAAAGAAACTGGAGTATTTCGGGGAGAAGGTCCACTTTACATATTGAATGCAGCTTTGGCTGTCCTTCAAATGGAAAGTCTCCATCATTTGTTCAAACAACTCTAAGTGCTCCCAAACAGAATACTTAGCGTTCTTATGGTAAGGCGTGATGACGCTCCTTATCGCCTTAATCTGCTTTAAGGGGTCCTTGAGCAAGGCCCTTTTTGCCTTATTGGCCTTTTTGGTTCGGGTAACCCTTGTCCATTCTTCGTCGGACTCAGAGGCACTGCTCCCAGAGGTTCCCGTCTGTTCTTCCAGGTTTTCCCGGATTCTGCGAGCCTGGGAATGGCTGGCAGAATGTGGGGACCTGGTCTCCTGTGTCCTGCGCAGTTCAGAGGAGTCTTCAGATTCCTCCTTGCTGTCAGGATTTGATGGGTACCCCCTCCACTGACCTAACTGGGCAGAGGTTTTCAGCATGCCCTTAATGGGCCTACTCTCCTGGGGTTCCCCACTGAACTGTATTGTACTTGGGTGCCCATACCCGGATGCCCACCCCTCCATTCCTGGATGGTACTGGCCTATGAGCCCCATGCTTCTGGCTGGATAGTAATCTGCCATCCCTGTGGCCCTGTGCTCATGTGCGCCAGGGGACATGGGGGTGGCAGAGTCCAGGGACTGAGAGGTATGAGGGCCTCTGGTACTAGGGCTCCTGAGGTTATGCTCCGGAGTTTCCATTTCCCAGCGAACCTCATCTCTATCCGCCCCTGCTCCCTGTTGCAATGCAAGAGCCTGCATTTGTGCCTTCAGTTCCTCAGTTAAGGCCTTACTCGACTCTATCAGTCTCTCCTGCATCGCTACCTGCTGTTGGAGCCTATCATTGTGTTGACAGAGGGCCTCATTTTCCCTCTGTGCTTCCTGGTTGGTCCTGGAGAACTGGGCCAGTCTTTGCTGCAGGAGGGTTACCTCCTGAGCTGTGTCCCTATTGGCCTGCTCCTTTCTTGCTAGAGCATCCTCCACCCTCCTGGTGTGCTCTAGCAAGTTCTGGTTTTCTTTTTGGAGGTCACCCAGTCCCTGGTGGGCCAGGTGATTTTCTTCCATTTTCCTTTTTAAATGGCAGACTTCCTGGCCTAAGGCGTCTCTTTCCTGACTAAGAGCCTGCATTTGTGCCGCCAGGTCGTCCCTTTGCCTTTGGAAGGCACCAGCTTTCTGGCGCTCCTGATCAAACTCTGCCTGGGTATCCAGGTCTTTCAGGATCAGTTTATTGCTCTCCTCTTTCTCTCTGTCTAGTTGGATTTGCAGGGTGGCTACCTGCTCTGTGCATGCCCTGTTGAAATTGATCTGTTGCTCCAGCTTTTTCTGGCTCTGCAGTAAGGAGTCCAAACTGTCTTGGTGCTCCTTCTGCAGGGCCAGAAATCTAGTATCCTGTTCTGACTTTTCCTTTTGCAGCACATCCATATCCTCCTTTATTTTAGTAATGTACAGTCTGCTGTCATTTTCTGACTCCTGGCTCCTCTGCAGCCTCTGCTCAGAAGAGTCCAGATCAGATTGGACCTTCTGTAATGCCATCTGTTGCCTATTTGCCAGATTTTGGCTTTCAGCACATCTATCCTGCATGTCTCCCATATATAGGTACAGGTATGCTGCTATCCTGGCGATCTTATTGTGTTCCTCTTTGGCTTTAGGAGCCATATATAGTTCACTCAGGGCCACATGTAAGGGACCCTGATCTCTATATATATCTGACCCTGTTTCAGTGACCTGTTGTGTGATGGCCTGCAACCACACATCCTGGCCCTGTTCGGTCCATTCACCTCTCACAAATAGCTTATGCAAGAGGTGCTCTCTGGCTATTTTCATGTCTACTAAGGTCGTCATTCTAGAGATTGGTCTCTGTCCTGACTTACAGAAGTTAGTATTTTATTTTTGCAGAACAGAACTTTTCTTGGAGTGTCCCTTTTGAGGAATGCTTCGCAGCGTAATGCAGCGTGGTGATCCGACCGGGTGTATGTATCCCGTCAGTTAGCACACTGTATTAAGCTGCACAACTGGTAAATCTAACCCAACGTCTCGGCTCGAACCCCCACTTTGTAAGAGGATTCAATTCAGCACTACAGCCAAGTTAACGCCTAGTCTAGAATACTGAATGAAAACCCTTATTGATATATCTTTAGGTCCAGTTCATGCGTTCTGGATGACTACCCTTGTATAACACCCCTCTCTTGGAATCCCCCTGACCCCACTGAGCCAAGAAGTAATTCTGTTTTGCAAGTTTAAAAGGTTTATTTGATAAATTAAAATATATATCACACTTTTTAATAAATTAATAATTGAATATCACACTTAATCTGATATGGTAAATATTAACAACGGAGAATCTGGCACTAGCACACTTCTTTAATCACTAATGAGTTGACATGAAATGGATAAGGTAGCACACTGGTAAATAGGAACAAAAGTATAATGTGGTAGAGGATTCTTTATGTAGGCTCAGGTGGATGCAATATTCAATGAATGCAGTACAGAAAATACGCAATATGATTTCAACCAAACAATGTAATCACTTTTCTCTGGCTACTCCCCTCCCCCCCTTGATGCAAGGCAAGGAAATGGAAGGAAAACACACAGTTCTCAGAAATGCAATCAACTGTAATTCAGTTCAATCCAGCAAGCTTAAACAGAAGTTTGAAACACAGGCAAATGCTTTGATAGGTGCTAGCAATGAATGAGAAATATGCTGGAAACGCTCTTAATTCCCTTTTAGAGGTTCAGGATGAGTGGTATCTAGTTAATATTAGTCCAGGCTCACACTAGCAATGATGCAGGAATAGTTAGCAGGTTAAACGAATTTCTGGCAAATGAAATCAGGCAGCAGCAGTTTTTTTACATGTGAAGAAATTGCAAATCGCGGCAAAATTCGCGGATGCGCCGAGCGCTATTACAAAGGAACCGCAAGGACTATCTCTACCGTTTTGGGGTCCTAGGAAAGCCTGGGATCTCAGCTTCCAAATGAAAGTTATTGCAAGTCTCTAGCCCAAACGGTTGCGGAGATATGAGTAATTTAGTAAAGGTCGTTTTTGGTTTTGTAAATTTTAAACGCACACTTTTTCCAAAATGACAAATTTTACTAGAAATGACAGGTGACAGATAGGAGGCAGTTCTACTTAGGTTAAATAGATTGAATTAGATGAATTTAAACTAAGAGATGTGTTCTGAGTTTTGCTAAGTACTCACAAGAGATTTTGAACAGGAAAGCGACTTGGTCACGATCTTCAGTCTGGTCAGGTCTTTCCGGATTCTGCTCACAGCGCCTGGTCTGGTCTCGGCTAGGCACAGCACTGCTTTCTCTCTGGTCTGGTCTCTGCTAGGCACAGCACTGCTTTCTCTCTGGTCTGGTCTCTGCTAGGCACAGCACTGCTTTCTCTCTGGTCTGGTCTCTGCTCTGGATAGATTGAAGTCTCTAGTTTGGCTTTCTGGAGTTTGATGGAGGTAAGTATGGATTTTTCCGGCAGGGCTTCCAGCGGCAGATGAAATTGAATCTCCCTATGTGTCCTGACTCTCTGCTTTTATCTGTTTCTTGAGAATGGGTGTGTGTGTTGCATCACTAGACTTGCCCCTCTCATTCGTCATTGGTCAGGCTTCCATTTCTCCGCTTGATTGGCAAACTGAACTGTGAGTCAGATTGATGTCATTTTATGATCTCTTGAAACAACCTCCCTTATCATCTGTGCACCCAAATATATATATGATCAAAATCCATACTTCAGAGTTACACAGTTGTTTGAAATTACATATACATGGTGTGGCTGAATTTAGCCATGTCTATGTCCAAATCTGCTCATTCTCGGAGCTTGCATTCAAAGAGTGTACATAATTGACTTTTTAACTGCTTTTTCAATTTCCGACATGGACCCAACTTTACATACATGTGTGCAGGGGGTAGGGACATTAACTGATGAAGTTTCAGATTTTTAACATGCACACATTTAGAGTAATATCCACTTTTCCGCTAAAACCCCCCTGAACATACCACCGGTTCCTACCACGTCTTAAACTGTGGGCAGAAAAATCACAAGAATTATGGTATCATTTATAAAATTTTCACATGTCCGCACTATGAATTATCCCCCTTTTTATAAAACCATATCCTTGCTGCAGGGGTGTGTCTTTTCAGGTCACATGGTACAGAAACCAGTCTTTCCAGTTTCTGCCAAGCCAGCTTGCTTCTCACAGGCAGTGCCCCTCCCAGCTTCTCCAGGAGGAAGCCACTTTTTACGACGTCTGTAATAAAAACCTTTGCCTGAGTGGAGAGGGCTTTGTTCACTCTCTGGCAGAGCACAGGAAATTCAATTATCAGATAGATGGCATATCCTTAGTGTGGGCAGCAAAAGGAACATTGGCCTGGGAACATAGTTGTGACTCAAGTTTCACTCCTGATGGGATCCGTTGCTAGGCAAAATCAAGTTCCTTAAGCCAGACCTTCAGCTAACTTTTTGTTGCTTTTAAAATAACTTGTAATTTTACACATGCAGCTAGAATGCTGATTCTAAGTGCAAAACTATGACATTTCAACAGTTACAAAGGCATGTGACACCAAACATAGGTCACTCATTTAATTTAACATTTTCGATTTTGGTGGTTTTAAATCCAGTTGCAGTTAGGCTTAAGCTGCTGACTCCATAGCATTTTTGTTATAAGCATTGTTTTTGGGCTCTTCATTTCCCAGATTTTGTAGGCACACAAAACTCCATTCTGCCAAATGTCTGCTGGTGTTCAGTGAATATTTTGCACATGTTGCAAGGTTTGAAATAGGCATTTTGCTTGCCTTCAGAAAAACACACAGTGGGTTTTAAAACGCCGGCTTTTGGATAGTGGTGAGTACTGGTACTGCACCCATTTTTGGGATTTTCTTGGATTAATGCATTCTAAACAGGAATGGTTCTTACATGGTAGGAAATCCTTGCTTAACATTGTTTTGATGGGGCTCCTTACAGTAAGATGGTTATGTGGAACCCCACAAAAAGAGTTGAATCTTTAAAGTGGTCCAATGAGTCACGATTTCAGCAAGTTTTTGACATCAGTAAAAGTGGATTTTGTTAACAAAGACCTTTCTTTACCCTGGTGGGTGGCAAGTTAGGTAACCATTTTGGTGTGCGCACAACTGCGCAGCTTTCCTGGATTTCGGCGCACATGTGGGTTTTCCGCCATCTTGAATTTCCTAAGCCAACAGCACCAAATGTTGTAGCAGGGTAGCTTAAACGTGGGTCAGGACACCCTACAAACCGCCACACCCAAGACTTACGCCAAGTGCTGGTAGTAGGGACTTCCACTACCTCACTCTCATCACTCTCTTCTTCCTCCTGTGCATCCTCACTCCTGTTCCCTTCTTCAGGCCCTTGGGGAGGTGGTGGTGGTGGAGTGGGTGGGGGTGGTGCTGAGCAGATGCAGCACCAGGTGGCAGTAGTGGAGCCACGGATGCCATCAAGTTCACGATGGAAATCGGCAAAGTGGCAGCAAAATTTGCTGTGCTCTGTAGGATAGCTAGAAACACAATGAGAATGAGCTCTAGGGCGTGGTCTTTTATAAGGGTGCTTGTGCACGGTTCGCAGACATGTGCGCTGTCCGCGGACAGATCGAACAGAAAAAAGGGTCCAAAAAGTCACAAAAAGTATGTAGAAACTCAGGATTACTATGTGGGACTTGTTCTGTGGTGAGTTTGTGTTGGAAAATATTGTAGATTACTTGAAAATGTAGTTTTAAATTGTTCGGGGACGCAAACAGTGTTCACAATCAGAACATATGCTGATCGTTGGTGCGGTCACATGATAGCTTCGCGAACATGTCCGCGAAGGGAGCGGGTGTCCGCAGGACACCAAATACACTGAAACTATTTTGCGAATGCGCGTTGGTGTTCTACGGACACAGTTCGGGTCCTGGAGTGATTAAAAGTGTGTCACAAGTGAAACGAACAGTTACGGATAGGCGTTTGTTCTTAGAACAGTTTCAACTTGTCTGCGAACAATACGGACAGGCATAGCGTCTTCAGGACACGCCCATTTTGTTTATTTACGAACATCCCAGGGCACATAATATGTTCTAAGAACACTTTCATCTTGCCAGCGAACAATAAGGACAGCGTCCTCAGGACACCCGCATTTCGTCCATTGACGAACATTTCAGGACACCGTGTGTGTTCTTAGAACAGTTTCAACTTGCCTGCGAACAATACGGACAGGCAGAGCGTCCTCAGGACACTCCCATTTTGTTTCTTTACGAACATTTTAGGACACAGCCTGTGTTCTTAGAACAATTTCAACTTGCCTGCGAACAATACGACAGGCATAGCATCCTCAGGACACCCCCATTTTGTTTATTTACGAACATCCATATTTGTAAGGAACTTGGGGTTGGTCACCCTGAGTTACCCCTAGCATGGTATCGGCTTATACGGACCTTGAATAGCTGCTGCTCTTCTAAAACTGTATTACTGGGTTATGCTTTCCGAGAACTGCTCTAGGGCACTTCTAAAATAGTTGACTGTATTTATACCTATCCTTGAGAAGCTTTAGGCCTCTAGGTGATATACAAGTTAAGTTACTACCTTTGAACTGTGTTCTTAAAAGTGCCATTGGCCTGGTAAGTGTATCCTTTCTTGATAGAAGAAAGTTACATGGGTTGAAAGAGGTACTTGTAACCAGCATTGGTATAACTAAGTGACTCTGAAAGTGATTAACACGGTGGGCCTCATTACGAGGTTGGCAGTAACCCCCCGGTGCAACCTGATTAGTTTCTGAGAGCTAATAGATTATTTGCAGCTATAACTGTGCTATTTGTGTAATTAAGGGGGTAATTCATGGATTATTTGCGCCAAAAAAAACAGGATTTGTGCGCCATTCTGCCCGCAAATCCCTGTTCAACAAATGGGGATTTGCGGGCAGAATGGTGCACAAATCCTGTTTTTTTCGGTGCAAATAATCCATGAATTACCCCCAAAATGTTTAACCAAGCTTGCCTTCAGCCACTTGCTTTGTAATCAGTATATCTGTGCATACATTTGTTACTTAAACAAAAGTCCTGGTAAAAACAAGCAATTGTAGCTTGAGTATCGGTATTAGACACACATTTGACAGTCACTTCCCTCATATGTCTAGGTATTTACAGTAACCTGCAGTTTTTAGCATCTTATGGAAACATAGTATGTAGTTAGTGGAAAGGCAGAGCAAATTCAGCATGAACACACATTTACTTAACGTGAGTAATGTTCCATCACAAAGGAGGCCCATCCGCCTCTGAGCATCCAGCTCGCCCGGCTCTTCTTCCCCACTCTCGCTGTGTCACTTCACACAGAATTCAAAGGACGCTAGAGCAGTCATACGATGAGTGCAAGGGACAGCACTGATAACAACTCCACGCATCATGAGGGCCAGGGAAACTGTAAGTGGCTGCCAGGCAACCAGAGGTGGTGCCCACATACCCAGGAATCTCATGCAGCTAACTCTGCTGCCACTCTGATCATCACAGGTTGTTGCACGTTCTCCCCAATAGGCGTTTCTGAATTAGGGGTGTAGCATACAAAATAGTTAAATCGGCGGCACCCCTCCCATTCGGATGTCCCAATTGCACTTATCCTTAGCACATCCTCACATAGCATATGTCAGGCTTAATTCACCCTGCACCTTCAATGCACCCTTCGTTTCATGCCCTATACCGTGCCCTATACCGTGTACTGTGTAAATTGTGCAGAAATGTAACACCTGCCACCTTAAAAACACCTCTTGATGTCCTACTCGCCACAATGTTCACGTATAACTTCCCCTGTACACTTACTCATAGGCTCAAATCTCTGGGCTATTCTGAGGAGGAGAGCTCAGCCTCTTCTATGGTTTGCTGCAGTCAATTGTTTCATTCCCTGTTATCATTCGGGCAAAAATAATCTCATGACTCTTCAATTCTTCAAATGCAAAACTATAAATGAAGGACAGCCGTGGGTTCACTCACCGTCGGATCACTTTCAATATCATTTCCTCGGCAGTATGACTGTGACTCCTTGATTTCAGTTCTCTTATCCGAGAGTTCTAACAAGGATCTGCAATCTCTGCATAAACTAAACCAGCAAAGCACTGTGAGTGCTACTGTATCCTCCTTAAGGATCAAATGTGTTCTATGTCAAAACATCCCTCTCTGTTAATGTTGATATAATTACCAGAGCAATGCCAAGTCAAGAGAAGAGTCAAGAAGACTTGCGAACCAGAGATTTTGCGTCCCATACAAGAGGTGGTCCGCAGATGAATAACTTTCGAAATAGGAGAGCGGGCAGCAGAAGAGTCAAGGATCAGTGAATCGCACAAGCGCTTTTAGTTAAGGTGAGGCCTATATAAGGCAACAGTAGCGTGTCACAAGTTGGCAAAGTCACCCCCAGTGGGGCCGGAGTGTCAGCTGATGTCTGAGGCATGAGAAACAGGAATCCGTTGGGTATGGAGACAAGATACTGATTACCTTTACTACCTGTGTGAAAGGCAGGATCATATAGAGGTTTGCAAGTGGTATAGTCGCCCTTACCTAATGATCCCCTAGAGCTGGAAATATCCATTTGCATATCAGTCTTTGTCCAACCAACATGGGCAATTCAGCATCGAAATGCTATGGCAATTCCTCTCTGAACAAGAGTACCAACAGCAACCCCATACACATGTTTCAGCCTTGTTGGGCATCATCAGTGAGGTGAAGCTGTACCTCTCTGAGCCCCGTGAGCAGGGAGTCCACGTCTGGTTGTCCCCAGGTAACTCAGGGTGACCAACCCAAAGTTCCTTACAAATATTTCAAAAAAGGTAGCAGGCGCTGATTTCCAGAAAGAACATGGCATGATAACCTGTTCTGAGATGAGAGTTTGCAGCACAAACTTTTTGCTCACTGTACCTTTCACAGATGGTAAATATCCATTTGCATATCAGTCTTTGTCCCACCCACATGGGCAGTCTAGCACCAAAATGCTATGGCAATTCCTCTCTGAACAAGAGTACCAACCCCATGCACATGTTGCAGCCTTGTTGGGCCTCATCAGTGAGGTGAAGTTGTGCCTCTCTGAGCACAGTGAGCCGGGAGTCCACGTCTGGTTGCCCCGAGGTAACTCAGGGTGACCAACCCCAAATTCCTTACAAATATTTCAAAAAAAGTAGCAGGCGCTCCTCTCCAGAAAGAACATGGCATGATAACGTGTTCTGAGATGAGAGTTTGCAGCACAAGCTTTTTGCTCACTGTACCTTTCACAGATGGTAAATATCCATTTGCATATCAGTCTTTGTCCCACTCACATGGGCAGTCCAGCACCGGAATTCTATGGCAATTCCTCTCTGAACAAGAGTACCAACAGCAACCCCATAAACTTGTTTCAGCCATGTTGGGCCACATCAGTGAGGTGAAGCTGTGCCTCTCTGAGCACAGTGAGCAGGGAGTCCACGTCTGGTTGCTCCCAGGTAACTCAGGGTCACCATCCCCAAGTTCCTTACAAATATTTCAAAAAAGGTAGCAGACGCTCCTCTCCAGAAAGAACATGGCATGATAACCTGTTCTGAGATGAGAGTTAGCAGTACACGCTTTTTGCTCACTGTACCTTTCACAGATGGGAAATAGCCATTTGCATATCAGTCTTTGTTCCGCCCACATGGGCAGTCCTGCACCAAATTTCTATGGCAATTCCTCTCTGAACAAGAATATCAACAGCAACCCTATACATGTGTTTCAGCCTTGTTGGGCCTCATCAGTGAGGTGAAGCTGTGCCTCTCTGAGCACAGTGAGCAGGAAGTCCACGTCTGGTTGCCCCCCGGTAACTCAGGGTGACCAACCCCAAGTTCGTTAAAATTATTTCAAAAAAGGTAGCAGGCGCTCCTCTCCAGAAAGAACATAGCATGATACCCTGTTCTGAGATGAGAGTTTGCAGTACACGCTTTTTGCTCACTGTACCTTTCACAGATGGTAAATATCCATTTGCATATCAGTCTTTGTCCCGCCGACATGGGCAGTCCAACACCGAAATGCTATGGCAATTCCTCTCTGAACAAGAGTACCAACAGCAACCCCATAAACGTGTTTCAGCCTTGTTGGGCCTCATCAGTGAGGTGAAGCTGTGCCTCTCTGAGCACAGTGAGCAGGGAGTCCACATCTGATTGCCCCCAGGTAACTCAGGGTGACCAACCCCAAGTTCCTTACAAATATTTCAAAAAAGGTAGCAGACGCTCCTCTCCAGAAAGAACATGGCATGATAACCTGTTCTGAGATGAGAGTTAGCAGTACACGCTTTTTGCTCACTGTACCTTTCACAGATGGTAAATATCCATTTGCATATCAGTCTTTGTCCCGCCCACATGGGCAGTCCACCACCGAAATGCTATGGCAATTCCTCTCTGAACAAGAGTACCAACAGCAACTCCATACACGTGTTTCAGCCTTGTTGGGCCTCATCAGTGAGGTGAAGCTGTGCCTCTCTGAGCACAGTGAGCAGGGAGTCCACATCTGGTTGCCCCCAGGTAACGCAGGGTGACCAACCCCAAGTTCCTTACAAATATTTTTTAAAAAGGTAGCATGCGCTCCTCTCCAGAAAGAACATGGCATGATATCCTGTTCTGAGATGAGAATTTGCAGCACACGTTAACTGTGCCTGTTTTACCTTTATAATTGTGTTGTGTTTTGGTTTGTAGAAGTTTGAGAACAAATGGGATATTTTACCCCTACTAATCCTTGTGCTCATGCAGAGCAGAATCCAATTAATCACAATGCAAATTAACACTCGGGCAAGATTACCACTCTTCTGTTACATAACATGGGAAGTGGTGCAATTATGGTGCAATTATGCAGACATAGTATACGTTTTGACCACTGGTGGTTATCAAGCAAAAGTGCATTTTAAATCCACATAATGGGGGTCATTCCGAGTTTGGAGGTAGCCATGGTGCTATTAGCACCATGGCTTCCTCCAAACCCGGGTCCGGGGTCTCTGAAACAAGACTTACCGGGTCATTCCAACCTTGGAGGACCCGGTAAATTCCATTCAGGAAACCATTCCCCATTCCCATTTGATCCCCCATAGGCTCAATGGGAATGGGGAAGGAGCTAATAACCGGCCCGCAAATTGCGTGCCCGTTATTAGCTCAATGGTCCCTTAACGGGTCCCTCTAAAGGCGGCTGGTTGGACCAGCCGTTCCTGGTGGGACACGCTTAGGGACCTTGGAATGTGGCGGTAGGGGGACAACGGCACTGGCATCCTTACTGGTGTTGTTAACCCCCTACCGCCAGGGTCAGAATGACCCCCAATGTTTTATTCTTCCACATTAAGCAATATATGACGCTTAACATTAATCACCACCCCTGGTATTTGTATTTCCCTTCCAAATGAAGGCCTTTTACATTGAATCTCCCAATAAAGCCGCGTACTGGCTGATTGCAGAATGTACACTGGTGACTAGTTCACCATGCAGGATTATAGAAGCAGACGTAGTACTTACGTGAACCGCTAAACTTTGTTTTGCTTTCACAAACATTCTTTTGAATATGGAAAAGAAAAACCCATTGCGGCCACAGCGCCGACAACACATCCTGCTGTTCCGCCGAGACTATAAAAGATGATTTATTGAAGTGCTAAACTATAAACAATGAAACTTGAATATTATGTGCTGAAAAACAACAAATTCCATTATGTCACTTGCAAAGGTAATATCTCAGACAGAGGATGCCCGCACCCCTCAAGAAAGCAAGGCATGCCTGCATTCTTCCATTACTGGAAAGACAAGTTGCTTATAAAATGTCATTTGTTACTGGCTTAGGAACAAAAGAATCTGCTGTCTGTAGGCTTATCACAAAATAGCTGCATTTCTCAATCAAAATATGAAAGATGCATCGGAGAAGACGGGACAGATTGATTTATCTCCTGTGCAGCAAACACATTCACTTCTGATCTACTGTTCGGCGGCATCTTTCAAGCAGCCGAAAGTATGTTACACACTTACAGATCAAGGTTGAGGTGGGATGGGTCCATCACAGGACGTCCACGTGAAAATGCATCTGCGTCTCGCGCACGCGCGCGCTGCGTCAGAGGTGCTGCCTGACAGGGCCACGGCTGTCAGATCAGGGGAAGCTTCAAATGGAGGCGCCAGGTACCTTTTCCGCTGACTTGGCATTTTCTAGCAATGCCCTACGCTTCATCTTCCTGAAATATTTAAGCGGTTCACCTCCACGCAAAAGGCTTGAAATCTGACAAAAACAAGTAAGTAGCTGTGACTGCAATGTTTAGTGTCATATTTTTTAGTAAAGCCATGAAATGCATTTCAAGCAAGAATTGTAAGTCACATAGACATTCTTATTATTAACACAAAACATACTTGGTTTTAAAAACGTAGTCCCAAGAGCATTAACATATATTTTTTTTTTTTTTTTTTTTTTTTTATTGTAATTTTTTTAGTTTTAAATCAAACTTTTATCACAACATTTTCCTTTACATTTGTTTAAAATCTTTTAAGAAATCAGCTGTTACATTTCACTCTTCGTCACCCAGGTTTAAGTTTCATTTGCCAAACAATCATCTAGAAAGTTTATTGTCGAGCAAGTTAGATGTATCGAACTTCCACCTAATATTCTTTGCCACCAATCGTCCATGTTATCATTTTTTGGCGCAAATTTCCCAAGATGGAGTTTTCTCCTAAGCTTAAGCTCTGGGCATACTGTTATAAGATGTTTAGGTGTTTCAGTGTGTATCTTACAAAATCTGCATGCGTCATCTTGTGTTTTTACCATGTGACGTGCCACGAGCATTTGATTTGTTTTTATAGCATTTAATCTTAATTTCAAGAAGCCGTTCCGATGGTGTCTCGAGGGGAATCTCTGCAAATATTTGGGCACGTTATTTAGTTTGTTTGTTAACTGACTTTTATCCAAGGTGGATGGGAGATCTTTTAGTTTTTCTATATTTTTTATCCACAGCCATTGTTGTAATTTTTCCTTTGCTATTTGTGGCTGATCGAGAAGTGTTTTGAGTGTAATGTCAGTTGCATTCAAAATTTTCTCGAGCTTATGTGCCCATTTCTCAAGTAAATTGCTGGTCTTCGAATTTCCAGATGTCATTAGTATTTTGTATGCAGGTTCAGGGTTTATGATCCGCATTTTCCTTAACATTGCGAGAGATTTCCATATTACACAGCCATGCAGTTCTTCTAAGGCAAGTTCATGTCTTATTGCGATAGTTGGGATGTAATTAGGTAAGCTTAACACTATATTTGTGTTTTGTTTTGTAAAACATTGTCAACGTGGTTTATATATAGTCCGATGTAACTTCTCTGTCAACATTTCTTTGTGTGATCTAAAACTGCAGTCTGCATGTCTTCATTTTATGACACTATTTACGCACATAATAGGCATTCCCTTGATTCAGCGAGGCCGCTCTTTGCTAATGTTCTCAATAAGTGCAGTAGGCTGCGAACATCTATATGTTTTTTCAACTTCAAGTGGGTGGACATATTTGATTCGAAAAATGTCAGTTTAAATGTATTTCCTTATTTCATTGATTTGGATACATTTTTTGAAGGTTAGCCACGCGTCGCACTTAGATTGTGAAATTAACCATGCGTATCACTATATAGAATGGTGTAGATTAGCCACATAGAATTTATAGAGTAACCAATGTACTAACCACCCCGCTCCTGCTTCATTCAACACACCACCAAACACTATACAGGCCCACTAGGCTAGCCAACCTATACACTAACACACAACCAACACAAGTAATACAAGCTTACAACAACAAACCGGTACACTGGACCACACCCGTACATATACAACAAGCCAGTACACATATCCTAAAATACCATCCAATCTACACATACAACACACAGACACAACCCTACTTAACAGTCACATAGAAACAACCTATTCATTGGACAGATACAACAAGCCAGTGCGTACAACATGAAATACCATCCAATATACACATAAAACACACATACACACTCCTACATAACACACAGTGACATAGAAACAACCCAGGCATTGGACTGTACTCCTACAGATATAATAAGCCAGTGCACGCAACCAACCATCTGCAAGCCAACACACACAGACCCCAGTTTCTCCTCGTTCTGGACCTATCCTATCACTCTTCCCCACCTAACCAACCCCGTCCTCTTTCTTGCAGAGCCACATGAGTGCCTAGAGACTGTTCTTGGGTGAAAGCGGTGTGCAGTATAAATCAACATAACATAGCATAACATAACTTTTGTACTGTCTTGTATCCTTTAAATAAAATTAATTGAACCCCAGAAGTTCCTCTCGGGTTCTCTCTGGTGATGCCTAAAGAATGTTAAACAGTTGCTGGTGATTCTGCAGAAGCTTAATCAGGTTTGATTTATGTTTTCCAAAATACAGTTACCAGATCTGTTTGGGAACATTTGATGACCTGCCAAACAATTGAGATAAAAACATAATGTAGTGGTGAATTTTTTGTCACCCATGTATGATACAGAAGGTGGACTATGCATGGTCTTTCACTAACTGTCAATCAGTAAATCAGCCTCCATCCGGCTACTCCATACTTTAGTGGCAGGGCAAGGTGAAGGCATTGTATCAGTACTACTGCTGCCTGGTGCTCCTTCGAGATCTGGATTTGCACCACTTGCCCTTTATGTATGTATGTATGATGGGATTGGTGCACCCTGAGCTGGAAAGTGACAGATTGCTGTACAAAGGGGACACATCCATAGGTTTACAAGGAGGGTGCAGGAGTAGTAGTCAAGCAGAAGTATGTAAAATGAGCAATGTAGGGGAGAATCCAGGGGGGATAAGAATAAGGTGTTCAGGTCCTTTCTGAAGTGTAGGTTGGAAGTGACATCACATGACCCTTGACCCCCTGATGACATCACAGGAAGTGATGTCATTTGACACCACCTCAAAGTGACATCACGGAAAGTGATAGAACGCAACTGTCCCCTTGACAAAACAGGAAGTGGCATTACAAAGCATTGTTTCTAAGTACACTATGAAAAATATGGTTAAAATATCACTATAACGTGATATACATTTTATACAAGAATGGGTCACCATATGTATCGGCAGAAAATAACATGCTATAACTGCAACTCGCGAAAAACACAATACCTATTTAGAAATGGATGCTTATTCTACTCTAAATGCTTTTTGGAGGATTTTGTCTGCTTTGTCAATTTGAGGTGTATTAAGACCAGACTAAATCAGTTACTCACCCCCTGAAGTGTGCCTGAAATAAACCTTTAATGAGTCTAGTAATTATTGTATAGAATTCCAGAAAGACAAATCATTTGTTATTCCTATTCTTTCTTATTTAGGGTCACTGCTAAAAGTGTTACATTTGTAGAACCCCCTATTTTTTTAAAGAAGCCTGAACAAGAAAGCCAGCCACTCTAGAAACAACGAGTCACATGACATTGGCCACAGCCCAGGAGCTTGAATTTGTAAAAAAAAGAAAAAAAAGAAGCAAATGCTTTTTTTAGGGGTTGCAAGGGAGACCAAAGAAGTAGCAAGGGAGACCTCAGGGGTCGCAAATGTGACCCCTGGCAACCCCTAAATGATGCCCCTGGTTGGAGGGAGGGATCTAGCACATCTGCATTGCTAACTTGTTCAAGAGATTGGGAGCATAGCAGGTAAAGGTATGTTTCTGGTTTGTTTTTCCTCTCTCTGTTTTTTGTTTGTGCCTTTTGAGGGTGTACTGCCTTCTCAAATGGTGAGTTTCTTGGCAAAGTAGTGTTTTGGTTGTAACTGCTTGACTGCTTTGTAGGTGTTGCAGTCAGTCTTAAATATGATGCTTGCTGGAACTTTGTAGCAATTGCACTTCCGTGCCGATGGGGGTGATGTGGCTGAATTTCTTTAGTCCTGTGATGAGCATTGCTGCAGTGTTCTGGATTTGAAGTAGCCTTGGTGGCATCTGGGAATCCTGTAAATAGGTCTTTGTCACCATCCAGGTGGGTGATGACCAGGACTTGGTCAATTATTTTGAAATTCATGGCAGATATGATGAGATCAGCTTTGCAGAGGAGCACAAACTTGTACTGTAGGCTTTATTAAAAGTGACAAGTCATATGCTTCTGTGTGTTTTCTGTCATGCTCTATTAAGACAATTACAATGCAAAGTTATTTACAAAGTTTTGAATTCATCATAAATCACAGCATAGACATATATCATCTGTTGATAGACACATATATTGTCTGATTAGTATTATATATAAAATAGTTTCAGTGAATTCTTATTGGCCCCTATGGGCCAAAAATGGGAATGGGGAAGGGGCCATGATGAATGGGGAATTACCACCCCGCCAACCTTGGAATGGGGCGGTAATTCCGCCATTCACCATGGCGGACCCCGGCATGGACCATGGTGCTAATAGCACCATGGTTTAGCGCCGGGGTCGTAATGAGGCCCATTGTGTCCTTCTCTAATGAGTCTTTGATAATGTAAACTCAGGAGGACCATGTAAATCATGTCCCTCTTCTCTCCGAAATTAAAGTCAAAACAAAAAAATCTGGTCTGATTGTAACAACTCATCAGCATATGTTTGATGAAAAACCTAAGATGGAAAAAAAAAACTAATGTGCAAGGAGATTAAACAAATAAATCCTGGGCCAGTGGCCAGCAGAATAATTCTGATTTTAAAAAAAAAGGCAACAGTCATATACAAGCTGGCTAGCTATGCATAAAGTAGAAATTCTGCAGACGGAAGCAGAATCCATGCTACTAGCTTTGACTAAAAATAGATGGGAGAACTATTTGGCAAATGCTAAATGGAGCAATGGGGAGGCAATCAACTTGCCTCCTAAATGCTGTGACAGAAGAAACCTGGATGGAATTTTATCAACAACTATTTAAGCAAAAAGATGTTGCATCTGATACAACACTACCTAAGGCAAGCAAAGGATGGTCATTCCAATTTGATATTTTGGATGTAGAATTAATGATCAAAAAGGCTAGCAACTGTAGAGCGCCTGGCCCGGACGGCATCATTAAATTTATGATCAGGAAAGACCCAGAGTTGTGGATTCCATGGTGGATTCCAAGGTTCTTCGAATTGTTCAAGCGGATTATGAGGAGGAGGATGATCCCTGATTCTTGGTAATCTGCAATCACAGTTCCTATTTACAAGCAAGGCAACAGAGTGGATCTGGCCAACTATCGACTTATAGCTTTGTTGGATTCGCTGGGTGAGCTTTTTGAAGGTCTCCTATTGAAAGAACTTAAAAAATGGATCACAAATACAAACACAGATTACCTGTTTCAACCACAATTTTTTGGGAGTTAGAACTGACATAAACCTTTTTCGGATAAACATCATCAAAGGAAAAGTTTTCAAAGAGAAGGTGAAAGCCTATGTGGCATTTCAAGACTTCCACAACGCGTTTGATTGTGTCGACCGACAACTGTTATGGGCAAAGATGAGGAGGTGAAACTGCCTTGGGGACTTACTGGAAGCTATACAGTCGTTATACAAAGGAACTAGTGTGCAGATTCTACTCAATGCCCAGGGCCTCCTGACAAGACTTATATTGACATTTAGAGGCCTTAAACAGGGCTACCCCCTAATTAGTAAAAATATTATTTGGTTTATTCATATCGGACATAAAGGAGACACTAGACATAGTGAGAGCTTTTTCACAAAAATGGTGACCATCCTGTCAAGAGACTCCTGCATCCAGATGATCTGGTCCTGATAGACCAGACACCGATTAGCCTACAATGGAGCTTGGATGCCTTTCAAAAGTACATGAATTCAAATGGTCTGATGATGAATTTAATGAAGACCACTATCTGACTGAGATTGGGACCTCGTGGCCTGAGAAGTACCAATAAGTTTAAATGTTATGTAAAAAAGTAACTACTGGTAGAGTCTCAACAAGTGATATACCGAGGGACCTTAATAATAGGTGGATCTGCCTCGACAAAAAGCTCAGAAAACCAAACTAACCACCTTGATTGCACAGGGAAGTTGATTCATAGAAGATATGGCACATTTTCGTTTTTGCCATTGCTGTCCTTCTATAAAGCAAAAGTTACCCTGTTTCTAACTTATGGGGAGGTGGGCTTTCCATTTGCTCCTCTGAAAATATGGCAGACACTAGAGGGAATGTTCTGGAGAAAGATAATGAAGCTTCCCAATATGACATCAACAGCGCTCATTTGCTTCGAACTGAGCTTGATCTACCTGCAAGCCAGAACTCTGTGAAAATCTCTGGCCCTCTACTGTAAATGCCTTTTGCCCGAATGGGCAAAACCATTTCTAATTCTGGAAGCAGCACTAAGAACATTGAAAGATAATCTATTAGAGGAATGCAGAAATAACTGCAAACATTCTCTCTGCCGCCTTAATGTGACTAAGCAAGAGCTAACCAACAACCCTTTAAGGTTGACTTGGATTTACCAACATGTTGGCAACAGGTTAAACAAAACATGCAGGGGCATGGGAATGTATATGGCATGTTTATGGGTGTTCTAACTATCTGATAACTGTCTGATAGCATGTTTTCTTACTACAGTTGATGAGCTTTGTTTATTTATTACAGTTGGCAAAACATGATTGTTATAGTTGGTTTCCTACATGGCCTTATATGGTTTTACATACAGTTTTTTAAATGTGTATCTAGTTTACAGATATTATGTGCAATTGTTTTATAAACATGTGTACAGACTAGGTTTGACCATAAAACACAAATCTTACAAATCTGACAATGGTTTTTTCAGTAGTGTCACATGTCTATATAGTGCATTATTTGGAAAATGAATATTCCAGTTTATTATTGGTTTTACTCCAAAGAAGGGACAATTTTGTAGCCGAAAGACCCATAATAACACAACAAAATTCAAGAGGCCAATAGTGTAAGGTATATTGAGGACAATATACGATTCCTTCATCAGATAGACACACTTTTCTAATAACCACCAAATTATGCTGTCCTTCCCCACCATTCTGGGCAAGAAACATGCAATTTTATCAAAACTCAAATTATTCAAATAAGAAATTAAAGATGAAAGCTAGACAAGGCGGTCTCTAGATGTGTCCTGAGGGAGTAACCACATAAGTTACACAATCACAGGCAGCTGGTATACAAAAACATAATTTACCTGCGTGCACTGATTTAAATATTTCACACACACAAGCATTAATTTCCATCCTCGATTCTAAATATATTTATTTGAAGTTCTGAATAATACTAAACATTCTAATTGCACTTCTGCTGCTTACTGGTTAATTGTCATGATTCCTGCCCCTCATGTCCCCAGCCCTCCAAGATGTCAGGCTGGAGCCAGGCCACGATCACCTACATGGCCCTCAAGGGTCTCTCCATCCCTCCAAAGACCCACTTGTAGTCAGCCTTAGCGCTTGTGGCACCAGACTAACTCACTCCCATAGGATAACATTGGGGATTGGACTTGTAGTGCATTGATGGGGACAAGATGGATGCCCCCACTTATTTCGGTTCCCAGAACTGCATGTGCAGTCTAGTCTTTTGGGTGTGGTTCAGCCCAGAGACACCTGGGATACCCAGAGACTATTTAAGCCACGCCAAGGCTGAGAAACATGCTTTGTGTTTTCTGCACCTGCAGCGTGACACTCACCGTGTTCGGATCGGTCTCCAGTAGGCCTGCATCTTTCTTTTGCGCTCAGCTCCTGCAAGAACAATAACACCGTTAGAAACAGCCTTACCTTGCGGCGCTTCTGCCCATCATTCATCGCTCTTTCTGTTCTGCAGGCAAATCCAAAACCTGATGAGTCCGGAGCAATTACATGCGTGGAGTGCACAAGGAGAACATTACATGATAAAAGATCAGTTGCCCTACTTCAGGAATCGTTTATTCTTACCAAACCAAGAACTACAAGAACAAGTCATGTCCGGTTATCATGATTCCTTGATCGAGGGCCACCCCGGAATCGCTAAAACCCTCCCCAAGGTAAAACGAAATTATTGGTGGCCCACATGGCGTAAAGACATTATCCAATTCATCCTATCTTGTGGAGTGTGTGCTCAAAACAAGTAATCCAAGCAGAAACCGGCTGGGCTATTAGAACCATTGGAAATCCCACCAGCACCATGGCACACGTTGTCCCTCGATTTTATTATGGACTTACCACCCAGTCAAGGGTTTAACACTATTCTTGTGGTCGTGGGCCTATTTTCAAAAATGGCACATTTCATTCCTCTCAAGGGGCTCCCAAATGCTTCCACTCTGGCAAAGGTACTTCTTGAAGGCATTGTACGGCTCCATGGGTTTCCTTCAGTTTTAGTCTCATACCGAGGTACTCAATTTATATCTAATTTCTGGAGAAAATGCTGCTTTGTGGCCCAGATCGACATCCGGCTATCCATCAGTCACCATCCCCAAACGGATGGTCAAACTGAGAGGACAAATCAGATGCTGGAGCAGTATCTACGTTGCATGTTACACTAAGCTGAATGAAGCTGGTTGGACCTATTATGGATAGCTGAATATGCTTATAATAATTCCCTACACACCAGCACTGGGCAGACACCCTTTTATACCATGTATGGCAGGCACCCACGTACTTCTGAGTTGGACATTCCTACAACCCTGTAAATGGCAGCAGTCAAAACCTTGCACACGACTATTCTCAAACCTTTAAAAGGGCAGCTGAACACCTACTTCAAGCTAAGAATCACCAAAAGAAGTTTGCCGATCAACACCGAGCAAAGGCCCCCAACTACCAAGCGGGAGACAGTCTGGCTGGCGTCTAAACACGTGTCCATTAAAGGAACCCAAACTTTCCGTCCAAGATACTTAGGTCCATTCACCGTCACCTCTGTGATAAATCCTGTGGCGGTCAGACTAGCTTTGCCGTCAAACATGCGGATTCATCCGGTGTTCCACGTGTCTCTCCTTAAACCTGTTCAACCTGGGACCTGGGTAGCAACGCCACCACAGCCAGTAGTAGTCGCTGGGGAACCAGAATTCGAAGTCAAGGACATCCTGGATTCAAAGTACGTCTGATCCAAATTATACTACTTAGTAGACTGGAAGGGGTATGGTCCACAAGACAGGACATGGGAGCCTTGTGAGTACATCCATGCACCTCGCTTGCTTAGACGGTTTCATCAAAACCATCCAAACAAACCAGGACCAGACAGAAGAGCCACCTTGAGAGGGGCCTCGGGGTGGAGTGCTGTCATGATTCCTGCCCCTCATGTCCCCAGCCCTCCAAGATGTCAGACTGGAGCCAGGCCACAATCACCTACATGGCCCTCAAGGGCCTCTCCATCCCTCTAAGGACCCACTTGGAGTAATGCGCTTGTGGCACCAGACTCACTCACTCCCATAGGATAACATTGGGAGTTGGACTTGTAGTGCATTGATGGGGACAAGATGGATGCCCCACATATTTCAGTTCCCAGAACTGCATGTGCAGTCTAGTCTTTTGGATGTGGTTCAGCCCAGAAACACCTGGGATACCCAGAGACTATTTAAGCCATGCCCAGGCTGAGAAACATGCTTTGTGTTTTCTGCACCTGCAGCGTGACACTCACCGTGTTCGGATCGGTCTCCATTAGGCCTGCATCTTTCTTTTGCGCTCAGCTCCTTCAAGAACAAGAACACCGTTAGGAACAGCCTTACCTTGCAGCGCTTCTGCCCATCATTCATCGCTCCTTCTGTTATGCGGGCCTCTTCGGCTGTGTCATTTCCCATCCCGGAACGCCGCTTCCTAAGGAAAAAGGAAAAGAACAGAAAAAAGGCATTAGTAAGCATTCAGCAAATCTTCGCTTATTTTTAAAGACTGTACGAGCTTCAAACGCCTACCTGAATCCCAGCCGCTCTAGGGGAACTCTGTCTCCGGAACTTCTCATCCATTTGCAAGAGGGAAAAGACACTCCAGGTTAGCGTGGAAACATCTAGAGGCGCTGTATACCACGCTTACTCACCGCACTTCTTCTTCATAACTGGCATCCGCGCTGAAAACGTCGCCGCAACTAAAAGACACAGAAAAAGAACTCAGTTCAATACAAATACGAAAGGGTCGCATTGCGCATCGCGCTCTCACTCACCTTCAGCGCTACTCATCTCAGCAGCACGTTGCCATCCCCGGACACCGGCCATCATCTAAGGAAGGAAAGGAACGAAGTTAGAGAACTGTTCAAAAGACTCATTATACTTACCTGTCGGACTCTTGCCAGTGAAGTAACTAGGCAGCAACGAGCCCGCATCAATCAATGCGCCCCTGTGCTGAAAGCAGGATGGAGAGCACACTTTCCAAGAAAACAAGCCCAGTCTCCAGTCAAGTAGACTCCAGGGAAGGATTCGAGGTCATAAGACGTCAGAACAGGCTGAGTGACGTCCCCGTGGATACCAGGTGAGCTTTACGTTAATATCTCAAACACAGTTTTCCAAATTACACATGAAATTACATTTGCAAATTATGTGAAAACTCTGCTTTCCCCATTGACTCCAGCAATATATAAAATCAGAGAACGGTGTTCTGTCAATCATTTCCTACTTCACATATAAATGTGGGGCTTTGGGCTACTAATGTGTGTGTAGTTTACCATATGCTAAATTAGACTTCAGCAGGTTTTTGGGTTGCAGAATTAATGTTTTCAGTTTAGCATGCACAGGCTATATTGACTCATCCTTCCAATTTGTACTATTCTAAGGGGATAGAAATGAATCAATTAACGCTTTTCACATTTCCCATTTCTTATTAAACAGCTATTGCCTTCACAGAATACACATTATCAAACATGTCCTCATCGTGCTATGGGATGGCAGCACTTCAAATCATGGTATAAGGTTCACTGTACCTGTGATATCGCTTATGGTAATTTTCAAATATCACTTATTCATGTTACGCTGTTACTGCAGAGAAACATTCCCTTTTTTTACAGCTCGTTCATGATAGAGAATGCACTCTTTGTAAATATAATCTCCATCAACATTGCACACAATGAAATCAAGATATCACTTGGCCTAGCAAACCACAAGATCTTATTCTCTTTCTATGAATCATATTTTATCAGTCCCTCACTCTATGTGCAAGAATAGCATGCTTTCTATACACAAACAAGTCTCCTTAAAATTTCAATATAATCTTTTGGGAAAGGGCGCCTTCTAGTGACAATCATCTCCTCAATTCCCTTTCAACATAGGTCCCAATCAGGGCAATTATCCCTGTGGATTTTTCTAATTATATTTGGGTTATTTTCTTGCTCACCTTGAATTAATCTTTCATTGCTTGGAGCACGCATAAATCCCTCATTTGTTCCCAGGGAGTCTCAGTCAGCAGGCCCTTCTTGGTTCTTTCCCTGAAGCCAGAACTGCCTCAGGTTAAGCTGGTGCCAATACCTCATTATGATGGCCAAATATTCCATGTGGTATCCAGGTTCAACATTCATCTAATTCATCTAATAGGCACAGGCGTCCCTCCTCTATGCAGCTCTTTCCAGTGTCAGAATACCCATCAGCTGTGCTCAAAGTGTTTTTTAAACGCTCTCAGAATTGTTAGACTATGGGCCTTGTGTGGGAGTGAGGGGTCATTTAGGCCCCCCTCATATATTCAGCACAATGTAAACCACTTACTCGTACAATAATGGGGACGCCTCCATTGCTCGCATACACACTAACAGTGGCAGATGCAGGGTTTTTGTGCGCGACACTTGGCTTCCATTTTGTGTACCCTCGACTCCATCTTTGGACTAGGCCTCACTGCGATAATACGAAAAGGCTTCTCTCCCCTCTGCAGCACCGCGCACACCACGCTCATGGCCCCCACCTTTTCTCACTCACTGAAAGCTTTGCAGCCCAATTTCTCATGGATGAGCCGGAGATATTTGAAACACATACACCAATGTAACATTTCACTCTTCCTCTGAGATCACTGTCCTGTGTGTGAACCGGCCTGAAACATGACTTTTAGCCCAAGCATCTCCACAAACCTGCCTGTGCCCTCTTACCCCCGGTGTTGAAAAATTACTGCCACTATAACCCCGTGCCCTCGTAAGGTATTCTCTTGATGTAACAGATGTTTGACCCTGCTGTGAAGCCCACACCCAGTGTGCCCCAACTAACATTAGACCTCTGTCACAGTATATTGCACCCTAGAACTAACAAATGTCAGAATGCCTTATAGCCTCTTTTGATGCGCCTGGACCCACCCCACAATCGATGTTATTTCACTGACCAAGACCTTAAGCCCAGTACTTCATATAAGTCCCAATGAGTGATGCTATAATTTTATGTATGCGATTTATAGGTTTATGACAATGTACTCAAAGGATTTGTAGTGGCCATTATTTAGTGCATGTCTACTGGTAGTATCTCATGTTAGCTTAGTTAGGGCCCACCCTACCTCACTTCGACCTGACCCTCACCCCGCCTGGACACAGACAGATGGACCTCATGACGCTCACCCTCCCGCCAACCAAGCAGCCAACCTGAGAGGAGCAGCACCTACAGGCACCTATACATTGTAGTCTCGTGTGCAATCATAATGAATTTTTGCAACATTCGTATCTGACATCATTGATGATGCTTTTTGCCCATATAATCAATTGTAGGTGTAATGTTTGCCAGAGCGCTCTCGGGCAGCAGAGTTCTCTGGATGCCAATTTTACATAAACAGAACCTAAGTTTCGCAGCCTTATCTTTTAGTGTCATTCCCCATTGGGGTGTGTCATATTCATTTGTATTTGCATGTATAAGTCGGGGAGTGAGCCTTTACATTTGGTGACCCCCACGACGTGATTGGGACAGGTGCCCGAAGGCCCCGTACCATGCGGTGAGATCCGGGACGACCACAGCAAAACCATCGCCTACGCGGTTGACCAGTTTGCGCGCTAAACAAAAGGTTCCAAGGGTACCCGTCATCTTTGCAAATACCCAAATAAAACTGCTCGCCAAGGTGGGTCACCTTGGGGTCAAATCTTGGTTGGGGTGTGGACCAGATTGTGTATAGACTGTGAACGGTGGCTCTCGGACATTGAGAAACAGGTATAAAAAATAAGAGGGATAAAATAGCAGGAAAAATGGAAACTGAGGGTGAGATTCAAGGTGTGTGTGAATTAGAGCTGTACCGAATAGCATATTTTGTATTCAGCCGCATATCGAAAATTTGTCAACTATTCGGCCAAAGCCGAATATGAAGCCGAATAGTTGCCTTATTTAATAAACCATGTTCCAATCTTCAAAAAACACACTTATTAAAAAAAAACAAATAAAGCACCATTTTAAATGCATTCTATACTTTTATTTCTCTTCATTGTAATTATTGTAGCATCTTTATTTATAGCATAAAAGCCAGCAATAAAGCAGATTTAACCAAAGTGAAGGGACCAAATGTACAGAAGATAGTTGCATATTCAGTGGCAGTTAAAATAGGAGGCTTCACAAATGCAAAATGACTGCCTTTGTGAATCAGATATATTGCATTCTCTATCCAGTTGCAAAGTCGATGCAGTCGAGTTTCGAAACTTCTTTGCGGCTCACATAGAAATGTATATAATGGTTCATATCGGCTCATGCAGGGCACAAGTCAAATGGAAATCTGAAATGCGTGAACTCAATCTCACAACTATTCACCCCACCCAAACAAATGCTGCTCACTTTTCACTTATCTTAGCCACTCCTTCTCGCCAATACACAAACCTATACAACTTATCATTCCTGATAAAATATCAGATAATGTTAAACTCAGGAGTCAAGTCCTTAAAAAAAGAATAGGGGGGCTATGATGTCGCAATGGGAAGTGACATGACTGGAACTGAAAGTATCTAGGCACATTTCTTTTAGTTTGTCTTTTCCAACTGAAAAAAAAACAGATTGCATATAAACATCAACCAAAAGAAAAGATGTTCCTGTATTGTTGCAGGCTAATTATAAAAGATGAGCACCTTTTATGTCTATGAATCTGTAACAAAACATGCCCTAAAGAGCAGGTTACAATAAAATATATTTTTCAGCTGTGTGAGAGCAATTTGTCTGGTCTAATTCCATTCAGTTTTGCAAACTGAAGTCTATATTTGCCTTTTTGAGTTCATGTTGCCTTGTAGTCAAATGACAATGTCAAAGTATTCGGCAAGAGCCGGATAGCAAGAAACTATTCGGCCAGAGCCGAATAGCTTTTTTTCAGCCGGAATTCAGCCGAATACTTACTCAAAGCCGAAGTTTGGTACACCCCTAGTGTGAATGTGACTGAGGCTTTTTCTTACCTATCCTTTATATGGCCATTAAGTTGTTGTGGAAATAGAGATGAAGAGGAATACAGGATCCTAGCTCCAAAGGGGGTAGAAGGCGGTGCTGCATAGCATTGTCTTGACCAGTGCAGGAAATAAGTGGAGCTAAAGAGAAAAAGAAAAAGTAGGAGTCTCATATATTTAGTAAGCTCGGAGTAGTAGTTTAGAACATTCTTTTTCCGAGCGAGCAGAATTCTTTGAACGGTAGCTTCAAGGACGCCTAGAGGTGGGGAGTGCCTGAGAAAGTAAGAACGAGGGACAGTAAATTAGAGTAATTGAATAGAGGGAGGAAAACAGAAAGATAGTATATGTTACATGTTCAATGTGTTAAAGTGTTACGTGTCGATTTGTCAGTACGTACCTGTGTATCTGTGTATTGGAAAAAATAAGGTCTGATGAGAGAATATTGGAAATAATTTGTGATTCATGTTGAAAAAATAATTTATGATTCCTGAAAAAAGGGTCTAAGTAAAAGAGGTTGTTGATATTTTTTGATGTTGACAGTGAAATAAGGTTGAACAGAGGTGTTAAAAAAAGGAGGTTATTTGGTGATTGACATTGTATAATTATACCTAGAAAAAAGGAGTGAACACAAGTAATACTGTATCATGGGAGGGACTACACCATTAGCGCATATCTGCCAACACCTCCCTTTGTCTAGTGAGAAAATACAGAAGTATCACTACCAATGGGTGCCGCAAATAAAAGGAGAGGGTGTATCGCCTATATGGCCCGAAGGAGTGTCGTTTGATAAACGTGTATTAGATCTTGTATCAACACATCTGCTAGCGAAATACAGGGGAAAGCAATTGCAGAACAGAAGGGAGGTACTAGACTTATGGCGAATGTTTGAAGAAGTAACCCCTAGCAGTGAGGTAAGTAAAGACACATTAATGGAGAAAGAGTAGGCGCTGGAGGGGGTGTCAATCTGGAAAAGTGAATACCCTTCATTTGAATGATAGACGTATCTTGATGGCCGAAGGCCAACCGTCTTATGCACAGAATTATAGAAATACAGACTGCTATGCTTGACGAACAAGCAGCCATTTTAAACATAGCAAGAATCGCCATTTTGCTTGTTAACCATTGCTCATTGCTTTCTGTCTAAAACTGCTTTGCAGCTTACTCTGCTCAAATGTTAACATTGTTGTCTGAATATGAAAGGGCAAGGTCGCGGGACTGAGGAGTTTGTTGAAACTCCTCATGAGTAGCCCAGAAAGGAATGCCCACGCTCCCTCTCTGTAGCCTTGAGGGAGAGCTGCAGGGCATTTAATCATTTCACAGCTGCCAGCCAGTCTCGTACTGTTGTAGAATATGTTAGAATAAAGCAGCGAAAGGCTTGAATTATGCTCTTCTTACAGCCCCCCTCACAAAAACCCTTTAGAGCGTGTCGGCTCCCAGGACATGAATAGCATCTCATAGATAGCAAAGCTTGGAATGTGGCTCTTCCCCCGTACGCAGCTTGCTTCCAAGAACAGAAGCAGCGTGTTGTGTTCAACAACTAGAAGATGCCTCCTCACTTTCTAAATTGCACATTGTTACTAGAATAGACATCGAAAGTGTCATAATTGTCATACTCATTGGAAATGACCATCATCATCCCGAGTTCAAAGAAACTTAATAAAAAGGGGGTGTTAAACATGACATAGCTGATTGTATGATATGCATTTTGTATATATGTAACGGATGTACGTAATTTGCTCTCTTGCGTCCCTCGAGGTCTAGAAAATACACATCGCGGGGCGTGAGACCACATTTGGCCAATTGGGACTATTTTTGCTTGTAATAAACCCTAGCATTGAGAATTTGAACCTCGTGTCTGGCGCATCCTTTCGTGTATGGTCATTGGCTTGTTTCCATATCGCGAGGGACCCCTAGGGGCCCTTTTCAAGATGGCGCCCGAATAGGGACCCTCCCCCACTTGCCCCATTGTATACGTTGTAACAGAGTAAAGGCGGAAGAACGGTGAGGACGGGACGATCGAGCCGGGATCAAGAGGTGTACGGGGCTCCCTATAGAAGTGAGGAGAGATTCCTTCGTAGATCTGCACACATCTGATCCCTGATCGACGTATCGGGCCAGAGGGCAAAGGAGGCGAGGGTCCCGAAATGAGGCAGAAGCCAGAAAAGCACAGACACGACATTGGGAGAGGTTGCGTCAGGACAGGCGACTTGTTTTATCAGGTGAGTCATTCCCCGATTCAAACGAAAACCTGATTTTTGCTAGAGTGTTGATTTTGAAAATTCAAACATCCAGGTTAAGGATAGTTAACCAAGGGGAAGGTTAAAAACATGCCTGGAGTAATGTCCACTTTAGCGGGGCTTTTCCGCTGCGGTAGACAGTCCTTGGAAAATGGCCAAAGTGCACCGCCTGGGGGAACGCCGGCTTATGACATGTATGCAAAATATGGTGTTGGTGCGATAATATTTTGTGAAATTTGGCATAGGGAAACTAGAAAGCAACAGGACCATCAGTGGCTGATTAATGGTAGCTTTGAGATTGCGAGGATAGATTACCTAGAAAGGGTGCTGATTAGGAAAAAAGCACGACCCGCAGCTTTTGAGAATATCCAAGATTGGAGGAGGGAAGCAATGCTCCGACTTAGGAGTAGAGAGAAGCATGCGCGTAGACACAAATCGAAGCTTGAGGTAGCAGAAGGAAAGGAGGAGGAGGAGTGGACGGCAAGTCTAAGACGGGAAGGGAGACGTCAGCAAATGAACATAGAAGGAATATATCCGCAGCAGGAACTACACATATTAGACGAATTAATGGAACATTTGCTAACCCATACGGGTCGAGGCTCAAAAACCAGGATCAAAACCAAACACGCCAGTAGTGACTGCGCAGGCCCAACCAGTAGCTCTCATACCCCCTCCCAAAGCCCAAGCACTTCCCCTCACGCAAGCATTAACCCACGCCCCAACCACAGCTCGAGCCCTCCCACAAGTGCAGACCGCAGACGCATAATTTCCCAGCACCCAGGAAGGCCCTTCACAGATGCCACCTGTGTCACTTGTCCCATCCGCACCTCCCGCTCCAGAGACAGATTCAGCACCATCCGCCCCTCCGGAAGTCAAAATTGAGACCGGGGAGGCGTGAGGCGGGCTAAAGGAACAGGATTTGGACGGGTAACTCGTAGCGCGGTCAGCAAAGAAAGAAAGATTGAATTACAGCAAGAGGCAGAAATGTACATAGAAGGAAATGATGGGACGGCAGCATTGGCCTCATTGTATGGGTACCGAAGAAGCAATGAGAGACAGGTAGTGTTGGAATACATGGGAACATTTTTGGTGGGAGAATGGAAAAAGTTACTTGAGAAATTACCGCCACAGCGATTGTTAGATTTGAACCAATTAGCATGTTGTAGAATAAAAGATGAAGAAGTAAAGGAACATGTGAATGGACTTTTTGATCTTAAAAATGAGTTGGATAATGATTATGCTGAAATGTTTGCTGCACCTGGATACAGGGGTTGGGATATTAGAAGAGATGGGAGAGGGACGGTAGAACCATACATACAGCAGAGACATTCAATGTCATCTGTACAGAGGGGCGACAAGCTGAAAGTATGTATACGGGAAGCGATAAAGTGGATGTCGAATCATAGTATCCCCACAATGGTCATACATGACATATTTGACGAATATTCCATGCCAATGAAAAGAAAGGCACTGCAATCGATGGCTGAACATTTGATAGACAAGGATATAAAAAACAATAAGGCTAGCCCACCTGAAATACTAGCGGTATACAAGAGAGCATTCGAGCGAAGTACAGGAGAAACGGGCCTATCACTGGACTTAGGAATACTATTGAACCTAAGAAAAGGGGGAGGGATCGCGAGTGGGGCATTTCCAATGAGAGAGGTTCCACCCACGTTCATACCAAAAGTAGAGGTCCCTGCGACGGGAACAGTAGGGACGCAGGTAACACCAGCACATTTCACCGCCCAGTATGTTCATGTCCCCTTTTCCAGGCAAGAGGTGAATACTTTAAAACAGACGATTCCCGATATAAGAAAGAATCCAGCAGGTTTCTACAAGGAAGTAGAGTCAACCATGAGATCAGCAGTGCTTACTATGAGCGATATAGATTTGTTTTTCCCAGTCATTTTGCCAGCAGATATATGGAAACAGATAAGGACGGTAGATGACGTGGGGGCTTTTGGCGCCACATGGGCGGAGTTACTATTGGAGGACAAAAATAAAAAAGTAGGGGAAAATCCGGGAACCCGCATGGCAGATCTACCAGAACGGATAATGCGGAGATTGAGGGAAATAATTCCAGAAAAAAGGATTCAGTGGTACAAATTAACTACATGTGTACAAGGCAAGGATGAGCCAGTAACGGATTAATTCAATAGATTTGAAGGAGTATTCACAGACTTCAGTGGGCAGGATGTGAGCACATAGTCAGGGAAAAGGCTATTTGTTGATAAATATGTGAGGAGACTAATATTACCAATTCAAGATATGTTAATGGCGTCGAAAAGTGCCTGGGCAGCAAAACCGGTGAGTGAGATATTACACATAGCCCAGTATTACGAGAACAGGGTAAATGTGGCGAAAGAAAGAGAGATGAAGGATAGAGTAAATTTAAAAACGAGGGTGTTACTGCAGCAGGTGATTGGATACAATAGAGGTAGAGAAAATGCACAAGGCAGAGGAAATTTGAATAATATGCATGGGGTGTCATTGGGATTAAATAAATGTGCGTACTGTAAAGAGGAAGGACACTGGCAAGCGCAATGCCCGCACCTACAGAATAGAGGTGGGTTTGGCCAGAGAAGGCCTCATAGAGGACATCAGGGGTCAAATGGCCCAAGCAGAAATAGCATGCAGCAACAGCAGGGATATACCAATGGAGGTAATCAAAACCAATCCCATGGTCAAAACCAAGCCCAACAGAGCCAGGCATTGAACCAAAGTGTTCCGAACCAAAATCAGTGCGGGCAGGGCCAACAGAGAAATGATCAGAGTGGAGGACACCGAGGGGGAAATGGGAATATTTTTGATACACAGCCAAACACGTATTATAGCAGCAGCGGTGACTACACATCGGACGATGTGTTATTTTCGCAATAGGACAGCCCACGGCAGGGGTCGGAATCAGTGTCTATTCCCGTGAATCAGAGAGGACCCTATGTAGAAATGAGAGTCGGGAATAAGGAGCACCGTTTCCTTGTAGATAAAGGGGCACAAAAGTGTTCGATAGACCACCAGTTGGTTCCGGAGATCCCACTGTCGGGGCAAAATAATGTTTCTGTAGGGTTCGCAGGTACACCAGTAATTAACCCCGTGTCCAAAGCTGTCCCAATTACAATAGGACCATTTACGGAACAGTGTCCATTTCTTCTGTCAGAAAATTGTGGGGAGAACTTGCTAGGATTAAATTTGTTGAGAAAATTAGGGGCAGTTATACATTGTACGGCAGATGGGGTGTTCCTCACGATTTGGCCTCACGATACACCGGTGACGGAATTTATGTAAAAAGCATTACCAGAAGAGCTAAGTAGAGTACCAACCTGTCTGTGGCCAACGCATGATAACGATGTAAGATGCTTGAAAATCGAACCAGCAAAAATAACTTTGAAAGAAGGTGTTACATTACCACGAATTCCCCAGTATAACATTTCTGTTGAATGTGAGAAGGAATTAAAGAGTATTGTTACTGACCTGGTGAGATTGGGGGTGGTTGAAGAAATTGCAGGTAGTACGTGCAACAGCCCGATTCTTCCAGTTTACAAGAAAAGGGGCAATGAAGTACCATATCGTTTCATAATTGATCTGCGCGCATTGAACAAAGTGGTAGACCCACAATTCCCTTTGGTCCCAGATGTCACAACAATACTGACAATGATGCCGGCCACTGCAGAATACTTTAGTGTAGTTGATTTAAAGAACGTGTTCTTTAGCATTCCAGTGGATAAAAGCAGTAGATATCTGTTCGCGTTCACTCTAGGAGGTCGATCATTCACATTCACATGCATTCCACAAGGATACACAGAAAGCCCGAGTATTTACAGCAGAGCGCTAAAAGAGCAGCTAGACATGTTAGAATTACCCGAAGGTTGCATACTCTTGCAGTACATAGATGACTTGTTACTAGCTGCTGACACAAAAGAGATCTGTAAAGAAAGTACTATATTACTATTGACACACCTAGCGACCCATGGTCACAAGGCAAGTTTGAAGAAATTCCAGTATAATCAAAAGGAGGTGTCTTATTTGGGTTACCTACTTTCGAAAGAAGGTAGAAGATTAACACCAGAACGCATAGAAAGTATTTCTAGTATGCCTATTCCAAAAACTCAAAAAGGAGTGAGAGCTGTAATAGGCATGGTCTCTTTTTGTCAGCATTGGATGAGTAATTTTGCGTTGATTGTGAAGCCGATGATAAATTTAACTAACAAGGATGCAGTGATGCCTTTACAGTGGGATGAGGAATGTCAGAAAGCGTTTGGGCAATTGAAAGCTGCATTGTGTGCTGCGCCAGTTTTAGGCACTCCTAACTATAAAAAGATCTTTAGACTATTTGTGAGTGAGAGTGAAGGATGTGCATTGGCGGTTTTGACAAAGGAACAAGGTGGAAGAAATAGGCCGTGCGGCTATTATTCTTCCGCGCTGGACCCTGTAGCACGCGCACTACCACGATGTTTGCGATCTGTCGCGGCGGCTGCTGCGTCAGTGAAACAAACGGAAGGAATGGTATTGGGGCATACTTTAATTCTGATGGTGCCACATGCCATAGATGTTCTATTAAACAGAACACAGACGCAACACCTCACCTCTGCTAGACTAACAAGATATGAGCTCATCTTGTTTGCACCCCACATCCAAATTATGAGGTGTAGCGCATTGAATCCTGCAGAATTAATGCCACTGCCCATTGCAGAAATTGGTGACAACGAATCACCACCCCATGATTATTTAATGGTCACTGAAGAAGAAACAAAGGGAAGAGTTGACTTGAGCGACATCCCACAAAAAGAGCCAGATGGGGAGTTGTTTTGTGACGGCTCTTGTTTTAAATTACCTGATGGCACATCAACGGCCGCATATGCAATTACTACCCTAGAGAGTGTTGTAGGAAGCAGAAGAATCCCCTACAATTCGGCACAAGCCGCAGAAATAATAGCACTGACCCAAGCCTGTGAACTCTCTGAGAATTTGAACGTGAATATTTATACTGACAGCCAGTACGCCTTTGGCGAGGTTCATAACTTTGGCCGACTCTGGGCTGAGAGGGGCTTCTTGACATCACATGGGGCCAGGATTCAGCATGGCCCGTTGATTGTACGATTGTTGTATGCACTCACGTTTCCAAAGCGCTTAGCTATAGTAAAATGCGAGGCGCATAAAAAAGTAACATGCAAAGTGGGAGAGGGAAACGCATTTGCAGACAGGATTGCGAAACAAACAGCCATTGATTTGGGAAATGAAATTTAAATGACAGTACAGACAGAGGAAGTACCTTGTATGATAGAGAATGGAGTTGCCACAGTCAAAGAAATGCAGGCTGAGGCCATGACCGAAGAGATTCAGGGGTGGGCTGAGGGCTCTGCTGAGTTAAATTTGGAAGGATGTTGGGTGGACAAAGAGACCAAGAACTGGATGTTGCCAAATTGTTACGTAACCGCAATGGTTACAATGGCGCATAGCCCTACCCACATTTACGCGAAGAAGATGGTACAGCATTTATCCACAGTATGGAAAAATTAGCACATAAAAAAGAATGCAGAAAGGCTAGTGCAGAATTGTATTACGTGCCTGCAACACAATGTAGGGAAGGGCACCGTGACTCCAGTAGGTAGTTTTGGTCCACCCTCCATGCCATTCGAGGTGATCCATTTTGATTTCATAGAAATGGAAAGGTGCCAGAACTACAAATATGTGTTAGTGGTGATTTGTGCATTTAGCAAGTGGGTGGAGGCATATCCTTTAAAAGACTGTACTGCCATGTCAACGGCAAAAGTAATGTTGAAAGAGTATTTCTCCCAGTTCGGGCTGCCCTGTGTCCTGTGGTCAGATAACGGCCCACACTTTGTGGGCACAGTAGTACTACATATCTGTGCAGGTCTACAGATAGAGAAACAATTCCACAGTTCCAGGTATCCCAGTTCTGCCGGGTTTGTTGAGAGACATAACGGTATCTTAAAGTCAAAGATAGCTAAAATCTGTGCTGGGAGCAAGTTGAGTTGGGTGGATGCATTACCCCTAGTGCTATTGTACATGCGCTCGTCTGTGCAGGCTAAAACTGGGCTCTCCCCCTATGAAATTATAATGGGGAGACCGGCAAATGTATTGTGCGCCCCGCAGCCCAAAAGATTATGTGAGGTCGAGCATCCTGTGTTAAGCACGTACTGTGGCCTTTTAATGCAGAAGTTGCGTTTGATTCATCAGTAGGTGCAGGAGGCGTTACCAGTGCGATACACCGGACCGGGGCACTTGCTCGAGCCTGGAAGCTGGGTCCTGATTAAGAACTTTGAGCGGAAGACAACATTAGCACCCAGGTGGCGCGGCCCTTACCAAGTACTTTTGGTGACGCAAACGGCCATTCGAGTGGACGGTCGCAAGGCATGGATCCATGCGACACATCTGTTTGCGTTCACTCTAGGAGGTCGATCATTCACATTCACACGCATTCCACAAGGATACACAGAAAGCCAAAGTATTTACAGCAGAGCGCTAAAAGAGCAGCTAGACATGTTAGAATTACCCGAAGGTTGCGCACTCTTGCAGTACATAGATGACTTGTTACTAGCTGCTGACACAAGAGATCTGCAAAGAAAGTACTATATTACTATTGACACACCTAGCGACCCATGGTCACAAGGCAAGTTTGAAGAAATTCCAGTACAATCAAAAGGAGGTGTCTTATTTGGGTTACCTACTTTCGAAAGAAGGGAGAAGATTAACACCAGAACGCATAGAAAGTATTTCTAGTATGCCTATTCCAAAAACTCAAAAAGGAGTGAGAGCTGTAATAGGCATGGCCTCTTTTTGTCAGCATTGGATGAGTAATTTTGCATTGATTGTGAAGCCGATGATAAATTTAACTAACAAGGATGCAGTGATGCCTTTACAGTGGGATGAGGAATGTCAGAAAGCGTTTGGGCAATTGAAAGCTGCATTGTGTGCTGCGCCAGTTTTAGGCACTCCTAACTATAAAAAGATCTTTAGACTATTTGTGAGTGAGAGTGAAGGATGTGCATTGGCGGTTTTGACAAAGGAACAAGGTGGAAGAAATAGGCCGTGCGGCTATTATTCTTCCGCGCTGGACCCTGTAGCGCGCGCACTACCACGATGTTTGCGATCTGTCGCGGCGGCTGCTGCGTCAGTGAAACAAACGGAAGGAATGGTATTGGGGCATACTTTAATTCTGATGGTGCCACATGCCATAGACGTTCTATTAAACAGAACACAGACGCAACACCTCACCTCTGCTAGACTAACAAGATATGAGCTCATCTTGTTTGCACCCCACAACCAAATTATGAGGTGTAGCGCATTGAATCCTGCAGAATTAATGCCACTGCCCATAGCAGAAATTGGTGACAACGAATCACCACCCCATGATTGTTTAATGGTCACTGAAGAAGAAACAAAGGGAAGAGTTGACTGGAGCGACATCCCACAGAAAGAGCCAGATGGGGAGTTGTTTTGTGAGGGCTCTTGTTTTAAATTACCTGATGGCACATCAACGGCCGCATATGCAATTACTACACTAGAGAGTGTTGTAGAAAGCAGAAGAATCCCCTACAATTCGGCACAAGCCGCAGAAATAATAGCACTGACCCAAGCCTGTGAACTCTCTGAGAATTTGAACGTGAATATTTATACTGACAGCCAGTACGCCTTTGGCGTGGTTTATAACTTTGGCCGACTCTGGGCTGAGAGGGGCTTCTTAACATCACATGGGGCCAGGATTCAGCATGGCCCGTTGATTGTACGATTGTTGTATGCACTCACGTTTCCAAAGCGCTTAGCTATAGTAAAATGCGAGGCGCATAAAAAAGTAACATGCAAAGTGGGAGAGGGAAACGCATTTGCAGACAGGATTGCGAAACAAACAGCCACTGATTTGGGAAATGAAATGATGACAGTACAGACAGAGGAAGTACCTTGTATGATAGAGAATGGAGTTGCCACAGTCAAAGAAATGCAGGCTGAGGCCATGACCGAAGAGATTCAGGGGTGGGCTGAGGGCTCTGCTGAGTTAAATTTGGAAGGATGTTGGGTGGACAAAGAGACCAAGAACTGGATGTTGCCAAATTGTTACGTAACCGCAATGGTTACAATGGCGCATAGCCCTACCCACATTTACGCGAAGAAGATGGTACAGCATTTATCCACAGTATGGAAAAATTAGCACATAAAAAAGAATGCAGAAAGGCTAGTGCAGAATTGTATTACGTGCCTGCAACACAATGTAGGGAAGGGCACCGTGACTCCAGTAGGTAGTTTTGGTCCACCCTCCATGCCATTCGAGGTGATCCATTTTGATTTCATAGAAATGGAAAGGTGCCAGAACTACAAATATGTGTTAGTGGTGATTTGTGCATTTAGCAAGTGGGTGGAGGCATATCCTTTAAAAGACTGTACTGCCATGTCAACGGCAAAAGTAATGTTGAAAGAGTATTTCTCCCAGTTCGGGCTGCCCTGTGTCCTGTGGTCAGATAACGGCCCACACTTTGTGGGCACAGTAGTACTACATATCTGTGCAGGTCTACAGATAGAGAAACAATTCCACAGTTCCAGGTATCCCAGTTCTGCCGGGTTTGTTGAGAGACATAACGGTATCTTAAAGTCAAAGATAGCTAAAATCTGTGCTGGGAGCAAGTTGAGTTGGGTGGATGCATTACCCCTAGTGCTATTGTACATGCGCTCGTCTGTGCAGGCTAAAACTGGGCTCTCCCCCTATGAAATTATAATGGGGAGACCGGCAAATGTATTGTGCGCCCCGCAGCCCAAAAGATTATGTGAGGTCGAGCATCCTGTGTTAAGCACGTACTGTGGCCTTTTAATGCAGAAGTTGCGTTTGATTCATCAGTAGGTGCAGGAGGCGTTACCAGTGCGATACACCGGACCGGGGCACTTGCTCGAGCCTGGAAGCTGGGTCCTGATTAAGAACTTTGAGCGGAAGACAACATTAGCACCCAGGTGGCGCGGCCCTTACCAAGTACTTTTGGTGACGCAAACGGCCATTCGAGTGGACGGTCGCAAGGCATGGATCCATGCGACACATCTGTTTGCGTTCACTCTAGGAGGTCGATCATTCACATTCACACGCATTCCACAAGGAAAGCCAAAGTATTTACAGCAGAGCGCTAAAAGAGCAGCTAGACATGTTAGAATTACCCGAAGGTTGCGCACTCTTGCAGTACATAGATGACTTGTTACTAGCTGCTGACACAAGAGATCTGCAAAGAAAGTACTATATTACTATTGACACACCTAGCGACCCATGGTCACAAGGCAAGTTTGAAGAAATTCCAGTACAATCAAAAGGAGGTGTCTTATTTGGGTTACCTACTTTCGAAAGAAGGGAGAAGATTAACACCAGAACGCATAGAAAGTATTTCTAGTATGCCTATTCCAAAAACTCAAAAAGGAGTGAGAGCTGTAATAGGCATGGCCTCTTTTTGTCAGCATTGGATGAGTAATTTTGCATTGATTGTGAAGCCGATGATAAATTTAACTAACAAGGATGCAGTGATGCCTTTACAGTGGGATGAGGAATGTCAGAAAGCGTTTGGGCAATTGAAAGCTGCATTGTGTGCTGCGCCAGTTTTAGGCACTCCTAACTATAAAAAGATCTTTAGACTATTTGTGAGTGAGAGTGAAGGATGTGCATTGGCGGTTTTGACAAAGGAACAAGGTGGAAGAAATAGGCCGTGCGGCTATTATTCTTCCGCGCTGGACCCTGTAGCGCGCGCACTACCACGATGTTTGCGATCTGTCGCGGCGGCTGCTGCGTCAGTGAAACAAACGGAAGGAATGGTATTGGGGCATACTTTAATTCTGATGGTGCCACATGCCATAGACGTTCTATTAAACAGAACACAGACGCAACACCTCACCTCTGCTAGACTAACAAGATATGAGCTCATCTTGTTTGCACCCCACAACCAAATTATGAGGTGTAGCGCATTGAATCCTGCAGAATTAATGCCACTGCCCATAGCAGAAATTGGTGACAACGAATCACCACCCCATGATTGTTTAATGGTCACTGAAGAAGAAACAAAGGGAAGAGTTGACTGGAGCGACATCCCACAGAAAGAGCCAGATGGGGAGTTGTTTTGTGAGGGCTCTTGTTTTAAATTACCTGATGGCACATCAACGGCCGCATATGCAATTACTACACTAGAGAGTGTTGTAGAAAGCAGAAGAATCCCCTACAATTCGGCACAAGCCGCAGAAATAATAGCACTGACCCAAGCCTGTGAACTCTCTGAGAATTTGAACGTGAATATTTATACTGACAGCCAGTACGCCTTTGGCGTGGTTTATAACTTTGGCCGACTCTGGGCTGAGAGGGGCTTCTTAACATCACATGGGGCCAGGATTCAGCATGGCCCGTTGATTGTACGATTGTTGTATGCACTCACGTTTCCAAAGCGCTTAGCTATAGTAAAATGCGAGGCGCATAAAAAAGTAACATGCAAAGTGGGAGAGGGAAACGCATTTGCAGACAGGATTGCGAAACAAACAGCCACTGATTTGGGAAATGAAATGATGACAGTACAGACAGAGGAAGTACCTTGTATGATAGAGAATGGAGTTGCCACAGTCAAAGAAATGCAGGCTGAGGCCACGACCGAAGAGATTCAGGGGTGGGCTGAGGGCTCTGCTGAGTTAGATTTGGAAGGATGTTGGGTGGACAAAGAGACCAAGAATTGGATGTTGCCAAATTGTTACGTAACCGCAATGGTTACAATGGCGCATAGCCCTACCCACATTTGCGCGAAGAGGATGGTACAGCATTTATCCACAGTATGGAAAAATTAGCACATAAAAAAGAATGTAGAAAGGCTAGTGCAGAATTGTATTACATGCCTGCAACACAATGTAGGGAAGGGAACCGTGACTCCAGTAGGTAGTTTTGGCCCACCCTCCATGCCATTCGAGGTGATCCATTTTGATTTCATAGAAATGGAAAGGTGCCAGAACTACAAATATGTGTTAGTGGTGATTTGTGCATTTAGCAAGTGGGTGGAGGCATATCCTTTAAAAGACTGTACTGCCATGTCAACGGCAAAAGTAATGTTGAAAAAGTATTTCTCCCAGTTTGGGCTGCCTTGTGTCCTGTGGTCAGATAACGGCCCACACTTTGTGGGCACAGTAGTACTACATATCTGTGCAGGTCTACAGATAGAGAAACGATTCCACAGTTCCAGGCATCCCAGTTCTGCCGGGTTTGTTGAGAGACATAACGGTATCTTAAAGTCAAAGATAGCTAAAATCTGTGCTGGGAGCAAGTTGAGTTGGGTGGATGCATTACCCCTAGTGCTATTGGGCATGCGCACGTCTGTGCAGGCTAAAACTGGGCTCTCCCCCTATGAAATTATAATGGGGAGACCGGCAAATGTATGGTGCGCACCGCAGCCCAAAAGATTATGTGAGGTCGAGCATCCTGTGTTAAGCACGTACTGGCACGTACTGTGGCCTTTTAATGCAGAAGTTGCGTTTGATTCATCAGCAGGTGCAGGAGGCATTACCAGTGCGATACACCAGACCGGGGCACTCGCTCGAGCCTGGAAGCTGGGTCCCGATTAAGAACTTTGAGCGGAAGACAACATTAGCACCCAGGTGGCGCGGCCCCTACCAAGTACTTTTGGTGACGCAAACGGCCATTCGAGTGGACGGTTGCAAGGCATGGATCCATTCAACACATGCCAAAACTTTCACAGGACTGCTGACAACTTCCGACGACCAGAGAAAGGAAACGGTCTCGGAAACAAAAGAAACTGTTGCCAGTCCACTGCCACAGCATCAGCCTGAGCGAGAAGTGAAAGATGAAACAAAGCCTAAGCGAGAAGTGAAACTCGAAACAGAGCCCGAGGAGGCTGCCAGAAAGGGGAAAGGGCGAAAAGTGCCCCAACGTTGCTCAGCAGAAACAACATCACTGCCGAGCGACACAAACTCTGCATTGCAAACACCAGCAGAAACAACGCGTGTACCCCTTTGGCGCCCACCAGTTTCTGCAAACGCGCCAAAGAAAGAAACTACATCATTGCCACGGCGCTCATCGCTACCCATCATTGCGCCGCAGGCTGACACTGAGCCTGATACTGGAAGTGCAACGGCACTATTCACGGATCATACAATGCCAGGAGTGAAACGGTATAATTTGCGGCCTCGACAGGCAAAGTGATCCACAGATCTTTGGTGCTTTTCTTTTGTCTTTGGTTCCACTCATGGACAGAGTAGGAACCAGTCGCGTAGAGGAGAGAAGTGTGAGAGTTGTGCAAGTCGGACAATTCAAGACTCACGGCTCCTCGGTGCGCTTATAATAAAGTACGTGTGTCAGGAGCCAGAGCACATAAGTACTAAGCCTGATAGAGTACATGTGTCCTACGCCAGAGCAGGACAAGCTGGAGGCACATAGTACTCTATCAATAAAGAATTGTTCAGAAATCGTCTGAGCAGTGGGAGAAAGAACAACTAATCTTGCTCGGGGTGGATAAGTGATCTAGGCTGTGAAAGGGTTGGCAGAATTGAACTGTGACATTTTCGTTGAACTTTTCTGGCATCAAGAACGAGAGACATTTGCGACGAACTTTGCCAGCAAGAAGAAGGACGATGAAGAACAAATCAAGACCGGTGTCAGCCTCCTCCTGCACCCCTGCTGAAAAGATGATAGTTTTAGAGACTGTAAATTTAGGGGAAAAGCATGGTAAAAGGAATAAGGTATTGATTTGGACATTGGTCCTGTGTTCTCTAAGTATGGTAGTACCAACAATAATAGCTATTACACTATGGTTCCTGGAGTCCGCGCACCCATTAGAAACACTTTTGCCTAAAGCAGCTACTGAAAGCCGGGTTCATGTAATCACTGGTACTTTGTCCCCAATGGAAGAAAGACACAGAGAAGGATATGGCAAAAATACATTGTTGCTCATAATGAACATGACCATGCGGTTTTAAAGAAAAAAGATTGCTGGGTTTGTGCCCATTTACCACAGCACGGTGGGAAAGGGATAGGCTGGTATGTACAACCGTTATCGTTGGTTTATTCATGTGAAGTATCGTTGAGTGCAATGTTCTTTGGGAAATGGAACAAGAGTAATACGCGTCAGCTAGATGAGACCAATATGAATGAATTTGAGGAAGTGATCATGAGACCTGTGGGTTGTTCCATATTCCACAAACCTTGCATGTTTTCACCAGATCCCATGAGTAAAAATACACGAAAGACAACAAGACTAGATAGATTACATTGGCAGAATAGACCGACCACGCCAACAGAAGAAAGATCAGTAATGACATTTCGAATGAGGGATGAATGGAATAAAGATGCTATGCCCCCTGCCTATACAGTGGATCACAGCCCCAAAACTGCTCACCTATGTTTAAAGAAAAAAGGTTCCTATAAAGTAGGAACGTTTAGCAGCTGCCTGAACACAGTGGTTTTAAAGCACGAAATAGAACCCGTGTACGTAGGGGACCCTGTTTACTTTATATGTGGGGCAAAAGCATATCCATGGTTACCTAGGAACTGGGGACGTACATGCTACCTAGGACTACTGTTTCCAGGTGTGTTCCACTTGGAGACAGCAGAAGCCAGAGGAACAAAAGGTAGAACTCAAAGGAGTAGTGAAGATGGAATGATAGCAATAGATGTAGCCAAATCGTTTATACCATTCTTGGCCCAAATAGAAAATTCCCATAATATAAGAAAACTGTATAGAATATTAAAAAATACAATAGATTCAACAACAGATATTTTATTGAATATGACAGAAGAGAGAGGAATAAGACTAATGGCACTACAAAATAGAATGGCTCTTGACATAATATTAGTTGATCGTGGGGGAGTTTGCAAACTCGTAAAAACTGCATGCTGTGTGTTTATAGATGATTACTCCCCTACGATATTTAAAGCAATCCAGAAATTACATGTCCTAAGTTCCACACTCTCTACTGAAGAAGGGGGTTGGGGGATAGGATCCTGGTTGTGGGGACTATTGCGGTCCTGGGGATGGAAGCTAATTTCGATACTAATGGTGGTACTTGGTATATTCATAACATGTTGCTGTTGCATACAATGCCTACCAATAGTTTGCACTGAGACAAATGAGGGATGTACTAAGGGATGTATGCACATGGTGTCGAGAGGAAAGAAAACGCATGGCCGAAATAACAGAGACACTGATGAAACAAAAACAGTAAAACAATTCATGGCTATAGACATTAATGATGAAGATGATGCTCATGATAGCATGAAAGGTTCAGACATAGATACCCCAGACTTATCCTCATCAGAGGAGGATACAATGAATGAATAAGACGTTTGGCATACGGCCAAAAGGAGGGTTTGTCAATCTGGAAAAGTGAATACCCTTCATTTGAATGATAGACGTATCTTAATGGCCGAAGGCCAACCGTCTTATGCACAGAATTATAGAAATACAGACTGCTATGCTTGACGAACAAGCGGCCATTTTAAATGTAGCAAGAATCACCATTTTGCTTGTTAACCATTGCACATTGCTTTCTGTCTAAAACTGCTTTGCAGCTTGCAATTCTTGCGAATTCTGCTTACTCTGCTCAACTGTTAACATTGTTGTCTGAATATGAAAGGGCAAGGTCGCGGGACTGAGGAGTTCGTTGAAACTCCTCATGAGTAGCCCAGAAAAGAATGCCCACGCTCCCTCTCTGTAGCCTTGAGGGAGAGCTGCAGGGCATTTAATCATTTCACAGCTGCCAGCCAGTCTCGTACTGTGGTAGAATATGTTAGAATAAAGCAGCTAAAGTCTTGAATTATGCTCTTCTTACGCCCCTCCCTCACAAAAACCCTTTAGAGCGTGTCGGCTCCCAGGACACGAATAGCACCTCATAGATAGCAAAGCTTGGAATGTGGCTCTTCCCCCGTGTGCAGCTTGCTTCCAAGAACAGAAGCACCGGGTTCTGTTTAACAACTAGACGATGCCTCCGCACTTTCTAAATTGCACATTGTTACTAGAATAGACATCGAAAATGTCATAATTGTCATACTCGTCGGAAATGTCCATCATCATCCCGAGTTCAAAGAAACTTAATAAAAAGGGGGTGTTAAACATGACATAGCTGATTGTATGATATGCATTTTGTATATATGTAACTGATGTACGTAATTCGCTCTCTTGCGTCCCTCGAGGTCTAGAAAATACA